>NC_136679.1:274929-679929 GCF_903797595.1 Erithacus rubecula | reverse complement strand
GCTGGCGTGGCCTGGCTGGTTGGGCACTGGGGCCAGTTGCCAGCAGTGCTGCTGTGGGCACTGGGATGTCCAGGGAAGCACTGGGAGAGGGGCTGGGCAGCCAGGGCACCTTGCATTGTTTCATTCCCACCCCCATGTCCCACAGCTGCTGGGTATCTGCCCCAGGCAGCCTCCAACTCTGCCACTCCACAACTCCCTTCCTTCCCTGCTGCCTGCTCAGGGAATGTGAAGATTAAAATAAAACAAACCAGGCGTGTTGGAGCAGGCTAGAAATGCCAGAAGTCACAGCTAATGAGCTCCATAAATCACACCAGGACAGCACATGGACACTGACCAGGCACTCTGCACCACCTCACTCCACCTGTGCCAGGCCAGGACACTCTTAAAAGATCAGAGCTTCCCAAAAATACAGCTGACACAGATCAGGCTGGATACAACCTGCAATGCACCCCATCCCAAAAACAGGGCCACAGCTCCAGCTGCCTAAATAACACCCCACTGCCAGCCCATGGCCCCAGGAAGGGAGGTCAGAGCTGGCAGGAATTGGGTGGCAGTGAGACACCCAAAACTGTGGACTCAGAGCAAAGGGGTGAACCCCAGTGTGGTATTTACAGGTCACAGGGTGCAGAAACCAGCTGAGAAATGTATAGAAATAGGAGTGTACAGACATAGTGAGGGCATACAGGAAGGAGGAAGGTAAATGTTATATAGTTTTAACTTTACAGTTAACTTTTGTGCTTCTGTGAAAGTGAGAAAAAACAGGAATAGGAACAAAATTAAGCCAAACCTCAGCGCTCCTTCCAAAACCAGGGTCCAGCAGATGCCAAAGCCAGGCAGGAGCACCCAGACACCCTGACCACACAGCCTGGACACCCAGTTCCAGCAGTCCCATCCCCTGTGAGACCCTGGAGCCCTCCCCAGAACAGGGGCCACCCCAGTGGGTGCTCATGGGGAGCATGGACAGGACTGCTGTCTGTCTGTCTGTCTGTCCATGGGTGCCATGGCCTGGGGACAGCCCTGCCTGGCACCCAAGTCCTGTCACCTCTGACTCCCACAGACCCTCAGCACTCTGTCCCTGCCCCCCAAACCTTGGCACGTGCCAGGGCTGGTCCTGAGGCCCCATGTCCCCTCTCCCTGTGCAGGTCCAGGCGTCACTGGAGGAGCAGAACTTCACAGAGCTCTGGGGCAAGAAAGCCAAGGAACTCTATAGCAGCACATGGAATAACTTCAGCGACCCCCAGCTGAGGAAAATCATTGGATCCATCCAGACCTTGGGACCCTCCAACCTGCCCCTAGAGGAGAGAGAGCAGGTAGGTGGTAGGTGTGGCCCCCATGGTGCTGTGAAATGCCTTAGGGGGATTTCTCACAGCACCCAGACTCTTCTGCTGAGCTGTTGCATTTTGGAGGGTGTCACTGTGCTGTCTTTAGGGGATCTGGGGACATTTCTGGCCCTGTTAGCCAGCCTTATCTTGGAGCTATCTCAGCAGGGGCTGGAGATTTCCTGCTTACACAGATCAGTCTTGGGCATCACCTGGAGAGCAGCCAGGCTGTGCCCATGGCAGTGTCCATAGGCACCTCAGGACATCCCGAGCCTTCCCCTTCACAGTCCTCAGCTTTCAGGGCAGTTTCTCTGAATTTTGATTTCCATGCTTAAAAATGCTGCCCCGGCTGAGGCTGGCAGCCACTCTGCTCTCCATGAGGGCAGGGACAGGCCTGACACAGCTCCCTGACAGCCATTCCCAACAAAACCCTGGCAAAGCCCAGTGATGCAATCCCTTCCGGAAAAGTGTCGGCCCTGGTTCCTTCCAGGAAACCCATCCCTGCCTTCTCCCAGATAACAGGCAGCAATCTCCTCCCTGCACATCACTCATGTCCCAGCCATCCCCGGGCAGCTCCATCCCACAGCCACCATTGTCCCCATTGCCACCCCCTGTGCACAGCCAGAGCAGAGGGACGGGAGTGGAGAGAGGGACAGAGCAGAGGAATTTCCTTCCCCGGGAATGGACTTCCCAGGAATGTTCCAGGAAACCTCCTCTTGTTATTGTTTGCTGTTGTTGAAGTTCACAGAAATAAACCCCCCTCATCCTCCTGCTTTTCTTCTCGATGTTTTTTAACCCATTTATACAAACAGCCTGTGCTGCAGCCCTGCTGACTTTACAAACAGCCCCTCTCTGCAGCACGGCTGGGGGGGATTGTCTGTCCCAAGGAGCCTCCCTGCTCCCACCATGCCAGAATCCTGAGTGACAGCACACTTATCTCACCAAAACTGTGCTTTGTGACACAGCAGTCCTTCCCCACATCCTTCTGGACACACACACTGCAGAGCTGGGACGTGTGTAGATCCCTCCTGAAAGGCTTCTCCTGTCCCCTTGCAGCCACAGCATCTTTTCCTTCCCTACAGTACAACACGATCCTGAGCGACATGGACAAAATCTACTCCACGGCCAAGGTGTGCCCGTCCGACAGCACCTGCTGGGATCTGGAGCCAGGTACGGTCCCTGCCCCTGCTCCTGCCGGCTGCTGAGCACCCCACGGCCACGCCTGGGTCCTGCTCCCCACATCCCGGGTGGGCTGGGCTGGTTAATCAGGATTGTGCCAGGGTGAGGATGGGGCTTGGTCTGCCGGTCCCTCTGCAGAGCCGCTTTGCCTCCTCACGTTCTACCTGTGCCCTTTGTCCCAGACCTGTCGGACATCATGGCCACGTCCCGCAGCTACAAGAAGCTGCTCTTTGCCTGGGAGGGCTGGCACAACGCCGCGGGGACCCCGCTGCGCCCCAAGTACGAGAGATTTGTGAACCTGAGCAACGCCGCCTACGCCATGGACGGTACGGAGCCGGGCAGGGCTGGGCAGGGCTGGGACAGGGCAGGGACAGGGCAGGGAATGGGCTGGGAATGGGCTGGGACAGGGGCAGGGCAGGGCTGGGACAGGGCAGGGACAGGGCAGGGATAGGGCAGGGACAGGGCAGGGCAGGGTAGGGCAGGGCAGGGCAGGGCTGGGACAGGGCAGGGCAGGGCTGGGACAGGGCAGGGACAGGGCAGGGACAGGGCAGGGCAGGGTAGGGCGGGGCTGGGGCAGGTCAGGGACAGGTCAGGGACAGGGTAGGGCGGGAATGGGACAGGGCGGGGCAGGACAGGTCAGGGACAGGTCAGGAACAGGTCAGGAACAGGTCAGGGACAGGTCAGGGCAGGGTAGGGCGGGGCTGGGACAGGGCTGGGATCTGCACTGGGACACCCTGCTGCTCTCCCCACCCCATGGACAGCCAGGCATCCAACTTCTATTTCCCAGAACTTTAGGGAGGAGGGGAAAATCCTGCTGCTAGTCCCTGGTCCCACCTTTTGGGGATGAGTAGTGGGGGCAGCCTTCAGGTCTGGAACAGAGATCTTCCTGTGCCCCGTAGGATTCAATGATACAGGCAGCTACTGGCGCTCCTGGTACAACTCAGACTCCTTTGAGAGGGACCTGGAGCACATCTACAACCAGCTGGAGCCACTCTACCTCAACCTGCATGCCTACGTCCGCAGGAAGCTGTACGAGCGCTATGGACCCAAATACATCAACCTGCAGGGTCCCATCCCTGCTCACCTCCTGGGTAAGAGATGAGCCTCCCCAGCCCGTGCCCAGGGCAGCTGCTGCTGGCACAGGAGCACACACGAGGCCACACAAGTGCCAGTTTTCACCGTGTTTCTCTTCTGACCTGCCACCAGCTCTACTGCCAGTGTTTTATCTTCTCAGGGAACATGTGGGCTCAGCAGTGGAACAACATCTATGACCTGATGGTCCCCTTCCCCGAGAAGCCCAACCTTGATGTCACGAGCACCATGGTGCAGCAGGTGATGGGCTCAGGGACTCATTGGGGGACCAGGGGGAAAATGCAGGAGATGTTGCCAAGGCTGGCCCAACACTAACCCTGTGGGAGTAGTTTCTTTTATTTGTATAGGGCACAGCAGAAAATCTATGTCTGGGAGGGGAAGGGACAAAGCAATTATCTTCCTCTGGCAAGGACCAAAGAGGCAGCAGGTGGACAAAAGTGGGCAGTGCACTGGGACTGGTGCCAGTCCCCAGGTTTGGGGCTGTGTTCACACCATCACACAGCCCCAAGCACTTCTGGGTTTCAGTCCTGCTCCCTTCTCCTGCCCCTGCTGAGCTCCAGCACCATTGCTCGGTGCTTCTTAGGGATGTTGACACCAGTTCTGGGGCTGGACCTTCCCATCACAGAGAGAGAGGCAGGACCTCAGTCCCTGGGAGCAGCTCAGCTCCATCCCAAGGTCCTGGGGGAGCACTGGAGGCGATGCCAGGGCACAGGCAGCCCCTTCCTCAGCCATAACCCACTGCCTGCTGCCACCAGGGCTGGAATGCCTCCCGCATGTTCCGGGTCTCGGAGGAGTTCTTCACCTCCCTGGGGCTGCTCCCGATGCCACAGGAGTTCTGGAACGAGTCCATGATCGAGAAGCCGTCGGACGGGCGGGAGGTGGTGTGCCACGCCTCGGCCTGGGACTTCTACAACCGCAAGGACTTCAGGTCTGTGGGGACACGCAGGGACCCAGGGCTACAGGACCCCCTCCTGTGCCCCTTGGGGATCACCCCCTGGCTACCCCCAGCCCAAAATGCAGCCCTTTCTGAGGAGAGGTCTGGAGTGACCTCCCTGCCTTCCCCTCCACTCTCCCCGTGGGGTGCTGCCACCCTCTCTGGGGCTGCGGGGTGCCCCCCCATGCACAGGCAGCAGGGTCCCCCCGGGCTCAGGCTCTGCTGGCTTTGCTGGCAGGATCAAGCAGTGCACGTCGGTGACCATGGAGCAGCTGTTCACCGTGCACCACGAGATGGGGCACGTCCAGTACTACCTGCAGTACAAGGAGCAGCCCGTGCCCTTCCGCAGCGGCGCCAACCCCGGCTTCCACGAGGCCATCGGCGACGTGCTGTCCCTCTCTGTGTCCACCCCCAAACACCTCATGGAGATCGGCCTGCTCAGCAATGCCACTGAGGATGAAGGTATGGCAGCCACACTGGGGAGCTGTGGGGTTCTGGCACTGCCAGGGTGGGTCACAGCCTGGCAATACAGCCCAGAGCTGTCACAACCCCTCCTCATCTGTATGGGTCTGTGCACTGCCCCCCCTTCTCTCCATGGGTTCAGGTAAAACTTATTTGTCTCTGTGGGTCCATGCACAACCCCTTCTTGTGCCCATGGCTCCATCCTCTTCACCCCTGAGGCAGGAGGGATGCTGTGCAGAGCCTGTCTGTGCCTTTCCCTTCACCAACACAGCCCAAACTGGAAAACAACGTTTTTGTGCTTGATTGGCTTTGACCTTTCCAGCATCCCTCCCTCCCTCCCTCCCTTGCCAAGATGCATCCAGCCCTGGCTCTGTGGACCTTGCACTTCCACGCAGAGTCACGAGGGCAGGAGACGTGTCTGGCTGCCAGCCAGCATGGCAGGGCAGGATTTGGCACTGCCCAGCTTGTCCAGAGCCTCATCCTCGCTGACACCCCGAGCCCACAGAGCAGAGCAGGTGGCAGCAGAGGAGATGGAGCAGTCCCAGCCCTGCCCCAGGCGCTGCTGCGCGGAGGAGGGACAGCCCGGGATCCTCCTGCCATGTCATTAAATACCTTTTATGACAAGAAGGAATCGCAGCAGCCAAGAGCGTTAGGCCAGTGCTGCACAAACACACTGAAGCAGATGGTCTCTGCCTCGAGCCACTGCTGCCTGACTTGCCAGCCCCTGGCAGCCAGGCCACCACAGTGGTGGCAGCCAACAGCCCCTCAGGGCAGCGCTGCCAGCCCCTCTCTGACCCCACAGCTTCAGCTGGGTCTCCAAACTTCCTTCCCCTCATTTCCTTGAGGGGAAAAACAGATGTCACCACCCCCCGCTCCTCATGATGCAGTGGCGACTGTCCTAGAGCTGGCTCTGCTTCTGGGTCTGAGCCATCACAGCCTTTGCAGGGCTGTGACTGCAGAACAAACTCCCCACAGCCCCCTCACCTTGAGGCCCCAGGGTGGAATTGTGAAGAGTTACACTCACCAAAGACCTTTTAACTCTGAGACCTGGGCTAAGGGCAAGGGGACACCACACTCATCACTGCCATTGTCCCCACCCAGTGAAAGGCACAAGTGTCCTACACAGCCTTCTCCAGGAGCAGGGTTACCTGTTGAAATGCTGCCCCCATTTCTCACCCACATCTGCCCACCCTCTCGCCCACTAAAATTCTGGTGCCTGTAGTGCTGTCTGTGCAGACTCCTCTGCAGCCCTTTGTTTCTTTTCTGTTTCTTGCAGAGAGCAATATCAACTACCTGCTGAAGATGGCCCTGGAGAAGATTGCCTTTCTGCCCTTTGGCTACCTCATCGACCAGTGGCGCTGGAACGTGTTCAGTGGCCGCACGCCGCCGAGCCGCTACAACTACGACTGGTGGTACCTGAGGTGGGCACAGCCACCAGGGGGTGGGGAGTGGAACCTGGGGATGTGCAAGGAAGGAAAGAAAGAGCATAAAAGGAGCCACAGAGATGGTGGGAGAACAATGGGGAGATGGGTGGAAGGATGGATGGATGGATGGATGGGTGGATGGATGGGTGGATGGATGGATGGATGGATGGGTGATGGATGGATGGATGGGTGGATGGATGGGTGGATGGATGGATGGGTGGATGGATGGGTGGATGGATGGATGGATGGATGGGTGATGGATGGATGGATGGGTGGATGGATGGGTGGATGGATGGATGGGTGGATGGATGGGTGGATGGATGGATGATGGATGGATGGATGGATGGATGGGTGGATGGATGGGTGGATGGATGGGTGGATGGATGATGGATGGATGGATGGATGGATGGGTGGATGGATGGGTGGATGGATGGGTGGATGGATGGATGGATATACATGGAATCATGCTCTAACTGTGCAGATTTCTTCAGCACTGTGCCAAGCCTTCCCATTCTTTGACAAGATCCTTTGGATCCCTTATTATTC
Organism: Erithacus rubecula; assembly: GCF_903797595.1. Lineage (NCBI taxonomy): Eukaryota > Metazoa > Chordata > Aves > Passeriformes > Muscicapidae > Erithacus > Erithacus rubecula. The sequence goes on along the minus strand of NC_136679.1, from coordinate 672,973 downwards.
CCATGCTAATGCTGCTGTTCTCTGTTGTCCACAGAACCAAATACCAGGGGATCTGTGCTCCAGTTCCAAGGAATGAAAGCCACTTTGACCCTGGAGCAAAGTACCACATCCCAGGGAACACTCCTTACATCAGGTAGAGGAGGTGTTGGCCAGGGGACCAAGGTTGGGGTGCAGTGGGTGGGGGATCACCTCTGGGGGCAGGGATTGTCCTGTGCTACTCCTGCTCAAGATCTCCCAACACTTGGGACCACAAATGGTTGGCTCAGCTCTTGGGCTTGTCTGCTTCCCCCTGTCACTGACCTTCATGGGCTTCCTTGGCAGGTACTTTGTGAGCTTCATCCTCCAGTTCCAATTTCACAAGGCTCTGTGTGAGGCAGCCAACCACACCGGTCCCCTGCACACCTGTGACATCTACAGGTCCAAAGAGGCTGGAGACAAACTCAGGTGGGGACAGAGGAGGGTCAGGAAAATCACCATGGGCAGATGTGTACTGATGGTGTGCGAAGGAAGGAAGGAAGGAAGGAAGGAAGGAAGGAAGGAAGGAAGGAAGGAAGGAAGGAAGGAAGGAAGGAAGGAAGGACAAGTGAACTGGAGAAATAGCTTTGCGGATGGATGGATGGATGGATGGATGGATGGATGGATGGATGGATGGATGGATGGATGGATGGAAATACTTCTAAACACTGGTGTGGGGTGAGTGGTCCTCACCAGAGTACTGCTGTTGTCCCAGCCATGAGCTCCTGCCCAGACAAGAGGTCACCAAAGCACAGCTGGTGATTCCCTGGGTGTTAAATGCATGAGTGTGTGACAGGGAATCTTCTGAGGCAGCTCTCAGGTTCATGTCCCACTCAGGAACAGCCTCTTCAACCCTTAAGCTGCTGGGATACCATCAGTGCTTCTCTCCCATCCAGCCCTGGCCTCATGCTGGCTCTTGCTGTTCTGCTCCTCTGCAGGGAAGTGTTGAAAGTCGGGTCCTCGGTGTCGTGGCAGGATATCCTCTTCAACCTCACTGGCAAGGCTCAGATGGATGCTGGTCCCCTTCTGGAATATTTCAACCCTGTCACCAAGTGGCTTCAGGACAAGAACAACGAGACCAAGGAGGTGCTGGGCTGGCCCGAGTTCGACTGGCGTCCCCCTGTCCCTGAAGGCTACCCTGAAGGCATTGGTGAGGCTGCAGCTCCATCCTGGGGCTGGGGAGGGTCAGGAGGGGTCCCACGGGACATCATTCATCCACAGGCAGAAGCAGAGGGAGGTCTGTGCTGTGGGTGGGGTGGTCCCCAAACCAGCAAAGAGAAATAGCCAGCTCCAGTGCAGTCCCATGGGGTGTTTGTTCCCAGGAGGAAAGTGCCATTGTCTGAAGCTGTGTAGTCACCAGTCATGGTGTGAAGAGTTTCTCTTCTCAGTTGTGTCCTTTGTGCTCATGTGGGAGAGTCTAGGGCATGCAGCTTGTCCTGTCATCCCATCCTCTGTCCAGTGGGACACCCCAGCAAAGCATCTCTTTCCCCCTTTCCCAGCTCAGCCTGCTCCCACGTTGTGGCTTCCTTCAATGGACCTGCAGTTCTGAGAAAAGCTTAACTATGGCTTTTCCATGGGATAGTGCTCTTGCAACTCTCCCAACATTTCTTCTCTCTTCCCCCATTTATTTCCTCCTCCAGACAAAATAGCAGATGAGGCACAAGCTAAGGAGTTCTTGTCCGAGTACAACAGGACAGCTGAGGAAGTGTGGGAAGCCTACACGGAGGCATCCTGGGTCTACAACACCAACATCACCGACCACAACAAGGAGGTCATGGTAAGGGACTGAGCTGGGCTGTGCAGGGAGAGCCAAGAGCCAGGGAAGGCAGCTGGTACCCAGGGCACGTTCCACAGGGCTCTGAAAACCAGGGCAACCTCTGCTCCTCATAAAGGGACAGCACTCTCACCTGGGAGGTGCCTTTTCCTTGGAAACCCACAAAGGCAGCTGTGGGGAGGCTGACAGCACGTGGTGTTTCTGGTGGTGCCTGTCTTCCCCCCAGAGTGACTTTTCTTCTCTCATTGTAGCTGGAGAAGAACTTGGCCATGTCCAAGCACACCCTGGAGTATGGCATGAGGGCCAGGCAGTTCGACACCTCCGATTTCCAGGACCAGAGTGTCACCCGCATCCTCAAGAAGCTGAGTGTCATTGAGAGGGCAGCCCTGCCTGAGGATGAGCTGAAGGAGGTGAGTGAGAAGGGGACAGAGCAAGAGAGGGTGTCCCTTGCCATCAACCTATGTGGAGACACAAGTTTCTCTCCAAATTTAAGAAATGCCACTGGGCAGACACATCTGCTTGAGAAAGGTGAGAGCTTGGTGCCTTCCACACAAAGCCAAAATCCTTGTCTTCAGGGTTTCCTGCCCAAAGGTTGCCTAGCCCAGCATCACTGGGGCCTGGATGTTTGGGTGACAATGGCTTGTTGGCCCCAGGCCCCCTTGTTTTGACTCCATGTTGTCTCCATTGGGGTCACACTTGACCTCGGAAGGGACCAGAGTAAAACACCCATAAACCTCGATGGGCTGGGACATCCTCCAATATCAGGAGCAGGGATGACCAGTTTGGATACTCTGATTTCCTTTGCAGTATAACACCCTCCTCTCTGATATGGAGACCACGTACAGCGTGGCCAAGGTCTGCAGAGAGAACAAAATCTGTCAGCCACTGGACCCTGGTAAGATCTAGCAGGGTGTCCTGCAGGGCACGGGCACTGGCCCAGGAGGGGAGGATTTTTTAAAACTGGGGGCATGAAGAAAGGCCATGAAGGGCTCGTTCAGCTGCTCTGTGATGGCCTCTGAGCCATCTGGGTATGCAAGCATTGGCCAGCCTGCTCAGCCCATCCAACAGTGGCTCCACTGCTGTCTCTTAGATCTCACAGACACCATGGCCACCTCTCGGGACTACAACGAGCTCCTCTTTGCCTGGAAGGGCTGGCGGGACGCGTCGGGCAAGAAGATGAGGAACAACTACAAGCGATATGTGGAACTGAGCAACAAGGCAGCCACACTCAATGGTCAGTGCCTGCTGCCCTGTGCCCACCTCGGCCCTAGACCCCTGTGAGCAGAGCACTGGGCTCTCCATCCAATGCAAGTCCAAGTCCTGAGGGTGTGGAGGCCTCACTATCTGCCAGGAGATCCATTCTCTCACAGACACGAAGGGACCTGGAGAGTCTGAGCAGCAAGGCAGAGTCCTGCCCAAGAAGGACAGTGTCTGACAGTTCTGCTCTTGCCCTGCCACAGGCTACAAAGACAACGGGGACTACTGGAGATCCCTGTATGAGACATCCACCTTTGAGGAGGATCTGGAGAGGCTGTACCTGCAGCTGCAGCCCCTGTACCTCAACCTGCACGCCTACGTCCGCCGAGCCCTCTACAAGAAATATGGTGCAGAGCACATAAACCTGCGGGGTCCCATCCCTGCCCACCTGCTGGGTAAGGGCTCTGCCTCTGCTGTGTCTCCCTGCAGCTATGGCTGTCTCTGGGCCATGCCAAGAGCTAAGTCTGCTCTCTCTCCAGCTCTGGCTGAAGGGAAAAGGTCCCCTGGGATGGATCTGTAGAGGTCAACGTGCCTCAGGGCAGGGCTCAGAGGGATTTGAATTCTCTTGCATGGTTGGGCTCCTGCCTGCACTGACTTTATTGCCAGGGCAGGCACCAGGCAGGAGGAGGCAGGAACTGGTTGCTGTCCTGTCCCTGTGTCCCTCCTGACACGTGCCATCCTTCTGTGCTTCCCAGGTAACATGTGGGCTCAGTCGTGGTCCAACATTTTCGACCTGGTCATACCTTACCCCGATGCCACCAAGGTGGATGCCACCCCGGCCATGAAAAAGCAGGTCAGTGTTTTTCCAGGCTGCTCTGGGGAAGCCCCTTGGGACACAGCAACCTTTGGCTCTTGCCACCACCCACTTTGCCAAATGCTCTAATATTGCCAAAAAAATCCATCTGTATTCTCCCTACCTTTATATGCCAAGACCTGGATCCAGGTCTAGCTGAGTCTAGCTGAGTTCTGAGTCTAGCTCAGAACAAGGCTCCCCCTCTCCTCCCATCCTTCCACTGCCCCTCACCAGGGCTCTGCTCTTTGCCCAGGGCTGGACACCCAAGAAAATGTTCGAGGAGTCAGACCGTTTCTTCACCTCCCTGGGGCTGCTCCCGATGCCACAGGAGTTCTGGAACGAGTCCATGATCGAGAAGCCGTCGGACGGGCGGGAGGTGGTGTGCCACGCCTCGGCCTGGGACTTCTACAACCGCAAGGACTTCAGGTGCCAGGGCAGCCCTGCTGGTGTGGTGCTGGGGCAAGAAGTGTCTGCATAGAGAAAGGATTGATGCCACCACAGTGAATCTTGCTCTGTGGCTCTGGCACCCCAATATGGCACTTGCAGGAGTCCCCGTGGTGGATGGAGGGCAGCCCTTCACTCCCTGCTCTGCTCTGGAGAAGGGAAAAGCTGAGGAACAGGGACAGGGAATGGGCAGGACCACAAGAGGTGCAGGAGGAGGAAGAGACCAACCCAGTGGAGCAGAGCCAGCCTGGCCTGGCATCAGATGTGGGCAGAGGGGGCACATAGAAAGGAAAAATGGCTCAAGGGGGTGTGATGGTTCCTGGAGGTTTTCACGCCCTCCCTTCTCCCACCCCTCGTGTCCTGCTCCAGGATCAAGCAGTGCACCGTGGTGAACATGGACGACCTGATCACGGTGCACCACGAGATGGGCCACGTGCAGTATTTCCTGCAGTACAAGGAGCAGCCCGTGCCCTTCCGTGACGGCGCCAACCCCGGCTTCCACGAGGCCGTGGGGGACGTCATGGCCTTGTCTGTGTCCACCCCCAAACACCTGCACAGCATCAACCTGCTGGAGCAAGTCACGGAAAACTATGGTGAGCTGCAGGGCCACGCAGCAAACGTGGGGATGCTGATGGGAAGAGCTGGAAATGCCAACGGTCGGGAGGGGCTGGGCAAGGTTGAGAGGCTCAGGAACATGCGTGGCACCCTTGCATGCATGGAGGGGACACTGGGGACACCCAGTTCTGGGGCAGAATGACCCACAGAGGGAGGGGGGGGGGGGTCAGCACTGTCTTGCTCACATCTCCACTCCCCGGGCAGAAAGTGACATTAACTACCTGATGAGCATCGCCCTGGACAAAATCGCCTTCCTGCCCTTCGGGTACCTCATGGACCAGTGGCGCTGGAAGGTGTTTGATGGCCGGATCAAGGAGGATGAGTACAACAAGGAGTGGTGGAACCTGAGGTAGGACTGAATTCACAGCCCTGTCTGGGGACCCTTGGCTCTCATCCCGCTGGGTGTTTTCTCCTTGTGTCCAGTTGGCTGCAATGGGAATGATGAGATACACGACTCTCTGTCCTCACACCCCGCTGTGTTCTCTCCCACTTCACCCCACCTCCTCCTACCCCAGCTGGCCTGACTCTCCCTCTCTTACCCAGGATAAAGTACCAGGGCTTGTGCCCACCAGTGCTGAGGTCTGAAGATGACTTTGATCCTGGGGCAAAGTTCCACATCCCTGCCAACGTCCCTTACATTAGGTGAGCAGGGCTGGGGCACGAGGGACACCGCTGGGCCATAGAAGCAGGATCCCAGGTCAGATGCCAGTGATGACACCTTTTTCCATGGCTGGTGGTACCATCCTGGATGGGCTGGGCAGCTCCAGAGACCCTGACAGAGCTCCACGGAAGAAATCTGGATTTAGGAGAATTTCTCCCTATCCAAGGAAGATGAGCTCATCCTCTCTGACAAACATAAAACACATTATGGGAGAAGTGGCCTCAGCAGGCTGAGCTGAGCTGGAGCAGGTGTAGCTCCAAAGCCAGTGATGCTCCCCCAGGCTGGGAGGGTGCAATGAGACAAGGAGGGGAGCCTTGTCCTCTCTTGCACAGGCACTGGGAGGGTCCATTCCCATCTCCTCATCCTCTCCACCAGGTACTTTGTCAGCTTCGTGATCCAGTTCCAGTTCCACCAGGCACTCTGTAATGCAAGTGAGCACAAGGGTCCCCTGCACACCTGTGACATCTACCAGTCCGAGAAGGCCGGGAAGATCTTGGGGTAGGTGTGTGGGCAGGGTAAAGCCGAGGCATCTACATCCCCAAATACCTTAAAGGCAGCCCAGCAAGCCAGGAGGCAACACGGCCCCTGGTGACCCCTCCCATCCCAGACCTGGGGCAGGACACCTGGGCTGGGCGCTGGGGCTGTGATTGCAAAAGCAGCCACTAGATGGTAGCTAGGTCCTGGCAGGGGGAAGGCTCCCTCCTCCTCCTCCTCCTCCTCCCAGCCCCCAGTTCCTTAGGGAAAACACCCTCCTTGCTTCAAGGAAAGCACCTGCAAATTTAACCGTTTCACCCAGGGACTGCTCTATATCAGGCTGAATCCACTGGAGGGTTTTAATCCATGCAAACCCCTCTTCCCCCCAGGATAAATGTCCTTCCCTGTGCCCCAGGCTGGCAGCCCTACACTGCTGGGGGCTCAGACTGTACCCAGGGGTGCTGGCAGCCAGAGCCCCAAGGGAAAGGGAGGGTCTGGCAGCCAGGAGGGTGATGGGGAACACACATGAGCTGATTTCTCCTGCCACAGGGATGCCCTGAAGCTGGGTTTCAGCAAGCCGTGGCCCGAAGCCATGCAGCTCATCACTGGCCAGCCCAACATGTCTGCAGAGGCCCTGATGAGCTACTTTGAGCCTCTCATGATGTGGCTGGAGAAAAAGAACACCGAGAACGGGGAGGTGCTGGGCTGGCCCGAGTACAGCTGGGCTCCTTACACAGGTATGCAGGGCTCAGAATGGAACGGAGCTCTCTCCTTGCCCCTTGGCCATCCCAAAAACCACAGGGGGTTTGGATGCTTCTCCTTGATTCCTCGTGGAACAACACACCACAGCCCAGAGCCCCCAGCAACAACCATGTCTCTCACTTCTCTCTTTTCCAGCCCAAGATGACTCCAGCAAAACCGATTTCCTGGGAATGTCCCTGACCAAAAGTCAAGCCACAGCAGGTGGCTGGGTTCTGCTTGCCCTGGCACTCGTCTTCCTCATCACCACCATCTTCTTGGGTGTCAAATTCTTCTCAGCCAGGAGAAAGGCCTTCAAATCCAGCTCAGAAATGGAACTGAAATAAGGCAGCCACCAGCAGGGCAGCACAGACAGGGTGCAAGCATGGGCACGGGGCCGGGCTGGCAGCCGTGTCATGGGCACACTTGCCAAGGAAGCCATGGCTCTCCACAGCCCAGGATTCCTCTCTCCTATCAGGTCAGACATTCCTTTCCACTATGCAAAGAGCCAGAGCAGAGAAGAGCTATTTATTTGTCAGTGTCTGAATCAGGGGAAAGAGGAGTTGAGGCTCCGGCAGGCACGGAGCCGTCACAAACTGCCCCTGTGCCCAGGGCTGGAGCTGGTCCAGCCTGGTCACCCACCAGCCAATTCTGCTCTGTGGGCAAAGCCACAGAGACCTGAGTGACAGAGGACAGTCTGGGGAGGGATGGAGCACATTCTGGTTTGCCTGCTTCCAGGCTGTTCGCTTGCATGGATGAAAAATAAACCTATGTCTTGTCACCCTTGGAGCAGAAGCTCAGCTTCTTCTTGCAGGCGGGCTGGGGTCTCAGTGGAACAGGAGAGCTGCCACCCCAACGCAGTGCAAACACAAACCTCTGCAGCAGCCAGCTTCCCCCTCCCCATCTGAAAGATCAGCATCCCTCTGCAGCATCTCCATCCTCCCCGGAATCAGCTCCCATCAGGGCTGACAGCCCGTGGGTTCACAGCGCTGCACACGCCTAAGGGAGGGGCTGAGCCAGGGCAGGGACCCCCAAAGCCCAGACAGGACCTGTTCAAAGAGCTGGGGGATCCCCAAGCCAGGCTGGGGCCAGGCTGGAGCCCCCGGGTGCTGCGACTCCAGCACTCGCTGACACGTTTATGTAAGAGCCGGGAGGGGGGTCCAGGGCAGCGATCCCTCCTGCCCTGCAGCTCCTGATTATCTTGGGATCAGCCGAGCTCCCGGCCCCCCCACCCCCGTCCTCCCCATCCCCGGCATCGTCTTTCTTCTGCTTCTGTAAATAAAACTTCGTATTTGTTCTGCAGTGATTAGGTGCAAAACTAATCCCAGGCTGGGGATTATTGCAGCCTTAAAGAGCTGTGATCTGCTGCGGGCTGGAGCAGCAGGGGAAATGAGGGGATCTGGATGATCCCCCCGTCCCTCTCCCATCCTCTGCCCTCTGCCCTCGGTCCTGTCTCGCCCCTGAGCCGAGCCTGGGAGCTCAGCTGCACCTGCCAGAGGAGCAGGTGTCTCGGTGTTTGTTTGCTCTCCATCCTCCTGGAGCACAGCAGCCCGGGGAGGGGGTACCCCGGCCTTGGGGGGAGCCCCCACCCCAAACACGGTGTCCTTCCCTCCCCCATCCTCCTGCATCTGCTCTGCATCCCGGCACACCAGGCTCCCTCTCCCCCTCCAGCAGGAGCACAGACCTGCCACGGGGAGAGCTGAGCTGGAAGCCAAGGGTATTTTCAGCCCGGGAAATCAGGCTGGTGCAGGTGTGCACCATCCAGCTCAGCTCCTCACTGGTAATTTTGAGCTCCTTGACTCCTTTCTGCCCTATTAGTGGAGGAAAAGAGGTCTCCGAGATCATCAAGATCCTGCAAGTTTCATGAAAATTGCTTTCTGGAGAAGAGGATTAAAAAAAATAATAAAATAAAAAAGAGCCCCGCTGAACACTGTCACTCAGGGACTGCAACATACACGCAGCCCTAGGCAGACATCAGAGAATCCACCCAGGAGCTGAGTTTGTGCTGCCGTGGACACAGGGTGGGTGATGGGTGCGCCGAGCTGTGCCAGAGGCAGACAGACAGACAGACAGACAGCCAGCCCAAGCCATGCAGAAGGCAGAGCCCAGGTCCAGGCTGTGTGCAGCAGGTGGGGCTGGGCTGCAGCCAGCCCTGCACACGGGTCAAGGTCCACAGAGCAGATGGGATGGGCTCGGACACCAGTGCAAAGGGCAGCAGCAGATGGGCTGGACACGAGGCTCTGCCCGCTCCAGCCAGGGGAGCTGCAGGTCCCACCTGGAGCCTCCTGGCTGAGATGGGGGTCCCAGGTGAAGCTCTGAGGGCTGGCTGGCACCCCAGGGCTCTGCCAAGCCGGCAGCAGCGTTTTACACCACAGCTCCAGACCCAGGATGATTTCCCTTCCCTGTTGTGATAACATCTGGAGAGATTTTGCTGCCTTCTGGCTTCTGCATCATGCTTGCAGCTGAAATTAGGAGGCTCAGCGAAATCACTCCCCAAGGAGAAAAAAGAAATGCAAAAGCAGAAGAAAGGAGGAGATTCCCCCTCAATTCACTCTTAGAGGGGAGCTCAGGAGTCAAGGGAGGCTTGGGGGGGTTGCTTTGCACCTCCCTGCCTGTGCCTGGAGCTTCCAGAGACATTTGCTTTAAAATCACATTAATTCAAAGCAAGAAACACTCTTGGTTCCCTTCACCAGCACAAGGACCCTTTGGGCATAAGAGAAATCAATTTTTTTCGGTTTTTTAGGTCCATTGTCCCACAGGAAGGTGGCTGGGGGTCCCCAGACCCCACGGCCCCCTGGTGCTGGGGGGCCTGGCCAAGGCAGGTCTATTCTTAGCCGGGCAGAGCAGGCAGGGTGCACGGGCTGCGTTCCTCACATTCCCCTTCCCCGGGGACAAGGAGCGCCTGGAAACGGCAGCCACGGGCTGGCAGCAGCTGGGGCCACCAGGAGGGGCCACCGTGGGCAGGGACAGGGGCCAGGCTGCTGGGGGGTCTGGGGGACAGCAGGGCTGGGGGAGGGATGCAGCGAGCTGGGACTGGGACAGCTCCATCCCTGCCCTGGCTCCAGCTCCATCCTTCCCCCTCTCTGCTCCTGCAGGGCTGAGGGTGCAGAGCTGGATTTGGGGCTCAGGGCAAAGACCCCATGTTCTCCTTCTCCCCCCAAAGCAAGTTCAGGCTCCCCTCATCCCCATGGATCCCCTAGAGCTCCCTAGCAAGGGGGACAGGCCCAGACCCAAAGCAAAGCACATCCCTTCCCTCTGTCCATCCCTGGGGGAGAGGTGCCATCCTCACCAGGGCATCAGCCAGGGCTGCCAGCTGGGCTGGCCATTCATCCCCACTGCTGCTGAGGAACTGTCCCCATGCCCCAGGGCTCCCCCTGAGCTGACACTGTCCCACTGAGGCACCCCAGGTGACAGGGAGAGAATTGTCCCCCACCAAACGTGCTGGGAATTGGCACTCAGCTCCTGTCCCCCCCAGCCCAGGAGAGTTTCCAGAGCAGCTGCAGCAGCTGCCAGCTCCCCCCTTCCCACAGCAGCATCCTGCCTGTCCCTGCCCTTCCCTGCAGCATCACGAGTTCCTGCAGCCTGCAGGCCCCATCCATCCTCCTGGCAGGTGAGTCACGCACCTGCCCCATGCCTCAGTTTCCCCTGCTGAGCAGGGAGGACAGGCAGGATGCAGGGGGGGTGTCATGAACTGAGAGGGCCCAGAGCAGAGTCCCCGTGGCTTTTCCTGCCACTTACAAGTGGGAAGTGGCTTTGTCAGGGAACAACGTCCATGACTTGGTTTAATGTCACTGAGTCCTTCCCAGATTTGCAGTCTCCCAGGGCCTGGCTGATGAGGGTTCAATTTGTCTGCACATTTTACCCTCTTTTGGATTTTTGTTTTATACTTACAAACAAACAGCGTGGAGGTGAAAGCCTGAAAAAAATACGTCAAGATTTGTAGGGGTGAGGCAGAGAAAGGAGCCAGAACACGGAGCATCCTTCCACCTGCAGAATAAATTTACAGCCCCAGTTCCTCCCTCCCGTGTCACATCCGTGGAGCATCTTCCAAAAGCGAAGGGCGAAGCAGGGGCATGAGCCATGCCAGGCAGAAGGACACCCAGGAGTGCCTGGGGACAGTCCTGGGGGCTGGCAGCAGCTTTGGGGACCGTGACAGCCCAGCTGTGTTTGCAGTGTGGCTCTAATTACAGAAATGTGGAGAAATGTCGTGTCTGGGTTGGCAAACATTTCTCCTGGCAAGCCCCAGCCGGGGCTCCCATCCCTCCCACCCCAAATCCAAAGCTCAGGAAGGATGCACCTCCTTTCCCAATGTGCCTGTGCCTGCCCAGGGCAGCCCTCACTGAGCAGGTGATAATTTCCTGCACAGATTATAAATCCCTGCACTCCCAGGAGCAGGGAGGGGGAGGACACCCTTGGGAAGCACTCAGGTCTCCTTTGCCCTTGGAAACGAGGAAATTCCCACTGATTCCCCAGGGTGTGGGAAGGAAGAAAGAAGGGGAAAGGAGTAAAACCTCAAAAACATTCAGTGAGGAGGAAGAGGAGGGGGAGGAGGGGGGGAGAAGCAGAACTGAGTGAGGGAAGAGGAGGAGAGCAGGGCAGGGAGAGAGGATTACTGTTCGGTTAAATTAGAGGGAGCCCTTCAGCTGACTTGAACAGCAGGAGAATTTGCCCAAAGACCCCAATTTTTCCAATTTGGGATAAAATGTAAGCACAGGATTAAGTACAAACATATGCTTAAAACCCAAGGAATTGAAAGAAGTCTGGGCATAAAGTGCTCCAAAGAGGGCAGGGAGGCAGGGCAGGGGCTGGAAGCTGCAGGGATGACCCGGCTCTGCAGGGGTGCCCTGGGGGGACAGGGGAGCTGTGAGGGGACCACGGGAGGCTCCTGGAGCCTGGTGAACAATGACCTGGGGGAGAATGACACGAGCCAACTCCACATGCAAGGGCTGTGTGGGGAGGAGGGATGCTGAGAGAGGCTGGAACGAGACCCCTGGTTGGAGGAGTGGGACCAAAGAGGCCCCACTGCTGTGCCTGGAGCAGGAGCAGCCTTTGTGGGGTCACTGCAGAGGGGCTGAGCCCTCCCCATGCCCAGAGCCCCCACTCTGGGGACCCCCAGAAGGGCTCTGAGCTGGCACGTGCCCCTTCTGTCAGACACATCCCTGTGCACGTGATGTGCCCATGAACATCCCGGACTGATTTATGGGATGAGAGGAGGGCAGGAGGCCAACCTTAAATCCTGACTGCCTGGTGATTAATAATCATAATTACTATCATATTAGCTGTAGTAGTAATAGTTTGCTTTCCCCTGCAGAACTGGTCATCCAGGAATCTCAGAGAGGTTTTACCAGGCCAAGTGACCAATGTCCCTATTTTCTAGAGGAAATTGCAGCACAGAGCTGTCTCCCTTGAGCCACACAGTATATCAACAAGAAAACAGAGAAGGCAGGAGTCTGGACTCTGTGTCCCTCTCCCTCCCCCATGCTATTAAGCTGCATCTGTGTAATATAGAGCAAAACATCCTCCACGACTCGCAGTAAATCATGGCAGAGGCAGTGTGCAGAGTGGATGGGGGGAGATAATGGGTTTTTCACCCTCTTCAACAATAGAACAAGTTTTTCTACGTTAGGGAAGGCTGACTTCTCAGAGAGATGGAGATAAAAACAGCACTGAGGATCTGAAATGGGCCTGGAAGGGCACCTGCCTCAGCCACTTGCATTGCTGGCCCAGGGACAGGAAGCAACCTGCACAAACCAGGCTGTGGGTCGAGTGCCCCACTGGCCTGGTCCACACGGGCATGGCTGAGGTGCACTGGAATATTAATTTAAAATCCCAGCAAAACACTTCTGCTGATGATAATGGACCATAATCCTCTTAGACCAATTTCATGCCTGAAAAATCATGCATAACAAAATAATAACAGAAAGCCCCTCAGTGGACACTGTCCTTAGCAGTGGACACAGGAGAAGAGGGTCTGCCAGAGTGGATTTCTCAGGAAGGAAAGGGAGCTGGTCCCCTCGGCCTCCACCCCTAATGTGGGCAAAAGAACTAAATAGAATTAAATCTGCTCTAGCAGAGCAGCATCACCGTGGACCCCGATGTCCCACCGAGACCTGGGCACCCCCCAGTGCCCCTGTCCTCTGAAGGGCCCATGGGGCTTTCTGTGGCCCCAGAACCCCGGATCCTCCTGTCGCCAGAGCCCCCAGGATGCCCTGGACTCTCCGCGTCCCTCAGAGTTCTCAGGACTCTCGGAACGCTCCATGTTCCTCAAGGCCGGGTGGTCCCATGCCAGGCCCCCCCTCCCCAAGCATCCAGCCCCCCTCCCTCCCGCCCGCCCCTTCAGCACCACCTCGGCTGGACAGCGCCAGGTGCGGGGCCCTCCGGAGCACCTGACCCCCTCCCCGAACCTGGGGGACCCCTGGAAGCACCTGACCCCCTCCCCGAACCTGGGGGACCCCTGGGAGCACCTGACCCCCTCCCCGAACCTGGGGGACCCTCCGGAGCACCTGACCCCCTCCCCGAACCTGGGGGACCCCTGGGAGCACCTGACCCCCTCCCCGAACCTGGGGGACCCCTGGCAGCACCTGACCCCCTCCCCGAACCTGGGGGACCCCTGGCAGCACCTGACCCCCTCCCCGAACCTGGGGGACCCCTGGGAGCACCTGACCCCCTCCCCGAAACTGGGGGACCCTTGGGAGCACCCTGACCTCCTCCCCGGCATCCTCCGGTATCCCCCGGCATCCCCCGGCATTCCCAACATCCCGACAAAGGCCCCCGCCCCCTTCTCTTGCACCCCACTTTCACCCCCGAAACTCCTTTTCCTGCTGCACCCTGCGCCCCCTCCTCAGCACACTCTCGTCTGCTCCTGCACCCTGGCACCCACATTGCCCCCTCCAGCCCCTGCAGCACCCCCTCTTCTGCCTCTGCACCTCTGCGTCTCCTCCTCCCCCGCACCCCCTGCACCTCAGCATCACCTGCACGCCCCCCTCCCCTCACCGCCCCTGCACCCCGGCATCCCCTCCTCTGCCACCCCCAGCACCCCGGCGCTCCCCATCGCTCCCTCCTCCACCATCCCCACCCGGCAGCTGCCGGCACCCCCAGCGCCCCCTCCTCCAGCACCCCCAGCGCCCTCCAGCTGCACTCCCACCAAATCCCCCCTTCCCCAGCACAGCCGCCAGTTACAGCACCCCAATCCTCCAGGACACCCTTTGCCAGCACCCCAAAGACCCCATCCCCGTCCCCTCCAAGCGCCCCCATCCCAGCCCCATAGGGACTGTCCCTCCAGCCCCTGATCGCTCCCGATCCCAGCGTTCCAAAGCCTCCTTCCCCCCTCAGCACCCCCCGCCCCCCCGGGCCCCCAGCCCCAGGGACCCCCGCCCCGCACGCACCTGCTCCCGCCCCGCCCGGACCCCCGCCCGCGGGGCGGCTGCCGCCGGGGCCGTGCGGGTGCCGGGGCCGTGCGGTGCCGGTGCCGCGGGTGCCGGGGGGTCCGGGGGAGCCCCGGGGGCGCCGGGGGGTGCGCGCTCCCCGGCCGGCAGCTGTTGCTGCTGGCGGCTCCCCCCCGGTGCCTCCGGCTGGCCGGGGCAGCGGTGACTAAGCACTTTGGGGATTTCTACTCTTATTATTTTATTCTATTATTTTCTCCCTCTTTCAAGCGGGTCCTCCCCCCCTCTCTCCCCCGCCTCCCCCTCCCATCCCCATCCTCCCCGGCCGCCCCCGCCCGGGGCCGGGCGCGGCAGGGCGGGCGGAGGGGTTCCCCCTTCCGGCCACCGGGAGCATGGGAGCCCCGGGCCGGCTGGGCTCCAGAGCTCGGTCAGCCCTCGGGTGAGGCGGAGCGGGGCCGCGCCGTGCCGGGCCGTGCCGCGCCGCTCCGGGGCCGGGCCGCGCTCCCCGCCGCGCCCGCCGCAAGTTCCGCCGCTCCCGGGGCGCGCAGAGCGCAGCGGAGCGATGCCGGTGCGCCGGGGCCATGTGGCCCCCCAAAACACCTACCTGGACACCATCATTCGCAAATTTGAAGGACAAAGTGAGTACCGCGCCCTCCGGTGCCGCTCCGCTCCCCCCGCGGCCGGGGCGGCCCCCCAACTTCGGGGAGAGGAGGGGGGAAGGCGGGAGGGCGTCCCCGGGGGCACGGAGGCGCTCCTGTGACCTCCGGAGGGGGGAGAGGGGTGGGCGACAGCCGGGCAGTGTCCCCGCGGTATTTATAGACAGGGCGGCACGGGGGGACGCGCTATCCCGGGCTCGGGGTTTCCCCGGGGGCTGGGGACACCGCGACCCCCCGGTGCCTGGGCTGCCGGGAGGGGGTCCCGGGCTGCCGGGAGGGGTCCCGGCCGCAGCACCGGGGGAGGACGGGGGCTGCCCCGGCGCGGTCGGGCTCGCTGCCTGTTTGCCTTCAACTCTGCGCTCTCGGCGGCCGCCGTCCCTGGTGAAATGTTGCCATTTGCTGTTGCTCCGAGTAATCCGTTTATATGAATTTTCGGGCTGGTTTCGTGTCAAACACAGCGAAAAGTCCGCGTACATCGGGGTGCATTGGGGTTTGTGTGTGGCTGGGTGGGGGAGCCGGGGCTCCGCTCGCACTCTCTGGGCACCCCAAAGGGGCCGGGTCCCCCCGACAATGATGGGGATGACGGGAGGGGACCAGAGGACTGGGGTCCCCTAAAAACTGAGCTCGGGGGGCCGCTGTGGGGTGCCGGGGCTGTGCAGCCCCCACTGCCCCGGCTCACCGTGGGTTTTCTCTGGTGTCCAACTTTCCCGAGTGGGCAAATTCCCCGGCGCTGCCATCCCCGCCGGATCTGCGCTGCCTGGCCTGGCAGTGACTGACGTGACCCAGGGGATGGAAAGTGAGAAAAACTGTCCCTGGCTCTTATCAGTTCCCCCTGGGAAGCGGCGGCTGGGGAGCAGCGGGGCCACACGGCGAGGCGTGAGAGCGAGAACGCAGCCAGGCCCCCGGTTCCTGCTCCGTGCCCGCTCCTGCCCGCTCCTGCCCGTTCCCTGCCCGCTCCCTGCCCGCTCCTGCCCGCTCCCTGCCCGCTCCCTGCCCGCTCCTGCCCGTTCCCTGCCCGTTCCTGCCCGTTCCTGCCCGTTCCTGCCCGTTCCCTGCCCGTTCCTGCCCGCTCCGTGCCTGCCATGTCGGGCACCAGCTGCCTTCTGCCGAAGCATCACCCCGCGCTCCCCCGCGGCAGTTTCCTGCTGTGACAGGTGTTGGGAGACACCAAACCAGCACACCTAATACATCTTTGCTGCAGGCAGTGAGTTTTTCCCTGCCTGTGGGTGCCTTCACCCCCCACACCGCAGCTCTCATGGGTGTAGCTGCTCCCGGTGTGTCCCCGTTGCCGCCAGAGGGGCCCAGCTCTTCCCTGCCAGGGCTGGGGCAGACCCCTGGTACCGAGGGAGCAAAGGGAAATCTGCAGGGGAGGGCAGGGCAGCAAATTGGGGGTGAAAAGAGCCCCAAGGAGAACCTGGCTCTGCAGCTTCTTCCCATGCTGGTTTTGGTCGCATCCCCGTGCTCAGCACAGCTTGCTCCGGCGCCCTGCCAGCCCTGTAAATCCTGTCCTGCGCCAGCCCAGCCAGGATCCAGACTGGATCCAGTCCATAGAGCCGACACTGGGTGGGGAAGCTGCTCATCACAGGTGGGGAGTGTGCCCCGGGAGCGGGGCTCTGGGAGAAGGTGCTTGTGTGTCCAGCTGGCAAAGCAATTTGGATATAGAAGGGTCGGGAAGAAGGAACTGGGGAACGTTTGTCTGTGTGGTTTGTGCTGTTTGCAGCATCGGCACCGGCATCAGCCCTGTGTGGGGAAGGGAAAGGTGCCGCGGGTGGGAGCCCCACGAAGGGCCACAAAGGGGCTCTCCGAGGGTGGAATGAAGCTGGAGACTCGTGCAGCATCCCTGGGGACACTGGTTTTACTGGGAAGCATCCTGCAGAGCTGGGGCTGTGCAGATGCCATTGGGGAGAGCCCTGATGTGCCTGGGAGGGGTCCCCCCACCCCACTGGTCCCAGTGCTGCAGATGTGCAGAGGTTTCTCTTGCATTTGGGTGAAATTCCCAGTGAGGCTGGAGTGCAGCAGGGTTCTGGAGCACGCAAGCTGCAGATGCCATTCCTGGGTAATCCAGGAGATTAATTGGGGTCTGGGCTGGGAGGCAGCCTCCAAATGGACCCTCTGCTCAGACTTGCCTTCAGCTCTGGCCCAGAGCTAATGCCAAATGCTGAGGAAGATGGTGCTGGGGGGGCACATGGCATCCACCACATAAGCATCCAGCCCCCTATCACATCCCAGCCAACCTGTCCCAGAGCCCAGCACTCCCCAGTATCCTTAAATAAAAACCAAAATCAAACCAGATCAGAGCTCACCCCAAGAGAAGGATGTAAGTGGCTCCATGAGGGCTGGATGACGTGGGCTGTGCAGCATTGCCACACACTCAGGCAAGGCAGCAAGCCTGGCCCTAGCCCAGCCTAGGTAGCTGCTGCACCAGGAGGGAATGGGGCAGCACCATTCCCTGCCTCAGTTTCCCTTTTCCTTCACTTGAGCACTTTATGTTTTGAGCGCGGTGGCCACAGAGCCCAAGAGGGTCTGGATTTCACCTTCTGCCCAAAGGCACAATTATCCTATAAAATGTGATGGGTTTCACCCCTGCTTCCCATGAACCCAAGCCTCACACTTACTCCTCCTCTTGCCCCTTGCCTGACTTCAGTCAAATCTGAGCAAGGGTGGAAAGTCTCTGAGATAACTCAGGTCCTTGATAAGCTCCTGAGAAGGGACAGAGCTTGCAGCTCTCCCCTGTGCCTGCAGTGGCGGTCAGGGACAGATTGCTCATTAGGCAGCAGAGTCCCCACATGCCAGTGGTGAGATGTCAAGGCTGCAGAGACTGGCCAATACCAGCAAAAGTGCCTCTAGTGAGAAACCCCCTTTTGGACGCCCCAATTCACATGGACCTGGGGACACATTCTGTCTCTGGAGAGCAGAGCAGTACTGGGACGCTGCGGACTGAGGTCAGCACTGTCCCCAGACCTGTCACCAGTGTCCCCAGGAGCCTGGCTCTGCCCCAGCCCGCAGCGGGTGACAGGCTGTCCCCAGCGCCCCTCTAAGGCTCGTGCTGTGCTGCCTCCCCGCAGACCGCAAGTTCCTCATTGCCAACGCCCAGATGGAGAACTGTGCCATCATCTACTGCAACGACGGCTTCTGCGAGATGTTCGGCTACTCGCGCGTGGAGGTGATGCAGCAGCCCTGCACCTGCGACTTCCTGACGGGCCCCGACACCACCAAGAGCTCCATCGCCCAGCTCACCCAGGCGCTGCTGGGCTCCGAGGAGTGCAAGCTGGAGATCCTCTACTACCGCAAAGACAGTAAGAGCCGCTCTGGGGCCGGCCCCTGCACGCAGGGCGCTGGGAGCTGCCTGTGCTGGGCTGGCACAGCCGGTGGGGGGAGGCGAACAGGAGCTGGTGCTGCCGGGGCAGCGGGGCTGCAGCCAGGCTCGGGACTCTGCTGAGAGCAGATCCATGGTGGCTCCTGTGGGATGGAGGCATCCCTGCTGTCGTAGAGCTCGTTGGGACCTTGAGCGATAGAGGGTGTCGCTAGATGATTGGGGATTCGGGTCATTTGTGAGCCCCTGGGGATGGCTCCGAGCTCCTTGGACAGACTATGCCATTGCCTGTGGGATCCCTGCACCAGGAGCGAGAGTCCGGTGGGAAGCCCGTGGAGAAGCCAGGCTGGGACACAGGTGTGCCAGTCTGTGCTCCAGGAGGAGGTGAGACAGACCCCCATCTCTGAGGAGAGCAGCCCACGGCCTCAGAGCTGCCTGCCCATGAGCAGGATGCGGCTGTGCGTGCACAGATGGAATTACGTTAAGATGAAAATGAAGCTTTGATGGAAAATACGAGTGATTAGTTCTAATACGGCAGGAAGTTAAATAAATATTTAGTGCTTGATGCTGCAAAACATCAGTGGCCAGGGCTCCCAGGGGCGGGGAAATGCAGGTCCAGTGCTCATGGGAGGTTAAAAGCATGAAGTGTTTTCCTTTTTTGAACCTATGGGGCTTGCCCATTGCTTTAGATTGTGTTGATGGGCTGCAGCCCACTGCTGGCATCTCCCGCACAGCCCATTAGAGGAGAACCACTGGAAGCAAAGGGAAGGAGCAGGCAGGAATCCTGGCTCCCAGCCCAGCACCCTATCTTGGGGGCTGGCACCTGGCTGTGCTGGCCTCTCTCCCAGACCCTCTCTCCTGGGCTGGCATCCAGGTGCCAGGGGGGGGCCCCGCAGTTATTCCCTGGCAGCACCTCCGCGTTATCCTGGCGTTATCCTGGCGGGACCTGACCCTCCCTGCTGGCAGGACCAGGCCACTCTGTCGAGGCTCTTCCTGTGGGGCCAGGCCTGGGTGGAGAGGGGCCAGGTCTGGGTGCCAGTCCCAGGCTGCAGCAGTGGCAGGGCCTGGCTGGAGCCCAGCAGCACACGCTGCTGCCGTCCCTGTGCCAGTGCTGGCCGTGCACTGGCTGTGGCAAGGACAGCGTCTGCAGCCCTGCTCCATTTCCTCCTTCCCTCCCTCAGGATAGTTTCCCATTCTGTCTCTGGGGACGACTTGGCTTGTGAGCCTGATCCATGGCCACGCTCCCTGCTTTGAAGCATTCCTGCTGGGCTGGGGATGCTCGGTGCTGTCCTCAGAGCCCTGCTCTTCCTCTAGGCCATGGGGAACTCTCATTGCAGCTCTGAGCTGCTTTCTTCTCTTTTTATTAAAAAAAGAGGGCAAAAAAAATAAAAAAGCCCAGAAGCAAACCCTTCATGTCTATTTTTAAAGCCCATCCCCACCAGCAGCATGCTTTCCAATTGTTTCCCCCCAGCACTCAGCCTGCGACCGCTCAGCCCATTATAAATGGGTCTTATCGGCAAAGAAAAGGCTTTTGCATTATAGGGAGCTGCTGCTTAATTAGCCAGCGTTGCTCTGAACCTGCCTGTCCTTTTTTCATCCCAGCAGCACCAATCTCAGCCTCGAGCTGCTGTTTATTACTGCGGAACTCCGGCTCTGCGGCGCGCGGGGCTGTTTCCTGGCTGACAGAGGCAATCTCAACCCCAAAATCTGCCCCGAGCAGGGCCACAGGGGTGGAGGGGTGGATGGAGGGGGGGAGGAAGGGGCCACCCAAGGGTGTCTGGGCCGGTGGGTTCTGAGGTCAGGGTGCTGGGTGTCCCTGGGGACAGCCTGGCTGCTCAGCCCCCACCCATACCCATGCTGTCGTCACCTAATTATAAACAGAGCCAAATGAGTCAGGTGAGCCCAGCCCCAAAATGGAACCAAGTACCCATGAGGGAAGGTGGGACCAGCCCAGCCAGGGCAGTTGTCCCTCCCTGCCACACCAGCCCCAAAAAGGCCTTGGAAAGAGGGAAGAGCCCATTCACAGCGTGTGTGGGCTCTAATCCCCAGCTCAAAGCTGGGAGATCAGTGAAAAGTTAATTTCCTTACAAGATGCTCCACAGCTGGAACTGGCCCGGACAGGGGGGTCAGCACGGGATCAGCTCCTGCCACAGCCAGGAGCAGCCATGGTCCCAGCCCTGGGGACACTGTCCACTGTGGCCAGGGTGAGCTCAAATCCTCCAGCATCCCCTGAGGGTGGCACTGAGCAGCTGGGGGAGCTGAGCTGCATGCAGGGTTGGTGTTTTTCCCTCCCCAGGGGTGATGTGCTCTGCAGCAAAGCCTCTGGCCAGGGCTCACGGGGTCCCCAGAGCGGGAGGTGGCCGCAGGTGCTGAGTGCCACCCTGCCAGCACGGCCTGAGCAGCAGCAGCTGGTGGCACCCGCTCTGCTTAATCTGCATGAAGGTGATGCTGATGAATATGAAAGGGGAGATGTGGCTGCAACAGCTGGAGCAGCTGGTGGGGCAGCCCCAGCCCCTCCATGGGCAGAGCCCACAGCTTGTCCCCTCCAGCAGCAGCCTGGGTCAGCCCCCCTTGGAACTGGGCCTGGGGACTGGGGTCAGGCCAGAAAACTCATAACACTGGTGTGGGAGGAAGATTTGCCCTTGGGGGCTCCAGGAGCAGGAGAGTCAGAGGGGGATTGGGGTGCCATTCAGCATTCCCCCAGCAGACAAGCAGCCAGGCAGGCACGGCTTGGGAAGTGCCACCACAGCCAGAGGGGACAGGGACACTCCTGTGACACGTCCCCTCTGTCCCCAGAGCTGCCCATGGCCCTGCACTCCCCATCCCTGCTGCAGGAAGCCTGGCTAAGGCAGGGGGATGGATCCACCCAGGGTTTCTGCATTCAGCTTTGTAAACAGCCACATGGGATGTGCCCCACGGGTGCACTGGGAGCAGGAGGGCAAATCCCACCAGCAGCTGCTGGAGGCTGGCACGTCAGGGATTTGGTGCTGGCAGCCCAGGGAGCCTCTGCTCCTGCCCCATGGAGGGGTCAAGGCAGGACTGAGGGGATTTCTTGGGTGTTGGAGGGGTAGGAAGGCACTGCCAGCTGACAAACCCCAGCCCCAAGTTGAGCTCTTGGCTTGTACCAACCCATGGGGTTTATGCCAGGCTGGGGCTGTTTGCTGTTTGTTTAAGGGTCAGTCTGTGACCTCAGGAAAGGGATGGACACCATAGCCCAGCTCCAGATGGGAACCTATAAACATCCCACCCCAAAGCTCTGATCCCAGAGGTCCTGTGGAGCCAACTCTGCCATCCTTGGCACGGCTGTGCTGCAGCTCCAGGCACCCCCATTGCCCTGGCTGTGCCCAGGGCCAGTGTGACTAGGGCAGAGAGCTGGAAGAGACACATTTTTCATCCTCCACGGATGCTTTTTGCTTGGACCTGATGCCCCACGAACAAAAGGACAGGCCCAGATCATCCCCATCACCCCCAAGGATGGAGCAGGCTTTTCCCTGGAATCCCTGCCCTGGCAGAGTCCCTGATTCCCACTCCAAGCCCTCCATCATCATCCCTAATGACTGTTGCACCCCTGGAGAGGGGCCCCATGTGCCAGGGGAGCAGGGCCCTGGATGGCCCCAGGAAATGCTGTCAGCTCTGCAGCTTGGCCACAGCCCTGCTCTGGGATGGAGCAGCTCCTGCAGGATTTAGCAAGGGAGGGACTGAGGGGCCAGACACGGCCACTCCTTTCACTTGCAGAGAGGTTAAGATGCATTTTACCAACCCACTGTACTGTTCAGGACCCCTTTTTGCACCCCTGGATCACAGGATCCTCCCACCTGCACCCAAAACCACCCTGCTAGTCCTGCATCTTTCTTGTGGCCACATTTTGGTGGGTACCCTCAGCCACCTGACTCTGGGTTTTCCTTCTCTGCTGCTGCTTCCATGCAGTGAGCTCTGCAAGCCCAGGCACCCCTGCACAGGGGAACCTCCATCCCACTGATGTTACTCAATAAGGTCCTTTTTGCTGACCTGGGGTCCTGGCAGGGGGGAGAGGGGCTGGAGCAGAGCCTGTGCTGCCCATTCCCCTGGGCAGGGGGTGCAGGGGGTGCAGGGGCTCACCCCAGCTCCCAGGAATGACCAATTTCCCACTCTTTCCCATCCCACCTCAGGGATTTGCTCTGGGGCCTGCTGGCAATCAGTGCTTCCCTTTGAAGTTCTGCCCAGCCCCAGCACTGATTTAGCCCGGGCTGGGAGCTCTGCCTGCTCCTCCAGGCTTCCCTCTGGGCCACCCCCGGGGCACAGCTCTGCCACCCTGGCTGTCCCCGTCCCCTCCGTGCCCTTCCCAGCCCCTTCCTCTGCTCCTTTATGTAACACCACTATAGATTTAGCCACTCTGCCATGAGACCCTGCAGATTAAATCTCCTGGCTGGGGGAGGGCAGGCCTGGGTAAGAGCTCCAAGCACAGATTAATAGCTCTCTTTTTTAATATTCATAACAATACTGGCTTGTGTCCGGCTCTCGGAAACCCCCGTGTCCTGTTGATTAGTTTAATACTGATGATACTGACAAATGCACCAACCACCAGTGGCTGCAGGGATCAGGGAAGGGAGGGCCCCCAACAATGACATTTTTAATGTTATTAAGTGTTGGCTTTTATCAAGGTCAGAAGACACGGTGGGTCAGAAAGCACAAAGCTCAGCTTGGGGGAGCTGGGCTGGGTGCTGGAAGATCAAACCCAGGAGTTGAGAGGATGAGCTGCTTTTCCCAGCCCACATTGGCTGTGAGACCCTTCAAACCACATCCCTGCTGTTCCCTACCTGCCAAGGCCTTTGTGCAGCCCCCAGGCTGGTTTCACCCCAGGTGGGCACGGGCACCCTCGTGCTGGTGGCCACAGAGCTCAGCAGGTTGTGGATGCCCCCAGGGCTCCTCCAAGAGATCATTTGGTGGCTGGATAAAATTAGATGGATGGAGACAGATTAGCTGAACAGCTGAAGGGAAGAGGCAGTCAGATGGATGGGGACAGTGATGGAGGAACGAGGATGGGAGGGCAGGGCTGGGGTCCCCAGGGGCTGGCTGAGCTCTCTGGTGCTGCAGCAGCTCTGGGGTGCCTGGGTTTGGGGAGAAGGATGGGGAGGTTCACACTCAGCAGAGCCCAGGCTGGCTCACCACAGGGAAACTGAGTCAGGGCACAGGGTGCCCCAAATCACAGCAGTACAGAGACCCCAGATCCTGGGGAATGCCCTGTCTTTGGGCCAGGCTTAAGGGAATCTGCTGCTCCCATCCCTGGCCTGGTGCTCCCCCCTTCCCCAACACCTCCATGCCATGGGCTCTGAGCAAGGCACTGAGTTCCTGGCAGGAAACACAGGGCTGTGCCTGCTGGGGCACTTTTGGGGTGATTCCCCTGGTTTTGGAGGGGGATTAACTTTTGGCCAGCCCTGAATTGGCCAGGCAATTGGACTAGATTATTGCTGTAGTTCCCTCCCAACAGAAATAGTCTATTTTATTTAATTTAAGAAGGGATCAGTGAGGGGCTCACAGCGATATTGGCCAGGCCTGCTCAAGCTCAGCACCTCCCAGATTTGCAGGATCAAACCAGGCACCAGCTGCCACCCAAACCCACCCCCAGCCACCCCCCAGCTGCTCCTTATATCTCTGCAACTGGAGGTAGCTGGGCTGTTCAGCTGTTCAGCACTGGCCATGGCATTAACCCTTTCCTGCGCCACATGGAGCCTGCCAGCACCTCTCACCCCAGAGCAGCTCAGAGCACATCCCCTCCCACTGAGGTGAGGCAGGGAAGGGATGCAGGAGGGCACAGCACCCGAGCCAGGTCTGGTCTATCTGGGTCAGAATTCCCAGTCCACACAGGGATAACCTGCCACGTGCCACGCAGCCCCCAAACAGCTCTGTCTGCCAAAAATTCACTCCCTGATCCCCAGCTCACACATCTGAGTGGATTTCCTCCCCCTTTGATGAACAATGAAGGGAGAGAACAAGAGAGACAAGGAGAGAAAGAGAGCAAATCACGCCCGCTGGGGTCTTTAACCAGATTTCCCCATCTCCATTTCTTCCCTGCTCTTGTGCCTGTGTCCGTGGATGTGCACATCCCTGACGTCACGGCAGATTTGGAAGTTGCCCGATGCCGGCCATCTGCTGCTGATTACGGGAGGCCCTGAGCTCCTTAAAATGATACGCAGGAGGCCGAGCTGCCCCTCCCGCTGGAGCGCGGCCACGGCCGGGGCGGCAGCGCCTCCCGCCCATCTGCTCCCGGAGCAGCGCGGGGCAAAGCGGAGCGGGGACCGGGGCAGGACCGGCCTGGGCTCCGCTGGGCTGCTGCCTGGGAGCTGCATCCTCTCAGGAGTTTGGGGACAGGAGCCTCGGAGCTCCATCCTCACAGGAGGTTTGGGACAGGAGCCCTGGGAGCTCCATCATCTCAGGAGGTTTGGGATAGAAGCCCCTGGGGTGCTCCATCATCTCAGGAGGTTTGGGACAGGAGCCTGGGTGCTCCATCATCTCAGGAGCTTTGGGACAGGAGCCCCTGGGGTGCTCCATCATCTCAGGAGGTTTGGGACAGGAGCCTCGGAGCTCCATCATCTCCAGGAGTTTTGGGACAGGAGCCCCAGGGCTCTCCATCATCTCCAGAGTTTTGGGATAGGAGCCCTGGGGAGCTCCATCATCTCCAGGAGTTTTGGGACAGGAGCCCCAGGGCTCTCCATCATCTCCAGAGTTTTGGGACAGGAGCCCCAGGGAGCTCAGGGGGTTTTGCCAGAAGGACCATGGCAGTGGCTGTGGCTCAGGGGTCCTGTTCCACCACTGCCAAAGCAACAACAGGCAGCTCAAGGAAGGGACTCCACAGTTATAGCCTAAGGTAGGGTTTTGGAAGGATGTGGTGAGAATAAAGCTGCAAAGCAGGTGGGAAAACACCTGTATCCTTCATCTGGTGCTTTGGAAAAGACCTGCAGGTATTTTCAGTAGCCTCAAATTGCAGACTCATGCCTGGCTGCTGCACGTGAAGAGCCACAGGGTTGAGCTGACATCCAGCAGGAAAATCCCTATGGACATATTTGGGATTCTCCTCACAGCCTCCATCGTTCCCAGGACACTGAGCCAAGCCTTGTGCCCCCTTTGTGCCTCAGTTTCCCCATGGCAGGACAAGACAAGCCATGCCTGACCACTCCATGCCTTTGGGAATGCCCCTGGGGATCATCGCACTGATCCCACCCGGTCCTCACCCCCACCACCTGCATCCAGTCCCCAAAAACTGCCTGGTGATTGCAGGGCAATTAACTGCAGCGTGATTACAAGCAGGATGCTTAATGAGGTTAAACCACTACCTGGGACTTCCTGAGTTCTTAATTACTCACTCTTTAATTGCTGCTCTCAAGTACATTAATATAAATGACTGTCTGGGACAGAAAAAAGAGATGTGATCAGTGTGATGGGGATGCAGCCCTTCCTTTCCCAGGGTCAGATCACATTCCAGCAGGGATCAGTCCCACCAAAGTGCTCAAACCCCTTTTTCTGCCCGAAGCGTTTGGCGCAGGGGCGGCGGGAGGGAGGTGGGAATTCAGCGTGCTGTGCTGCCCCTGAGCCTGTCCCTGTCTCTGCTCGGCAGCGTCGTGTTTCCGCTGCCTGGTGGACGTGGTGCCCGTCAAGAACGAGGAGGGCGTCGTCATCATGTTCATCCTCAACTTCGAGGACCTGGCGCAGCTGATCGCCAAGAGCACCGGGCGGAGCCTGCACCAGCGCCTGTCGCACGGCTGGGGCAGAGGTGGGTGTGCGCTGGCCCGGAGGGGGCACCTGCAGCAGCTCTGCAGCCCCCGCAGTTTGCTGGGGGTGTGCGGGGAATGGGGCACCCGCAGCAGCTCTGCAGCCCCCGCAGTTTGCTGGGGGTGTGCGGGGAATGGGGCACCCGCAGCAGCTCTGCAGCCCCCGCAGTTTGCTGGGGGTGTGCGGGGAATGGGGCACCCGCAGCAGCTCTGCAGCCCCCGCAGTTTGCTGGGGGTGTGCGGGGAATGGGGCACCTGCAGCAGCTCTGCAGCCCCCGCAGTTTGCTGGGGGTGTGCGGGGAATGGGGCACCTGCAGCATCCTGCGGGGCAGGAGCGCCGTGCGCCGGCACAGCCACAGCCCTAGCCCTGCCTGTGCGGGCAGCCGGAGCCAGCTGATGGAAAGGGCTGCTCGGGCCAGATGTGCCCCCCTTACACCCGCAGCTGCCCCCAGGCACCTCCCGGCCACGGGGGGAGCAGGGCTGGCTCTGACCCACGGTGCACTTTGGGGAGGAGGTCCTGCTGTGAGTGGAGCCGTGGAGACCCCTCGTGAAGCCCCTGCACTGCTGGGTCTTTTCCGTGTTTAACACTGGGCTGGAGGTGCTGCTGTGGGTAGGACCTGTGTGTAGGGTCACCAGGAGGGCCAGGGGACATTTGGTGTCACCAACAGCGTGGCTGTGCCGTGGGGATGTCGCTGCAGGCGAGTGGCACAAGGAGGGCTCAGCCTGCCCCAGCTTCAGGCTGTTTCCTGCTCTCCTCGGCTCATTCCAGGGTTTTGGAGACAGTGGAAAATTCAAATTCCCTTTTTTGGGAAGACTGGATCAAAGGGAAGCCGTGGTGAGGCTCTGGAGGGGATGTGGATATTCAGGGATGCAGATGTTACGCCTGACAGAGCTGAGACTTCTAAACCTCCTCCTTCCATACAGACCTCAGTGCTGGTCACCTCTAGAGTCAGGGAAACAACCCCACATCTGCCTTCATGACAACATTCCCCAGGGAGGCTTTGGGAGGCTCTGGGCAGGCCTCAAAATAGAGCAGTGGGAGCAACATGGGTCTGTCCCCCCATAGCACAGCAGGAACAGGATCAGAGGCAGGGCCACCTCAGGGAGCAGTGGGGACACTGAACTGGGCTGTGAGAGTCCCAGTGCATTCCCACTCGATGTATTTCTGTACCCTGGAGCCATTCAGGTGTCTGTGTGAGCCAGCAGGTGCCAGCAGAGTTTGATATGGGTTTTATGGGTTTATATGGGTTTATGTGTGCCCAGGCCAGACATGCACCCAGGGGCTCGTGGATGTGTGTGTGTGTGAATGGACAGATCACCCTGCATGTGTTCATAGGTCGGTGAAGTGATGAGATTCATGTTTTGGAAGGATTGCTTTATTACCAGCTGCCCTCTATGCATGACCTGCTGAGGAAATCCTGCACTGCAGCCCCACCAGCTCTCAGAGCATCTCAACATATATCCACCCATACCCACCCAAAGACCTTTGGCAGAAGGCACCCAGATGGAGCAGCTGTCCCTTCCCTGCATGTTGGATGCTGTGCTGTGCATCCCAAGGGCTGTTCCTTGGGTTTCCCTCTCTGGTGATGGGGAGTGTGGAAAGGCTGGAGCTGCTGGTGCCCATCCAGATCAGGCTCTCCTGCAGAGGTTTTCTGACTCAGCCTGTGCCTGCATTGCCACAGGGGCTGCATTGCTGGTCACCAGCTCGTTGGTGGGCAGGGAAAGTTGGATACTTTGCTTCTTCCAGCTGGAAAGCTGCTCTAGGCAGTGGGGATGGGGTGAACAGAGGGACCCTGTGTGGTACCCCATGGATGGGGGCATTTCTGGGCAGGCTGGGACCCTGCCCAAGCAGCTCAGTGCTGTTTTGGGGCTGGATGAGGGAAGCTGATCCTGCCAAAACCAAAGAGCACCTCAATGTGCTGCTTTTTCCCAGGGGACACTGTCTTTGTGTATCTCATGCCACACCCCACATGCCCCAGGACTTAGGCCACCTTTGTGCAGACAGGGGGCCCAGCTGGTGCTGCTGGATGAGCTTAGGGCTGAGCCAGGCCCCAAGGTGTGAACCTGGCTGCTCACACCAACTCTGCACCTGCAAGTGACTGTGGTCTCCCCAGAAGAGGACAAGTGACTTTGCATTGAGTGTCACAGCAGGGGCACTGGGCCCTCTCCACATCTGGGCTCTTCCTCTCCTGCAGCTCTGTCACAGCTCCTGGCAGCCCTGGCTGCCCTTGTCCCAGCCCCAGTCAGTCCCTGCTGGTCTCCTGCTCCCCTCTGATGGCAGGAAGGGCCCTGCGTGGTCCAAATTCCCTCACTGAAAATCCAACTCAAATCCAGGGACAAAATTGCTGGAACTACTTTTCTTGCAATGCCTTTCTAAATCACCATCTCTATTGTGTGTGGGTTTTTTTTTCCTAAAGTTCCACCAAGGAGATTTAGACGCTCTATTTCCTCCGGGTCCAAATCCCTTAAGTGGCTTTAACCTCTTTAATTGGCTTAGGGATGCTCTACACCTTTCCTGTCTCACATCTGCAGCTGTAGGGAACTCTTGTCCAGCTCAGAGGAGCTCTCTGCCAGGTCAGGGCCAGCCTTGAGCACGCAGTGATGGCACAGGAAGAGCTTTGGAGGAGGAAGGGCCACACAGCCACAAAGCCACCCAAAAATTCTCCACAGCCTCTCCCCTGTCCCGCCTCACTCCAGCCATCACATGCAGCTAGGTCACATCTTTCTCTCTTGTGTTTTGTTTTTCTTTTTAACAAGGTGAAGGTAGGACTTTGAAGTTTAGTCTCCCGTCCCTGCGGCGACTCAAAATCCAGCGGAAATCTCTGCCCACCAGTGAGTTTGATGGAGTAGCCATTGACTATGGAAAGGTAACAGTAGCCTTTGTCTGATCTAAGCCCTCAGGCCAGGTCCCAGTGCTGCTCCTCGCTGTCCCCACCCTGCTGCCCTTGGCTGCTGTGGCTCCATCTCCAGCGGTGCTGAGCCCTGCTGGGCTGAGCTGGGCTGAGCTGGGTCTGTGCTGAGCCCTGCTGGGCTGAGCTGGGTCTGTGCTGAGCCCTGCTGGGTCTGTGCTCTGAGCAGGGACTGGCAGGTCCTTTCCCCATGTTCTCCTGGCAGGGACCAGGCAGCACAGGCAGGTCCAGCTTCTCAGCCCTCCAGCAAAGATTGTGCTTCCCATGATGGAGGGAGATGCTGTCACCAGCCTTGAAAAACTGTTGGTGGGGCCTGTTTAGAGATTGCTGTTCTTGGTGGCTTCCTGGCTGTCAGTAGTGCTCAGGGTACCTGCAGTCAAAGACCTGCTGTTTTCTGAAATGCTGCAGCTCAAGGCTGTGAGCAGGAGGCTTCTGCTCTGCTAAGGCATCCCAGGTGCTGGGGTCTTGCTGTGCTGGGTGTGTCAAGTCTGCTTCCTCAAATCATAGATATGATGAGATGGAAGGTGCCTGTCTTCTCAGAGGTTGTGCTTTTGGCAGGTTGAAGATGTGTGTAGGGTTATCAGATGCTTTGGGTGCATCATTCCTACAGGCACAGCACTGCTGAAGGCTCTGGGTATCCCCAGGCTGGAGCTGCACAGGGCACTGTTCCAGGGCACACATGGAAAATGTACTTTGAGGAGAGCCTGATATCCAGCATTGTGCTGGAGCTTGGCTGAGTGGGCAGAGCCCTGCAGGTCAGGGCCAGCCAGCAGCCCATCCTAAACCCTGCCCTGAAGGGCCTTAGGGATGGTGAGAAGTGCCCTGTCCCTGCTGTGGGCATTACTGGAGGGGCACAGTCTCATGGGTTTCTGCTCTAGAAGGTGCTTGCTTTGCACACCCCACTGCAGAAATTGAAGTCTGGAAACTCTTGAGGTCTCCAGGCAAAAAGGTTTAGCCATGGTTAAGGGTGGCTGTAGGAGAAGGAGGAGCAATGTGCTGGATTTGCAAACCCAGCAGCTCGTGCAGTGTCTCCTGGTGCAGAGCACATCTTCTCCTGTAATTCCAGCACAGGGCTGGGCACTGAGCTCGGGGAGGGCAGGGCAGTGGAGGGACAGAGGCACAGCTCAGGAAGGCACAGCAGCTGCTGTCCCTAGGTCTGCTCTCCTGCTCTCGCTGCTCCCAGCCGTGCAGCCTCGCCTTGCCAAGCCCCCGGGCACTCGCCCCACTGCAGAGCAGGTGCTGCTCAGGCTGGAGATGACCTCAGCTGCTTCCCAGCCCTCTGCCTCTCCTCCTCCCCACCCCGGCTCCCTCACCTTCCCCCAGCACGCGGGGACTCCTTCTAATGCAACGCTTTCTCCTGGCTGTCTTAAAGCCTGGTGCTGACTCCCTGATTTTGAGGGACATGAAGACATCGCCCAAGGAAAATTGTATGCAGTCAGAGACCGAATCCCTCCTGGAAAAGGAGCGGAGGCCAAGCCTGGAGGCCGACCCCAGCCTACAGCACTCGACCCCGAAACAGGAGCCTGCGGTGCTGGGCCCGCGAGGGTCCTACCCTGCCTGGGGCTTCTTTCGGTCTCGCCCCGGGGGCAGCTTCCACAGCCTCCGCAGGGTCTCCTCCTTGGACAACTTTGAGGCTGCGAGGTCTGAGTTCCAGAGAAAATTCAGGGAAAGGAGGGCAAACTCAGGTAGGGAGAACCCCGGAGGTGTCGGTTCTACGGCGGGAGTCAGGGCTGGCTGTGCCTCAGGGGGGGAGGTCTCGCCCTCTTGTCCCTCTGCAAACGGGAGACTGCTGGGTCTTCTCCCCAAAAGTGGTCCCGTGTGATTCCCTGCACAGGCAGGTGCTGCTCTGTAGGTAGAGCCATCCATGGTTGTGTGTGAGATGTGAGAGCGTGTGAGGCTGCATTCCCTGCCCCACACCAGGGGCATCCCGATGCCATCCCAGCTTCCCTGGAGGGAGGGCAGGGGGTTGCAGCATGTGCAGTGTGAGCTGTCCCTGTGTTGGAGGAGGGTGAGACACTGGCCAGGCCACTCTGGAGGGCAGGAGGGAATGTTCCTTCACCTTGCTATCCACATCCAGACCTCTGGTTCTCGTGAGAGTGGTGGTGACAAATTAGAGCTCAGATTAGATAGATCTCTCTGTGGAATGTGGCTGTAAAAATGGGCTGGGGGTTCGTGATTCCCCAATAGTCACAGGTGATGGAGCCTCAGGAGGAGTCCCAGTGTAGAGGGGGGAGCAGGGAGAAGGGTGGCAGCAGGATGGCTGGTGCTACCTGGGCACCTTCACAATGTCCTCAGACACCTCCAGCCCACACCACCCCTGGGCCAATGTCAGAGTGTAAGGGTTAGAAGGGGTAAAAACTTGAAAATACAACCCTGGCCTGCCTGTAGGAGATGGAAAGGTTGGTACAGACTGAGTACAGTGCCTGGGATCTTCCTGGAGCCCTGGGGCTGGGTACAGGCTCCCATTCACAACAACACATTGCCACTGCCCTGGCCATGAAATGACACAGCTTCCTCCCTGGTCCTGCCCTGGGAGCACCCAGCAGCTCAGGAGACATGTTTGTCAGGCTAAAGCAAGCAAGGGAGGAGAAGGACCTCCTCATTTGTCTGCTTTCATGCCAGTTTTGGCATCTCTCCCTGGTCAATCCCAGTGGGTTGGTCCCCAGCCCACTACAGGTGCAAGGGGCAGCAAAGGACACTGAGTGTCCCTGTGTTGTGGCAGCTGGTCTGAGCCCCCTGAAGGAGGTTTAATGGTGAAAAGAAGGGTGATGTGTGGGAAAAACAGCCCTCTCTCAGGCATCCCCCATCCGAGCCAGCCTGAAGAAATGAAGCCTTTATGGCCAAATAGACTTTGGCACCTTTTGGTGGCACCCTGTGATGGTCCCCAGCTCCTGGAGGTCCTACACGAGGTCGGGGCTCTGGGGGTTTCTTGCTGCTCACCCCACCCTTCTCAGTGCTCCTCTCCATCCTCTTCCAGAGGCTTCCCACGTCAAACCCAACCCCCCAAACTCCACCTCAGACTCGGACCTGATGAAGTACAGGACCATCAGCCAGATCCCACAGTTCACACTCAACTTTGTGGAGTTCAACCTGGAGAAGCACCGCTCGGGCTCCACCACGGAGATCGAGATCATTGCTCCCCACAAGGTGATGGAGCGCACCCAGAACGTCACCGAGAAGGTCACACAGGTAAGGAGGTGCCACCGAGGCACTGCTGGGGGCTGGTGGTGCTGCTGGGGGACGTCACAAATGGTGATTTGGGAAGCAGTGATGCCTGGGGACTCCATCCCAGGAAATGCCACTGTCCCTGTGTTTGTTTATGCCTTCCTCTGAATGGCTGGAATTCTCCTTTTACTGCCCTAAATGAGTATTTCTGGTGATTTGTGGCTGGGGAAACACCAGCATGAGCTGCTCGTGCTGGTGGCTGCGAAGGGGACTCGCGTTTCCATCTTTGTGGCTTCTTCAAGGGGGAGCTCTGGCCCCTGTTCCTGCCCCCCAGCGCTGGGAATGCAGCCCCTGGGGCAAGCCAAGGAGCAGCCTGGCCTCAGCAGGCCGAGGGCCACAGGGTCCCCGGGGAGACAGCAGGTGGCACTGCACTGTCACCAGCACGGGTGGCACCGCCTGCCACTGCAGGGGACACTCGGGCACTGTCAGGGGAGGGACAGGCATGGACAGCACATCCCACGGGGATTTCAGAGTGCAGGGAAGGGGTTTTCAGAGTGCAGGAAAGGTGCTGATGTGTCCCAAAACCCCGAGCAAGGAGCTCTTCTGGCTGTGGGGAAACTGAGGCACGGGAGAGCCTCAGTGTATGAAATAAATCCAACCCCTGCCAGCCCAGGGCAAGTCTGATGAAACTGCAGCCATCTGACCCCAGAAAAGCCTCCAGGCTGGGGCGTTTGCTCCATCAGAGTGGGGTGCTGTGCAGGATTCTCTTTCTGTCTCAGTGCCAGCAAACCTTTAATTTCACAGCCTCCATGCACAGGGGATGGGCTCCCCTTCACACATCACAGAACAGTTCTTAGGCCTGTTTTCCCCCTGGCTTGGCCCCTTCCTTAGTCCCTGTCATCTGGGGGTGACTGCAGTGACCTGAGATTAACCTCTGAACTCCCAGCAGGTCAGAGCAGCCCCCATGGCCTGGCCCCAGCACAAGGGGCACAGCAGGGCTCAGTGTCACACAGGGTGACTGTCACAGTGGTGTTGGCTGCTCAGTGTGGGGTTGTGGAGTGATGGGATCAGGGGGACAGGATGGACTCTCCCCCGCCCAGGGGGTGCCTGTACTCACCCCAAAGTCCCCACACCTCCTGCCCAAGCCACAGCTCCCTGCTCCTGGCTTTCAATAATTCATGGTGAGGCAGACAGTGGCGAGACACGGTCTAAAAATACCAGGGGTGGGCAGGAGTGGAGCCAGGGGCTTTGGGGTGGTCTGGCCTTGCAGGGAGGGCCAGAGTGCAGTGAAGGTGCCAGGCTCAGCCTTGCAGGGCTCTGGGGCACAGCTGGAGGCACCTGGGGATGTCACAGGCTGGAGTCCTGTCTGCAGGTGTGTCCCAGTCCCCCCGTGTGCCCCACTGGGCAGGAGGGTGCTGGGGACAGGCTGGGGGGCAGGATATGTGCTGGGAGTGACACTGGGTAGTGCCAGCCTGCAGCCAGCACCACGGGCCTGATCCTGATCCTGCCCAGCCACTTGTGCTGGGGGCTCTCCTGGTGATTCAGTCCCCTCGTCCCCAGCACTGGGCAGGGGACACTGGGGCACAGCTGGGAAGGTGATGGGTGCCAGCACCACGGGGCACAAGCAATGACCTGGGTTAGCCAGGGTCACAGGAGCCTCCCCCTGTGTCCTCCACAGCCCAACACAACCTGCTCCCTCCTCCTCCTCCCTTGTGCACCCCCTCACTCGCTGCCAGACCCAGCACCCCCCTCCACGAGCCTGCAGCCACAGCCCAGAGTGCAGGAGGAGGGGGCAAAGGGAGGAGGATCCACAGAGAGCACTGTCACCTTCAGAGACTGCCAGGGCCACCCGGGGTGACCTTCCTGTCCCTTAGAGGGGAACAAGGCTGCAGCTGCTCCCCAGTCTGTGTTGGTTTACAGGCTCTTCTGGGGATTGTTTCTTTACCCTTTTCTGCCTCAGATCTTCAGGGCTGTGGTTTTTTATTCATTCCTGCCTGGAAAGCAAGAGGGCTTAACCTGCTCTTGCTTCTGCCACAAGAGCCAGGTGCCAGGAACTGAGACAAGGGGCAGGGTAGATGCCCCAGCATAGGGAACAGTATTTGTTGGCCCGAATTCAGGACTGGGCACACAGAGCTGCCTCCAGCCAGGCAGAGCAGGCATTCAGCTGCGGGTGGGAACGTTGCTGCTTTTCCCAGACACAAGGTGAAGGAATCTCAGCTCTTCTGGGTGCATCTCAGTTTTGGGATGGAGGGCTTTGCCTTGTCCCCCTGCCCGCGGCGCCCACAGCAGCCGGTCCCCGAGCCCAGCTGGCTCCTCACTCCCCGCACAACGATTGCCTTCGGGTCACTTTTTCCAATCCCTCCCCTCTGCCGCGGCCCCATTGGCGCTCGTGTCCCCACGGGGCCCCGACATCGACTGCCTTTGATCGCGGGGCGGCAGTGCCCTTGCAGCCCCATGTCCCGCAGCCCGGCCGGCTGCCTGCGAGCCTGCCTGGGCAATGCCCGCGCCCGAGCGCCGCGCCCGCCCTGCCGGACGCTGCCGCGGGGGCCGGGGGCGCCCATGCTGGACAGCCGCACCTCGAGGGGCAGCCGGGGGCGCCGCGCCAGCTGCAGGCAGGTAGGAGCGGGGGAATTGCCGGGACATGGCCCCGCGGGGCTCCGGGCGGGGGAGCGGCTGCTGCTGCTGGGACGGGGCTGCGGCCATGGGGACACTTGGGGTGGCAGCATCAGGAGCCCTCGGGAAACCCTGGGACAGGACAGCTCTTGGGCAGGAGGGATCAGACCCTTCCGATCTGGCCAGAGCCACGGCGATCTCATCACTGTTGCCTTGGGATATGTGGGTTCTCCTCTGTCCTCTGTCCCCTCTCTCTCCTCTTTTGCTGGGGGCTCGGTGCTAGGAGAGAGGATCGAGGTGTCCCTCTCCCTCCTCTGCAGCTGGCACTGGTCCCAGCCCCACAGGGACCCTGAGCAGCAGGACCAGAAGGGGATCCAGCTGCCCCCAGCTCCAAATAAGCCCCTTCATGCTGCCACCCCTCAGCACCCAAAGCAGGGCAGCCCCATCCCTCCTGTACCCAGTGCCTTGTGTTGTGTTCCCACAGTGGCTTCAAAGCCATCAGGAGCTGGCATTGGTCCTGGAGGGGGGGCTGGCCAGGCCTGGGTGTGTGAGGAGCTCACCTGTGCTGTGGAGTGTCCCCATGAAAGCAGAGAGCTGTGGGGACACAGTGGGAGGGTGTCTGCACCATTTCACCACCTGAGATGGCGTTTGAACGTTGGTGGGCACAGGTGAGATGGGATATGGGCATTGCCTGAGGCTTTGCTGCAGGTTTCCCAGGCTGTCCCTGTGCTTGGAGGACAGCTGTGCCAGGACATCCAGGGGAAGACACTTGCTATGGCCAGGAAAGACAGGGTGCAAGGCTTGCAGGATGCCTCATGTGCTGTCACCCTCGGGTAACACAGGCATGGGGTGACATCTCCAAGCTGCCCATCCCATAGCCCTGTGCCAGGGACACCCAGCAGCTCCCGAGCAGGTGGCACAGAGCTGGGGGCAAGAGGAGGCACAGCAGCAGGCACTTTCCTCTCTGCTGGGTCAGAAGGACATAAAGCAGGGAAGAAGCTGCCCAAGGGTGCTGTGACCATCAGAGACAGACAAGGACCATGGTGTCAGCCACAGTGGGCAACTGGGTGAACACAGGCAGCCAGCAAAGTGAGAAAGCTGCAGGAAACCACAGTGTGAGCACACAGTGGTGCTCTGGCAGCACACAGGAGTCCCTTGCTGGTCCCTGGTACCGTGCAGCCTCCCTGCTCTGCTGCTCTCCCGCCCTTCTCACAGCCCTCTCCTGGCAGGTGCTGTCCCTGGGCGCCGATGTGCTCCCCGAGTACAAGCTGCAGGCGCCGCGCATCCACCGCTGGACCATCCTGCACTACAGCCCCTTCAAGGCCGTGTGGGACTGGCTCATCCTGCTGCTGGTCATCTACACGGCCGTCTTCACGCCCTACTCGGCCGCCTTCCTGCTCAACGAGGAGCAGGTGGAGGAGAAGCGCTGGGACTGCAGCTACACCTGCGACCCGCTCAACATCATCGACCTCATCGTGGACATCATGTTCATCGTGGACATTGTCATCAACTTCCGCACCACCTACGTCAACATCAACGACGAGGTGGTGAGCCACCCCGGCAAGATCGCCATCCACTACTTCAAGGGCTGGTTCCTCATCGACATGGTGGCCGCCATCCCCTTCGACCTGCTCATCTTCCGCTCCGGCTCCGATGAGGTGGGAGCAGCGTCTGTCAGGACAGGGGCACTCGTGCATGGGCAGGGAGAGATGTATCAGAAAGAAAGAAAGGGATTTGGATTGTTTGATGGCCAAATCCGTGGGGAGAGGGGCAGGTCAAGGGGTGGAGAAGGGTGTCTTTACAGGTTTTTAAGCAGCTGGGATCTGGGATTTCATTTTTTAGGGTCAGGCAGTGCCTACTTTAAGTGTTAAGAGTGAATACACTCCCTTTGCTGAGGTTGACCCAAGAGAGCAGGCTGGGGGCTCACTTTAAGGGCTGGCTGCACATTCCAGGGTAGGTGAATTTGGGGATGCACTGTCAGCCAGACTTATAATGTTGGCAGTGGGATGGTACTATAGCTACTGCCTGGAGGCTCCACGTCTGGGAGTAAAAGGCAGCTCCTTTGGGAGCAATGGCTGGCAAGGTGAGGAGCCATCAGGGAATAGGGGCCTGGCCTTGGCCCTTCAATTGCTCACCTCAAATCCCAGAGCTTGTTGCCTTTATGGTCAGCAGAGGGAAACTGCCCTTCCTGTGCTGTGACTCACCTGACCTAGTCCAGCGATCACCTCCAGAACAAGGTGATTCACACTCTAGAAATGCATTTTTGTCCTTCAAAGGAAGCAGGCTCAGCTGGGCACACGCCTTTGGAACATGCCATATTTATCCTTTGCCCGTCGCTGAGGTGTCTCTGTCTCCCCTGCAGACCACCACCCTCATCGGCCTCCTGAAGACGGCGCGTTTGCTGCGGCTGGTGCGCGTGGCGCGGAAGCTGGACCGCTACTCGGAGTACGGGGCGGCCGTGCTCTTCCTGCTCATGTGCACCTTCGCCCTCATCGCCCACTGGCTGGCCTGCATCTGGTACGCCATCGGCAACGTGGAGCGGCCCTACATGGAGCACAAGATCGGCTGGCTGGACAACCTGGGCGACCAGATCGGCAAGCGCTACAACGACAGCGACCTCTCCTCCGGGCCCTCCATCAAGGACAAGTATGTCACCGCGCTCTACTTCACCTTCAGCAGCCTCACCAGCGTGGGCTTCGGCAACGTCTCACCCAACACCAACTCTGAGAAGATCTTCTCCATCTGTGTCATGCTCATTGGCTGTGAGTGCATGTCCCGCCGTCCCCACACCTGCTGGGGAGGTGGGAGCATCTCCCTCTGCCTCTTCCGCACAGGCAAATGGATGGGGTGATAAATGTTTTCAGGTCCTGCTGGATACGGGTTTTGGGGATCTGCTGGTTCCAGTCCGGTGTAGCTGGATGTGCACGTCCCCATGTCCCGCTGAGTCCCACCCTCTCGTTTCAGCTCTGATGTACGCCAGCATCTTCGGCAACGTCTCAGCCATCATCCAGCGGCTGTACTCGGGCACGGCGCGCTACCACACGCAGATGCTGCGGGTCAAGGAGTTCATCCGCTTCCACCAGATCCCCAACCCGCTGCGCCAGCGCCTGGAGGAGTATTTCCAGCACGCCTGGTCCTACACCAACGGCATCGACATGAACGCGGTGAGGATGGGCGGCCCTGTGTCCTCACAGCACCTTGTCCTGAACAGCACGGCCTCCAGACCTGGCTCCACCCAAACACTTCCATCCTTTTGATCAGGATAGAGCCAGGAGACTCGGGAGGCTGGAGACAGACTCTATCCACACACCCCCTGCATTCCCACCTCCTGCATCCCCCTTTCTTCTTCTGTCCTTTTTCTGCCATTCCTTTACATCTACCAGAGATTTTCCAGGGTCATGAGCATTATTTCTTGGCCAGAGAGCAGGTTTGGTGGGGAGCTCAGAGTCCCTGTTGGCACTGAGCACTTTCAGGCTGGTGTCTGTTGGTGTCACAGGAGTGGAGCAGGTATCGATCCAGCTCCTCTCCACACCACTGGTTGCTAAGCAAAGTGCATCCTGCTCTCGCAGCAGGGAAAGGAGGGCATTTAAATAAACCTCGATCCATTTTAATTAGAGCCCAGAGAGGCAGCTGTTTGTTAGCAAAGGGGGGATCAATGGTGGAGCTGTGCTGGAGAGGCGCCGTGTCTCCGAGCCCGGCAGCAGCGCTTGTGCCGCCGGCGCCGGGGCTCCGTGGGGACGGGGACGTGGCTCGGGCTGGGCTGGGCACTGGGCTCACAGCCCTGGCATTCACTGCACAGACATGGGGCCTCAGCCAGCAGCCAGGCAGAGGAATGAGAAAGGATAAGGCAAGGAGAGACGAGACCTCGTATTCCCGGTCTCTCGGCCCTGCGTAGGTTATCAGCCCACTCACTGCCAGCTGATGCTCCTTCTTTTCCTTAAGGTTTGATCCTGAGCAGCACCAGGACACAGATTTGTATGAATTCAGCATCTCTCTCTAAAGCTGCTGCTGCCACATGAAAAAACTGGGCAGCATTTTGGGTTTGCTGCTGGGAGTGCTTTGAGTTTAACGTCTCCCATGCAGGAGACACCCTGGGCTGGGCATCAGTGGCACGAAGGAGCAGCAGTGCCACAGAACCCTCCCAAGCACAGGTGCTCTTGGCTTGGTGCAAACCCAGGTCACAGATCCCCTGTGAGAGCTGAGCCTGCAGCTCAGCCATCACACCAGTTCCTGCTGGGAGCTGCAGAGCCACGGCCTGATCTCATCAATCACCCCTCAGCCTGATCAATTCATCCACCCCTAACTCCCCAGGAGGGAAACACTCCTGCTAGCATGGGGATCATGATGGAGCCAGGAACAAGTCGTGCTCACCAGCCCCAGCATGGCTGTTCCAGATTTGGCCACCAGCGGGATGTGAGCAAAGAGGACAGCGAGGAGGACCCCAGGGCCATATGCTGCTCTCCAAAAAAAACCCAAACCCAGGTGGTTTTCACCTTGCCACTGTGAGTCATTGGTGGCAGCAGCTTTCTCCATATTGTGAGTTTTACCTTGATGTCACCTTCCAATTCAGCTTTTGTTCAACATGAAGTATTTGCACAGGTATATTTAGCTGTCAGTGCACACAACTGTCCCGTGCTGCTGCTTCTTGGCATTCAGGCAGGTGCTGTTTAATTAAGGTTTTTGTGCTCTTTGTGCCAGTTTCTGCTATCGTTCATCCAAGATTAGTGAGTGTAAAGATGAAAAAGGGGATATGGCACCAGTGGGTATAAATAGATTGAACTGGTTACTTTTATTTGCTTGGGAGTGCTGTTGTCCCCAGCCACAAGCAGTAAAAGCCAGTGACAGGCAGGCAGGGATCCACCACCAAGGGAAGATCAAAGGTCATCAAAATAATTGGGAATTTCAGCCCCAAAATCCTTGGAATTTTAAGACCTAAACCCTAGGAATTCCTGTCCCAGAATCCTGGAAATTTTGGCCTCAAAATTCTGGAATACTCAGCCCTGAAGCTTGGGAATTTCAGCCCTGAAAAAATCCTGGGAATTCCAACCCAAAAATCCTGGGAATTCCAACCCAAAAATCCTGGGAATTCCAACCCAAAAATCCTGGGAATTCCAACCCAAAATCCTGGGAATTCCTCTGCTCCCTGGGGGATAGGTATAGAGTTGGGGTTTGGGTTAAGGGTTAGGGTCAAAGGTCATCAAAATCATGGAACCACAGAATGGTTTGAGGTTGGAAGGGATGTTAAGGCTCAAACTGTTCCAATCCCTGCTACGGACAGAACATCTTCATAGACCAGGCTGCTCCAAGCCCCATCCAGTCTGCCCTTGAGCACTTCAGAGGTGGGAAAACGCTCCCACCTTTGGCTTTTCTGGGTGTTTCCCTCCCTTGTCCATGCTGTCACAGGAGCTCCCCGTTCCCTCCCAGGACAGCCTGTGACCCTGTCCCCTGGCTCCCACAGGTGCTGAAGGGATTCCCTGACTGCCTGCAGGCTGACATCTGCCTGCACCTGAACCGCACGCTGCTGCAGAACTGCAAGGCGTTCCG
This sequence comes from Erithacus rubecula, assembly GCF_903797595.1. Lineage (NCBI taxonomy): Eukaryota > Metazoa > Chordata > Aves > Passeriformes > Muscicapidae > Erithacus > Erithacus rubecula. Next base: position 632,875 of record NC_136679.1, on the reverse strand, counting down.
CGGCGCCTCCAAGGGCTGCCTGCGCGCCCTGGCCATGAAGTTCAAGACCACCCACGCCCCACCCGGGGACACCCTGGTGCACTATGGAGATGTCCTCACCACGCTCTACTTCATCTCCCGGGGCTCCATCGAGATCCTGAGGGAGGACATCGTGGTGGCCATCCTAGGTGAAAAGTCCTTCCTTTTTAGGGGTGATGGGCAGTGAGCAGTGGGCAAAGGGTGGCAGGTGAGGGTAAGGACTTTGCCACAGCTGGGGAAAGGAAGGTTGTTCCTCAGCTCTGATGGGTCCCTGTGCCAATGGACAGGGAAAGGAGGATCGCTGGGAGGTGCCAGGGAGAAGCACAAGGGAGTGAGGAGAGCAGAACGTGGCTCAGCAGTGGCCAGCCATCACTGCCCTGCCTTGGTGCCACCACCAGTAGTGTCTTCCACAGTCATCCCCAGCTCACTCCATTGGGGTCGGGCTGCTGGGCATCCCCCTGCTCCCATCCCCAGAGCAAGGGGTGCTGCACCACAGCAGCTGGAGCAGCAGTGCATGCCCAGCTCTCCATAACGAGCTGTCCCTTGGCACAGGCAAGAACGACATTTTTGGGGAGCCCATCAGCCTCTACGCCCGCCCAGGGAAATCCAACGCTGACGTGAGGGCCCTGACCTACTGTGACCTGCACAAGATCCAGCGTGAGGACCTGCTGGAGGTGCTGGACATGTACCCAGCCTTCTCTGACAACTTCTGGAGCAACCTGGAGATCACCTTCAACCTGCGAGATGTGAGTGCCAGGCTGCCCCAGGGAGCAGTGGGGTCAATGCTTCCATTTGGCAAGTGGGAGAGCTGAGTAAGGATGTCATCAGGTGCAGCAGCCACATTTCCCAGGGCGTTCTCCAGGGAGTTATGATTCCCCACAGCAGGACACGTCTATTGTGTCTTTGGAAAAGCTGGTAAAACAAGACATGCCAGTGGTACTTTGCTCTGCAGCACTTGTAAATTATCCACACCGCTGTTCCAGCCTGGGCAAATGGGTTGCACAAGTTTTGAGGCTGCTCAAAGAAATGAGCAGAAATATTCTCATGCTTCACTGAATTGGGTACCAGTTTCCTTTGAAAATCCCTTTCTAAATAATCATGTTTGTGATCCCTGAAAGTATTTTTGCCAGTGCTGTTAGACTCTTTCATAGTGTGTGACTGAACTTGGTCCCTCCCTGACCCTTTTTTTCAGACACCTGAGATACAGAAAAGAAAGCCAAACTCCCTCCATGTCCTGTCCCACTCTGTCCTGCCACTTCTCAGGGCGCTCCTTCCCTCCCCATGGCCCTGACACCCTTACCTCAGTCTCAGAGCAGCAGGGACAGACTCGGGAACCCCCTGAGCTCTGACAGCAGCGCAGGAGGCACTGGGTGGGGTGGGCCAGGGGTGAAGAGAAGAGGCCACGGGAAGGGCTGTGGCCCGTGGCAGGCGGGGGGACGTGGCCGCGCCCCCCTGGTGACAGCCCTGTCCTTCCCCAGGCAGACAGCGTCCCGCGCTCCCCGCTCAGCGAGGAGTACGACTGCACCTACCGCCGGGCGCGGCGCCGCAAGCGCTCGCTGGGCCAGCCCGGCAAGCCAGGTGAGTGCCCCGAGAGCCTGTGCTGGCACAGCCTGGTGAGTGCCCCTGAGAGCCTGGGCACAGCCAGGTGAGTGCCCCTGAGAGCCTGGGCACAGCCAGGTGAGTGCCCCGAGAGCCTGGGCACAGCCTGGTGTGTGCCCCTGAGAGCCTGGGCACAGCCAGGTGAGTGCCCCTGAGTGCCTGGGCACAGCCAGGTGTGTGCCCCTGAGAGCCTGGGCACAGCCAGGTGAGTGCCCCTGATTGCCTGGGCACAGCCAGGTGTGTGCCCCTGAGTGCCTGGGCACAGCCAGGTGAGTGCCCTGAGAGCCTGGGCACAGCCAGGTGAGTGCCCCTGATTGCCTGGGCACAGCCAGGTGTGTGCCCCTGAGTGCCTGGGCACAGCCAGGTGAGTGCCCTGAGAGCCTGGGCACAGCCAGGTGAGTGCCCTGAGTGCCTGGGCACAGCCTGGTGAGTGCCCCTGAGTGCCTGGGCACAGCCTGGCCTGCAGGCAGGAGAGTAGCACCATCAGTAATTACTGCCCTGGCAGGTGCCCCAATCCATTCTGCAGGTGCCCAAACTGCCTCCCCTCCATCCCCCCGGGGTGCCCCAGCCCTCCAGGCATGCTGAGGGAATGGGAGCTGTGGCACTCCCCGGAGTGACCTGCTGTGTGTCCCACAGACACGGGCACCTCTGATGCAGAGCAGTACCACACCTACTCCGAGCTCAGCCACCCGCAGGAGCCGCTGGGCAAGGAGCACTGGGACGAGCTGGGCAGCAGCACCTCCCCCTGCTCCCAGGCCAGCGACGACGAGGCCAAGACCGGCAGCCCCGGGAAAGCCGAGCCCTTCCCTAACCCCAAAAAGGATGACTTGGCTCTGCCCTCGCTCAGCCTCATCGCCAGCAGCGCCGGCAGCACGGAGATGGGCAAGCAGGCGGCAGAGAGCAGCCAGTCCTACACAGGTACCGGGCGGGGCTGCAGGAGCTGCTGAGGCACCCTTGGGTGCCGTGGCCTTGCCCTGGAGCACGTCCAGGCTGCTCATGTGCACTTGAGGGGAGCCACACTCCAAGGAAAAGGGTCTTCGCTGCCTTTTGTCCCCAGCTGGATGAGCTCTGTCCCTCCTGTGTCACTCCATGCGTGTCAGGGGGGTGGCTGTCCCTGTGTGTGGGTGGCTCTCTCTGTCAGTGGGTGGCTGTCTCTGTGCCTGGGGATGGCTGTCCCTGTGTTGGGTGGCTGTCCCTGTGTTGGGTGGCTGTCCCTGTGTCTGGGGATGGCTCTCTCTATCTGGGGGTGGCTCTCCGTGTGTGTGGGTGGCTCTCCCTGTGTCTGGTGGTGGCTCTCCCTGTGTTGGGTGGCTGTCCCTGTGTCTGGGGATGGCTCTCTCTATCTGGGGGTGGCTCTCCCTGTGTGTGGGTGGCTGTCCCTGTGCCTGGGGATGGCTCTCCATGTGTTGGGTGGCTCTCCCTGTGTCTGGTGATGGCTCTGTGTGTGTGTCAGGTGACAGAATCTGAAGCACCGCCATACCAGTGGGTGCCAGATGAGTGCTGAGCTGTCTCCTCTCCTTGCAGCCACTCCCCTGGATATCCCCAGCATGTTCACCTTCTGGGAGGACCGGCAGCCAGGCCACCCTGCAGAGCCCCTGCAGCACATCTCGCTGGTGCACAGCTCGCAGGACGTGCCCCTGCACCGCGACTGCAGGCCAGGGCAGATCGAGGCCAGGCTGGAGCTCCTGCAGGCCCAGCTCAGCAGGTGGGCAGGGCTGGAGAGCACCTGGGGGACTCTGGGCCATCACCTTCTGCTTTCTGGAGGTGGCTGCAGTGGGCTCTGTGTGCAGAGCCACATCCTGACCCCTGCACACTGTGCTCCTGGGGAGGGGGTGGGAGTGCTTTGCAAATTCAGTGGCTTCTCAAAGGGCAAGTCCTGATCCTGGCTGCAGCCCAGCCCCTCTGCCACCACCCTAGCATCTGTCACCACCCCCAGGCACAACTGGAGCTCTTTGCAGGTCCCCTCTTGGTTCTGCAAAGACCTACAAGCATCCTCTCGCTCAAGCAAATGAGCCTCATGACCATCATTGGCCTCTAAATAAGAAAAAACACCTGATTTATCAAATTGACAGAGTAGGTTTAGATTGGATACAAGGAAAAAGTCCTTTCCTGAGAGAGTGGCACAGGGTGCCCAGAGCTTCTGTGGCAGTGCTGGTTTGGAGCTTTCTGCAAACCCCCCAAGCAGAGGCACAGCCTGGCTGGGCTGGGGCAGCGGGACGGGCGCCCCCGCCCTGCCCCTCTCTGCCCCTCCCTGCCCCTCCCCGCCCCACCCCTCCCTGCCCCTGCCCTGCCCCCCCCCGTCCCCCCTGCCCCTCCCTGCCCCGCCCCGCCCCGCCCTTCCCTGCCCCGCGGGGGATGCGCGGGCTCCGTGCTGACGCCGGGCTGCTCTGTCCCCAGGCTGGAGTCCAGGATGTCGTCAGATATCAGTCTAATCCTGCAGCTGCTGCAGCGCCAGCTGTCCCAAGTGCCGCCTGCCTACAGCCCCATCTCGCCCAGCTCGCACAGCCTGGCCATGTACGGCCTCGCCCCGCGCAGCCTGGAGCCGCTCGCGCCCTGCGCCCCGCTGCAGGAGCAGGAGCTGCCCAGCCAGGAGCAGGTAAGGGTCCCCTGCTGCCCTAGCCTCAGCTGTCCCCGGGCCAGGCACTCTCGGGTCCCAGCAAAGCCGTGGGGTCTTGATTTGAGAGAAGACCTGCCCAGTGCATCACTGGTTTTGGGCACTGCTGCCATCCCCAACACCACCAGGTTGCACCACCGGTGGGGAAGAAAGTGGATTCCTCCACTCTGAGCCTTCCTCAAATCAAAAATAACATTTTGATGAGGAGAGAGCGTGGCTACTTGGTTTTGTTTTTACCATAACCCACGCGATTCCTCGTTTCCCACCAGAGCCCGAGCTACACGGAGGTGGAGAAGTTCCACTCGAAATGCAGGGACTCGTTGCCAAGCGGGATGCAGCAGTCCGTGTCAGCCGAGAAAGGCGTCAGCAGCCCCCCGGAGCAGGAGCAGCGCTCCCCGCCCCTCCCCAACCCCGAGCCTCCTCACCAAAGGGCGCCGAGCAGCCAGGGACTCTCGCGGGGCTCTCGCTTCCCTTCCCTCCCTGAGCACTTGGAGGCACCTTCCGAGCACCAGGACATTCAGAGACACCTCTCGGACCCCGTGCTGCCCGCCAGTTAGAGACGTGGGGCTGGGGGCGAGTCAAGAGGAACCTCAGCTGCGAGCCTGCTCGGTTGGTGTTGGTTTTGACTGCAAGGGTAAGACATTGGACAATGCCATTGGCTCAGGGTTTAATTTGTAGCTATCTTCTGCCGCCGTGACAGGAAGTATAGAGTGGCTGGCTTCCAAGGTCAACGTTTTCCAGCCGTTCCCGTAGAGTAGATTCCATTTGCACATTAGAGCGAACCTAGAACAGTTCTTACAGCCACCACCGAGCTGGTTAGGCCACATGGTTCCCACCACCTCCTCCTTGCCAAGGCTTCCTCTCGAGAAGGGCACGAGCCGAGCGAGCCACAGCGACCACAGGAGAGCAAAGCCACAGCTCTGGGCTGCGAGGCTGTGGGCTGGAAACCTCTGGAGCAGGGAGAACGGAGCTGGTCTAGGCTCAGCCCAGCAGAGACACAGGGGTTACAGACAGTGGAAACCTCTGGAGCAGGGAGAACAGAGCTGGTACAAAGCTCAGCCCAGCAGAGACACAGGGGTTACAGACAGTGGAAACCTCTGGAGCAGGGAGCACGGAGCTGGTACAAAGCTCAGCCCAGCAGAGACACAGGGGTTACAGACAGTGGAAACCTCTGGAGGAGGGAGAACGGAGCTGGTCTAGGCTCAGCCCAGCAGAGACACAGGGGTTACAGACAGTGGAAACCTCTGGAGCAGGGAGCACGGAGCTGGTCCAGGCTCAGCCCAGCAGAGACACAGGGGTTACAGACAGTGGAAACCTCTGGAGCAGGGAGCACGGAGCTGGTCCAGGCTCAGCCCAGCAGAGACACAGGGGTTACAGACAGTGGAAACCTCTGGAGCACAGAGCAGGGTGCTGGTACAAAGCTCAGCCCAGCAGAGACACAGGGGTTACAGAAAGTGGAAACCTCTGGAGCAGGGAGCACGGAGCTGGTACAAAGCTCAGCCCAGCAGGGGTTACAGAAAAGGGGGTAACAGAGGAGGAGGGGGGGATCCCCACAGTGTGGTCCAGGGCAAACTGCAGGTGGCACACCCAGGACAAGGGTGGGTAGAAGCTTGTCCTACTCGATTGCCACAGAGAAGTGAAGAGCCAACAGCCCCTGCCACCTCAGCCTGCTCCAGCACGAGCCCCAGGGCACTGACTTCTCCAGCGAGGCTGATCACGCCTTGCCAACCCCAACACGCATCCCGCAACTCCCCAGGTAAATCCACCTCGTCACCGGCCTGGGCATAAAGCACAAAACTCAAAAGCACAATCCCAGAAAGCTGAGAAACCCCAGCCACCCCGTGCCCAGCCCTCCCTCCCAGCTTCTCTCTTTCGAGAAAGGTTCCATAGGTGCTTCCTCCTGCCGAACCCACGCAGCGCCGCCGCCTCGCCGCTCGGCTAGATGCTGTGCTAGTCCTAGGCCGCCAGCTCAAGTCATGTATCGAGCTCCCTTTGAGAGTAGTCAAACTGTGAGCATCTCTTTCTCTGGAGTTTTAGTGTACACTTTGCTAATAAAGATGTTTTTGGCACCTAATGTGAGTTACGGCTGTGAATTCATGGCGGGTATCTTCCCCCCAGAAGGGCCGTGCTTGGTGTGGGGCTGGCAGAGCCCACATGCAGGCAGGCCAAGGTGGAGCCTGCGGAGCAATCCCTTCCCAAAACGATGCACTTGAGGCTCTGCAGTAATTCGGAAAAGCTTTTCTAGAAGCCCAGGCAGCTGCGTGTTAGAAATGATCCCACAGACACAGCTCGGGCAGAGGTCGGAGCCAGAGTCCTTGAGGCAGCAGGCTCAAGGGGCACAGTGCTGCCTGAGGCGCACGGCTGGGATTCTCCACCGACCCGGGCACAGCACGCAGCTCCCTAGGGAGCCAACTGCACCCCAGTAAGGGGCCAGTGCTGCTTCCATAATTCACCTCCTGTTAATTACACACAAGCACGGCCCCGTCCGCCACTCGGCCGAGGCGGGACTCGAACTCGCAGCACCTCAAGAGCCTGAGGTGGCCCCACCCGCCTCGGGCTGGCGTGACTGACATCACTTCCAGCCAATCGATCACCGATGAGGGCTCAAGGTCCCGCCTCCAGTCACTGCGACCCCAGCCAGCCAATAAAAAGTCGACAACGAGCGTGCCCGCCCTGCTGGGCGGAGCCAAGCGCAGCCGTAGGTTAACCCAGCCAGACCGCGAGCGTCCGTTTGGAGTGACGGGCAAAAGGACCAATAGAAAACGGAAGCGGGCCGCGGGCACAGGCAGATTACCCAATAGACAGCCGGCGCTCTAAGTGACAGCCGAGGCACCCAAGCCGCGCGCAGCGGGCGGGGCTCCCCGCGTGGCTTCCGTTCCCGTTGTGTGAGAGGCCGAGTCCCCAACGGCCTCAGCGCCGCCGCCGCCGCCGGGTCTGGGCCGGGACCGGGGGCTGAGCCGGGGCCTCCCCGCCGCCCGCCGCCGCCCCGGGGGCCGACCGAGCGTCCCCCGCCGCCCCGAGAGCCGAGCCCAGCCTCGCCGCTGCCCGCCGCCCGGGGGCCGGGCCGTGCCGTGCCCGCTCCGCGCCCCGGCCCGGGGGTCGCCCCGGCCCGCCCCGGCTCCCCGCTCGCTCCGGCCGTGCCCCCGCGGGCTCCCCCGGCTCAGCCATGTCGCTGCACGGGAAGCGGAAGGAAATCTACAAATATGAGGCGCCCTGGACCGTGTACGCCATGAACTGGAGCGTCCGGCCCGACAAGCGGTTCCGGCTGGCGCTGGGCAGCTTTGTGGAGGAGTACAACAACAAGGTGGGCACAGGGAGCGGGGCAGGGCAGGGCTGGCCCGGCGGGCCCGGGGCTGAGCGGACACTGCGCTGGGAAGAGCCCTGGCTGCTGCTGCCTTGGGGATAACGCTGCTGCAGGGCTTCTCCGAGCTTCGGGAACAGCGATTGTGGTGACTTCAGTCGCTAATACCGCGGGCTGGGAGCTCTCTGTGGTGTAAAGAGCTGGAAACTAAAGGTGTGAGTGTGAGATGGGTCTGGATGCTGCTGCTGTAGAACTAACACAAGGTCCCCGCGGCTTGGCCATATCTGGGTTTTGGTCAATGCAAAGGAAAGTTCGTGGCCAGGGCTGAAGTTTGTGCATATATGTGTGTATAGATATAAAGAAGTTCCGCCTCAATATGAGGAAGAACTTCTTTCCGTGGAGAACAGGAACGGACTGGTCAAGCAGCTTGTGGAGTCTCCCGTACTGGTGACATTCCCAACTCACCTGGACGTGTTCCTGTGTCACCTGCTCCAGGTGACCCTGCCTGGAAAGGGGATGATCTCAAAAGTTCCCTTCCGACCCCAGCAATTCTGTGATTCTCTGACACACAGGGTGTCTGAGACTGTTGGAAATGCGCTGTTCTCATTGCACTTTCTTGCTGTGGAGCACTCCTGTGTGACAACTTTGTTCATAAGTATATAAACCACTCTCAGAGAGTCCTCAGTGCTTTTCCCTGAGAGCAAGGCTGTAATGAGGCATGAGATTATATCCTCAGTGTTTCCGTGCAAAGTGGAATGGAGAATGTCACCCTGGTAATAAAAACTGTGTGTTCATCCCTCAGAACACGTGTGCAGTCACATCTGAACAGCCTTCAAGGGGCAGGGCTGGTGTAATGATTTACATGGAAACACAAGAGAGATGAGATGTATGAAGTTATAGAGCGTTCTGAAGTTTCTGTGAAGCTGGAGGTTTGCCAGTAGGGCTTGGTTTATATTCCATGTAGCCTTGTCAGGGTGTTTAATGAAGATTGTGGACAATTCTGTCAGAGAGTTGGTGTTTGGAAAGGGCTGTGTGCGAGGGAGTGGTGACACCTCTCTGGTTATGTCACTGCCCTTGCAGCCCTAGGCTCAGCTTTGCTGAGGGTGTTGTGGGTCAGGCAGTGTGAGGCTGTGTGAGAGCTGTCTCCTTCTCCTGGAGAGTCTGTGCTTTGGGAATGCTGCTGGGGACAGGAAGGGCTGAGCCTGAAAACTTCCAATGTGTTTAAAGAGCAGCTTGGAAATGTTTTTGTAGTGCGTGCTCTGAGAAGGTAAAAGAGCAAATCTGCCAACAGTTGCTGTTTAGAGGTGGCACAGTTGGTTAATAAGGGGCTCTAGATTTATGATGCCTATAGCTCTTTAATTTTGGAGCATTCCCTGGGGTTGCTGTCCCCTACAGTGTGTCAGGTTTCCAGTGTAAAGCCACTGAGCCAGCTCCTCTCTTCTGAGCTTCACACTCCCAGTTGTTGCAGACAGACATTGTGTAGGACCATGTCAATTATTACTGTCTGTAAATATTACCCAGCTTCTCTTGACCTGTGAGCTCCAGGAACAATTTCAGTCCGTGCAAGCACCACGTGCTGTGAGGTCTGTGTGGTGTAAGGAGCTGGAAACTAATTGTGTGAGGATGAGAAAAGTCTGGAGGCTGCTGCTGTAGAAATAAAGAGGGTGTATGATTAAAAATTAAACCTGTACAATCAATGCAGTGAAATGTAACCTTCATTAGTTGTGTCTCTGATACTTCAGAGTGATTTGTTTCTATTTTTGTTTTCTTGTTTGGTGCTTTTTGTGCAGAGAGCTGTCTGGGCTAATTGCAGGAGTTGTTATTGCTCAGAGTATTGATGTTGCTTCCTTTACTTTGGGGAGCAGAACACTCCTGGGAGTGGTGTTTCATCTGCACTGCTTTAATGGGGCCTCACTGTGGCTCTCAGCTCTGCTGAGCCCTTTAGAGGGTGGTGAAACATTCTGGGAATAGGTTCATGCTCCAGATTGGAAACTCTTAGAAGGTGCTTTAAAACTGCTGCCTGCACACTGGTTATAAACTCTTCCAGCTCCAGTCCCTGTACATGGTATAACCAAAGGAACAAAGGGGAAAACCAGAAGTTCCCATTTAAATAGTCCATGCTATTATACAGGCCTGGAGCAGTGGGGTTTGCAGCTTGACTCCTGGAATTAACAGAAATACAAGATTTTTTTACAGAGTATGTATGAAGTTTTATCCTTCTGCATATAATTTGTCCTTCATGGTTGAGATGTTTTATATTGCAGCTTCTGTCATCAAAACACGCTCATAGGTACAGTTGGCACTAATTAAAAGGATAATGAAAAGTGATTTTCATTTTGGCTTTCTCCTTGTCTCAGTCTTTGCACTCTCCTCTTCAGAGGTTTCTGACAAGGTCCCAGTAACATTTCTGTTCCTGATATAGCAATATTTTGTTCCAAATAACTGGTTTTCTTCCATTCTAACAAAAATGGTCTGGAACAGTGTAGCTTGCTTAAAGTCCAACCAAATAAGTGACTATAACTTTCCCTTATTACTCGTTTAGGGTTTCTTTAAAAAGACTCAATGCCCAAGTGTTTGTTGCAGAAGTGCTCAATGGGAGGGAATTAGGGGAAAAAGTGGGAGATTTTTATCTCATTTGTCTCTGATGTTCTGTTTCTGTAGAAATTACCAGCTCTGAAGTACTCCAGGTTACATGAGCTGTCTGTTTACACCTCTGTTTTGTGGGGAGCTCAAACATCTGGGCTGCCAAACCCAAATTTTCTGTGATCCCCAATTCCCAGACACCTCTAACCCTGCCAGCCACCACATCTGTGGGCTCTGTGGCACAGACTGGAGCTGCTTTGAACCCCAGTGAGCTTTATTTCAGCTTGTACACCTTCCCTGACCAAATCCCTGCTGCAGGAGGACAGATGCCCTCCTCTGGTTGGAAGAATTAAATAATCTGAGGTGGTGCTTCCTGAACTTCTTGGGAACTGGGAAATTGCAGTCAGTCATTGCAATCCCTCATGGGTCAGCATCACAAAAGGCACCTAAAAACATCTCAGAGATACTGGGCTGCTGAATTGCTTCAGTTTAAGGTCTGGGGAAGGGTTAAATGGGAATATGCAGGGATATTTCCATTAATACCAGTGGAAGGGGATCCTCTGCTGTTTGAGATTTGCTGCTGGTGATGAGGATGTTGATTGCTTTGTGTAGGATTAATACAGTCATGTTGAGTGGAAAACAGCATAAGCAAAGGAGAAATGATTAGAGGTCATTTGTCTTCTGATCCTAACCTTGCCACAAGATTTTCTATCACCAAGGACAATTTGCTTCCTTTGTAAAACCTGCTTAGTGTTTCTGATCCCTAAAGGAGTTGGAAAGCTATTTGTCAATCACTTCAGAAGTCTGGGAGATTTTTGACTGATTTATACAAGGGTGTGAAGGACAATCAGGAGTAGTTATAATAAAGAGAGGGCAAGACAAGGCTGTATTTCAGTTTTTGGGAACATACTTGGCTGCATCTTTTAGTGTTTGTTATGGGATGGAAAGGAAGAAGCTTCTCATTGTAGGGGGCAGGGCAAGGTTGGTGTTTAAGAGAATCTCTAAATCTGCATAAAACTGCAGATTAATTATATTTTAAGATCCATTGAAGCATTTGTTGGTTTTCTCTTATGGGGGAAAAATATGATAGATTTCCCTTCTAGCTGAAACGTGTAGTTTGTTAGACAAATTGCTTATACCAGGATAAGCATAAATTTAGGATTCTTTCAGATAAATATCTTAGAAAAAGTGCATTAAGCTGCTATTCCCAGGAGGAAGGTGCTGTGGGAAGTGCTGGGAAGTTCCTGCTGTGAGCAGCTTACAGACTGGTTGTAGTGAGTGGTCCCCATGATGTTTGTGTTTGAGCAGCATTTCACAGGGGGATTTTCACTCTGTTTGGGTCCTCTGATCACTGCAGGTTAAACACACTGTGCAAAAATTCTAATTTGGAGCTCAGTTACCTAGAATTTTTCAGCAGACCTGCTTTCTTGGTCTGTTCACACAAAACATCTGAATATTTATGTAACCATTTTAGCTCCCCAATATTTTTTTTCATAAGTTTGAATTCTGTTTTACTTTCTTCCTCTCTGATGTGATTAATTTGAGTTTTTCATGCACTTGTGACAGAACATTTTGAGTCATGTGGTGCTGAACAAGCTTGCCAGCTACCTGACATGATCCATCACAGTCTGCAAGGTTATGGCCAAGAATTCCATAATATGTGCTTTAATTGCACAAACTACAGCTTGCTTTGCTCTCTGGAGATGACATTGTCAGCATCAGTTCAGTTAAGGATGAATTAGAATAATGTTTGTGCAGTTGAAGTCTGTGATTTAAATGGGGCTTTGCAATGTGGAAAAGAGAAGGGTGGTCTTTAATCCTTTAGGATTGGATTTCATTCAGTTCATTGGGGATCATCTCTTCAAATCAAAGCCCTGTGGTGATTATGGATACTTCTCTTTACTTATACTCCCCAGCAGCACTTTAAGGATTTCTCATTTCATTGACGTGATGATCCCTTTGTGTTGTCCTTGAGGTGACAGAAAATGTCCTGAAACACACTCAATCTTAATGCTGTCATTAGGAATTAGTATTCTGACAAAATGCTTTCTGTTAAATGTGGATTCTCACAGGTGCAGCTTGTTGGTTTGGATGAAGAGAGCTCAGAGTTCATTTGCAGGAACACCTTTGATCACCCATATCCCACCACGAAGCTGATGTGGATCCCAGACACCAAGGGAGTGTACCCAGACCTGCTGGCCACCAGTGGTGACTACCTGAGAGTGTGGAGAGTGAGTAAATCAGCAAAAGATGAACCAGGACATGGGTTGTGTTACACAGTGATCTCTTTTTCACTCAAGATTTTCTTCACTGCAATTATGTGACTATATGAAGACAATAAGAGAAGCAGAATTATCATGGCAATTGCCATTTTAATCAGCTTATTTAATGGAGTTGGGGGCTGTATTTTCCAGAGCTTTAGGATGTAAAGCTGAGAGGGAAGAAACCTGGGATTAACTGCTGATGTTTTGTGCCAGTGGAACCAGTTGGGTGATGTTGCTTTTTAAGTCAGATGTTTCATTTTCTCTTCAGGTGGGTGAAACTGAGACCCGGCTGGAGTGTTTGCTGAACAACAACAAGAACTCAGATTTCTGTGCTCCACTGACATCATTTGACTGGAATGAAGTGGATCCTTACCTGTTAGGTGAGACTGACAAAATGTTATGTTTTTGGCACACTTCTGAATTTAGTCTGATGGAGTCTGGGCTGTAACTGCTGCTGTGTCATTGCATGTCCACTGCTTGATCTGATAATTAACCACAGGCAGCTGCATCATAGAAACTGCTGTTGTTTTACATGAAAAGAATAAAAACAGTGCTCTCATGGAGACTCCTTTCATTGGGAGCTGCCCTGTGCAGTGCAGAATGGGTCACTCAGGTTGGGCTAGGGACAGCTGGGGAGGGGAATCTTGGCCCTCAGGGCTGGTGAGTTGTTATTGCAGTGCTGAGTAAGGATGGGCATCAGCTCTGTGACTTATTTCAGAGTGTTCTGGAGTGCACAGAAACTCTGCACTGAGCTGTGTGTTTTGTGAAGCCATTTCAGCAGCAGGAGGAGAGCCAAGAGTCCTTAATTCAGTTGGAGGAGGGGGCTGAATGCTTAAGGTTTAATTATAGCCTAAGGGACAAATTGTGAATCCAGGGTGACTGATGCAGAGGTTTGTTTCCCAGAAGGGAACAGCCATTTCTGTCAGGGGGATTTGCTCAGAGATTAACAGTGATAATATGTCATAGTAATTATTTACTACATGATTTATTTTTTGTGTGTTACATGTCTCATCTCTTAAGAGCTTTACTGCTAACCCCACCTTCAGCCCACAGCAGCAATCAATTAATAATAACACGCCATCAAAACACTGATTGAATTTGGGGTTTGGCAGCACAAGAGACGTAGAGGATGGGAAAGTTGATCTCAGAGTTACATCAGGCTTCTGAACAGATTGAAGCAGACATGAGCTATTTGCACTTTATTCCTGTGTGGAAAGCTATTTCTGCAGCTGAAAGGTTTGGGTCATTTAAATGCATGGAAGACTGCTGGCTGTTTGACATTCTTGATTTTAGTTCTATGCTGTCCTCGTGGCTATTTTGATCTGTAGGTATTTGGGGATGTTACATTAACCCAGAAAGTGGTTAAATCATTTGTGACAATATTAATTTTACTAATGGAAGTGGTTTTCTTTCAGGTACCTCTAGTATTGACACAACCTGCACTATTTGGGGTCTGGAGACAGGACAGGTTCTGGGAAGAGTAAATTTGGTGTCTGGCCACGTGAAGACCCAGCTTATTGCACATGACAAAGAGGTGATGGGGGGTTTTGATTGCTTACATTGCATCTTTTTAAAGCAGTGGAAAAGGAAGACAACTTTTCCATTTCCTTCTTTCTTTTCTTGAACAATTTCATAACTCAGATAATTTATGTAAGTTTGTATACAGTTCTTCTAATATTATGTACAGCTTTGAGTACCTAAATACTGTTGGCTATCAAAACAATTCTTTTAACTCAGCATAGACTCTTGACTCAAGAACATGCTTGTTTTAACAGATTGTGCTCCGGAATATTGTAGAAAAATTAGGTAAAACATCAAATTAGACTTGAAATCAACTTCATATCAAAGGCAGTATAGGGCTTGTAAAATTCTTTGATTTTAACATTTAACTTTTCAACAACTAATGTAAAAAAACCCAAGTCTAGGAAATGGATAGGTTTTAGCTTCAATGAGTGATACTGCAATTACACAAGCATGCATTTCTTCATTTTGGCAAGTGTAATGAGCAGTTTGCAGGGAGAAGGAGGTGTTTGAGAGGCTGTCCCTGCCTGTGCTGCCCAGCTGAGCTGAGCTGTGCCAGGCCTAGCTGAGCTGAGCTGTGCCAGGCTGAGCTGAGCTGAGCTGTGCTATCTGGGGCTGTCCCTGCCCAGCTGAGCTGAGCTGAACTGAGCTGTGCCCAGCTGAGCTGAGCTGAGCTGAGATGTGCTGGGCAGTGCCGAGCTGAACTGAGCAGTGCTGTCTGGGGCTGTCCCTGCTGTGCTCTCTGGGCTGTCCCAGCCCAGCCGAGCCCTGCCCAGCCCAGCCCTGCCCAGCCCAGCCCTGCCCAGCCCAGCCCTGCCCAGCCCTGCCCTGCCCTGCCCTGCCCAGCCCTGCCCTGCCCTGCCCAGCTGTGCTCTCTGGAGCTGTCCCTGCCCAGCCCTGCCCAGCCCTGCCCAGCCCTGCCCAGCCCTGCCCTGCCCTGCCCTGCCCTGCCCAGCTGTGCTCTCTGGGGCTGTCCCAGCCCAGCCCTGCCCAGCCCTGCCCAGCCCTGCCCAGCCCTGCCCAGCCCTGCCCTGCCCTGCCCTGCCCTGCCCTGCCCTGCCCAGCCCAGCCCAGCCCAGCCCACCCTGCCCAGCCCAGCCCAGCCCAGCCCAGCCCTGCCCAGCCCTGCCCAGCCCTGCCCAGCCCTGCCCTGCCCTGCCCAGCCCAGCCCAGCCCTGCCCAGCCCAGCCCTGCCCAGCCCAGCCCTGCCCAGCCCAGCCCTGCCCAGCTGTGCTCTCTGGGGCTGTCCCAGCTCAGCCCAGCCCAGCCCAGCCCAGCCCAGCCCAGCCCACCCTGCCCTGCTCCCCAGGTGTACGACATCGCCTTCAGCCGCGCGGGCGGCGGCCGGGACATGTTTGCGTCGGTGGGCGCGGACGGTTCGGTGCGCATGTTCGACCTGCGGCACCTGGAGCACAGCACCATCATCTACGAGGACCCCCAGCACCACCCCCTGCTGCGCCTCTGCTGGAACAAGCAGGACCCCAACTACCTGGCCACCATGGCCATGGATGGCATGGAGGTGAGGCAGCAGCTCCTGCTGCTCTCCGGGGGAGGTGGCTTGGTGCTGGTTCGTACCCAGGAGTTTGGGGGAAGGGGCACTGTCACTAAGGAGTTAAAGAAGTGACTTGGGCATTATCTTCACATAAATCCTAACTGCAGGTGTTTTAGTCACCTTGCCATTTGCCAGCCCATATTAGTTTTTAGCAAGGCTGCTTCAGGGAAGCACAATTTGCCACTGTGGCCTGGCTCACAAGCCCCCTGTGAAGTCTGACTTCTTTTGAGACACACAACACAATGAACAACTGGAAGCTGTTCTTTAGGAACAAGGCTTGCTGCCACCCACATCCTTTAGGAAACAGCCATGTTTGTAGCCTTACCTCAAAATAGTTTGTATTTTGAATAAATTAATTTTTACAAATGTGATTTATTAACGTAGCTGGTTTTTGTTTGTGAAGGTTGTGATTCTGGATGTCAGAGTTCCCTGCACCCCTGTGGCCAGGTTAAACAACCACAGAGCATGTGTCAATGGGATTGCCTGGGCACCCCACTCTTCCTGCCACATCTGTACAGCAGGTGAGTGTGACCTTCAGGGCAATCTCAGTCTTTAACTGCATTGGCAAAATCCTCTTCATCCCCAAGTTTATGCAGTTGTCTGCCTGCCTTTTGCTAAAGAAGTCTTGTGATTTAGAAGCCCTTTATTACTGACTTTCCTAAAATGTTACAGAAGTAGTTAAAATAGACAGGTACTAGAGTTTGTGTGGAAAGTGGTGAGCATCAGCTCTGGCTAAACTGCTGTTATTTTAATGTTCCTTAGCTTTTTAGCAATTCAGTTCTTAAATGTTTTCTACTGTTATGAGTTCCACTAGTCATTTGTTTATCAGCTCTGTCTTGGATAATGTATAATGATCCAAGTTGATTTTGCTGGAGATAATTGTGTTGCTGTATCTGACTTAAATACAGATCAGGACAGGAGCAGCCATATCTTGCCTGTCTCCTCAGGCCATGGGCTGTAGCAGGCACATCTGCAGATCCTGTCTCACTCTGATTCCTTGCATGTCCTGTCTGTGCAGCGGATGATCACCAGGCTCTCATCTGGGACATCCAGCAGATGCCTCGTGCCATTGAGGATCCCATCCTGGCCTACACAGCTGAGGGAGAGATCAACAATGTACAGTGGGCATCCACCCAGCCAGACTGGATAGCCATCTGCTACAACAACTGCCTGGAGATCCTCAGAGTCTAACTGTGCTGCTTGATGCACAGCCAGGCAGGGCTGTGTCACTCCCCCTCCCCTCTAAAGTAAGAGCACCACCAGTCAAGTGGCCAGTATCTGTTGTTGCTTTGCATCTACTCTTACAAGAAACTGTTACAAGAATGGATGGCAGGGGTCTCCTGTCTCTCAAGACTCTAAAATGCAGAGACGTGCTGAGCCTCTTGGACCTTCTGGGTTCTGGTTTTCTTGTGAAATTCTTTTTCCCTCAGTAAAAGTTCTGTATATTTGTTTGTTGACTGTATTAATAAGCTTGCAGGCTTTTGAGTTGCTGCATATGTCTGTGTGTTTGTCAGCCAGCTGAGGCAGCACATCCACCAGTTTAATAGATGCAGGTGCAAAACAAGGTGGGGGGAAAAGACAATGATGTTAACAGCCACCTTGGCAGGAATCTTTCTCATTCCTGCTGTTGCTGCCTCTAAACTGTTTAAACGTTTGTATGTTTTTTATATATTGGGCTAACTTTCTATTGAGTAAGGTTTTTCTCCCAAATTCTTACTTTTGATATGTGATCCACTTCTGTATGTCCAAAGCAGGAGCTGTTCATGGGCACAGACCACAGTAACCCTGCAGGCTCCCTGGCAGTGAATTAACTGTTGCCTTGGCTCCCTCCATCTGGTGACCTGGGCAGAATTTGCTGGTGCTGTGAAGTACAAGTACTTGTTGCACAATTTCTTGACACTTTTCTGATGCTCAAGGCAGTTGTTACCATGGTAGGTCTTATTTTTAACTTCTGGCTGAGGCTGTGTGTGTCCTGCAGTGGTGTTAGCAAGGTGATAGGTGGGGAGGGAAGATCCATGAATGATGTGAGCAAATTCCCAGGAGGTAACAGCTCCTGAAAAATTGTACTTGTAATGGACTTGAGATTGGCAATTCAATGAAATGATTTCCCCTCCAAGACTTTCCTTATCTAAATCTAAATAAAATGGTTTCACACTTTGTAGCTTGCTTGATGGGCAAATAATATGAGCAAGATTTTGTGCTTAGGATGTACTTGGGAGGTTGTGTTTGGCCTGTCTTCCTGGGAGGTCTAGAAGGGAGTGCAAAGCAATCTTTTTGTGAAGTGCATTTGCTTTGTACTGCCAAGTCTTGGGGAATGAATGAGACAAGTCAGGAAAGCTGGTCTGCTATCCAAAGGAAAGCTGTTCTTTAGGAGAAATTACTCCCTAATGTGATGCTCAAAAGTGGATTTAGAAGGTGCCATTGAGGCCAAGGTTTGGCATTTGTCATCCTCCTGATTTGGGGGATGTGCCACAGGGCTTCTGTTTGGAATAGTGGATCAGTCCACAGTAATGCTGCTCAATGAAAGCTGAGTGGATTAGGCAAGATAAAAATGTTTGTCAAAGTCTTCCACTGAGATGGGTCCTGTGCTGAGGGCTCTGCAGTGCTCCAGTGAGGACATGACAGCCAGAGCTGCTCTGGAAGGGTGTGCAGCCCAGTTCCCATGGAAATGTCAGAAACCATCAACATTCTTGCAATGAGTGTTCACCTGCAACTGGAGGCTGATTATAAATAGTAGGACACTGGCAAAGTTGCATCTTGTCAGTTTATGCAGGAAAGGCAAGTTGGGAAAGCAAATGCTGTGCAACAGTGAAGCTGACATTGTCAAACACAGAACAGAATCTGCAAAGTTTTGTCATTGTGCATGTGGAGAAATACTCTTCTGCAGGCTGCTTCTCACCATGGAGCTCAGGATCTGATAGGATCTCATTAGTGACAGCTGTGTCCCATCACTCCTGTTGGTAGCAGAGAACAAGAGACTCACACTGTTCAAGCTGATGTTTTGTCAGTGACACTCTGTGTTCAGTTGTGAGATTTCTGACAAAGCTTCATTTGACTTGAAGGTCATTTTTTCCTTACAAGCAGCAGTACTGAGAGTGGTGTGTTGCACAGACAGGTTTTAGCTAGATGTCAGAGCAGTGTTAGCCAAACAATTAGTTACCACTTCTTGCAATAGCACTTTGTCTGAAACTGGAAAAAAACTTAGGTAGAAGGAAGTGAAAATTGGGGCTTTCTTAGCAGCTAATGGCATTCACAGCTTTAGGAGCCATCTGAAATATTCACAGGCTTGTCATGCTCTGTTCAATTACAAATGGCTGGCAAAATGTCCTCTTTTTGCTTCAAGGTTTGCCCCTGCACAGGTGGCACAAGTTGAAGATGGATGCTGAGATTCTGAAAGGGAGCTTGTGTCTGAATAGCCAGGCAGATTCTGGATTGTTGGAAAACAATCCTGAGAGGAGCCAGTGTCAGTTCTTCCATCCATGAAACTGATGGGAGTCTATTTGTGGAATTATTCCAAAGGCATCAAAGGCAAGTGAAGGAATCTTGGAGGCTCCAGTGGATTCTAAATAAAGCCTATATCCTGGTTTTTTAGCCAGTTGGGATACCTTCTGGATCTACAGCATACTGCTTTGGGCATAATCCATTGTCATTCTTCACATGAAATTGCATTTGAAATTAGTAGAGACTGTTTTGGCACAGGGAAATGATGCTTAAAATAACCTCAAATATGTCACTTGAAAGGTTAATGAGTGAAAAGACATGAAAATCCTCATGGGTGAGACATTCTGTAGTGCAAATGGCACTTCTGTGTAGACAAGGAAGGGAAAGACCTTGGTGCTCTTTTGGCAGCAGCTGCTGCCCCAGTGGAGGGAAGGGACTGCTCTGCTTGGTGGGTGGGCTTCATCTGCAAGATAAAATTGTCACTGGAGCCTGCAAATTCACATTTCCCCTGCCTGACATTGTTTGCTGGGGTGTGGAGCCCCCATGAGCATTATTTGTCCCCAAAGTTCATGAAAAGAAATACTTGGATATTCAATTTCCGTTATTTGGTGATTACTGCACGAGCAGAGGATGCAGAACAACTTGCAAATACCTCAGAGTTTTTGAGTAGAAAGTGACTTTAAGGGAAGAGCAAGCCCAGGTGAGGTGAGCAAAGCAGCAAAGTGTGTGCTGCTGATCCTGGGACAGAAATGCTTAATGCAGGAGTTCTGTATCACTTCTCCAGTTGATGAATTCAAGAGACTAAACTAGTGTTTGGTTGTTGTGTTGTGTTCAAACCAAGCTTTCCAGAGATTCCTGCTATTATGTGGGCAGCCTGCTGGCTCTCAGCGAGGAGATGTTGATGATGTAAAACTTGTTAGTGAGGTGAGAACTTCCCATTAACGAGTTGAATGTTGAATTAGTGTGTAGTGTGCCAGCTCTGTGAACTGTCTAAATGAGAGGGGTGTGGTAGCTTGTATCTATGGGAATTGTGTGCAGGGATTTAAAAGGCAAGGATTGGAGTGCTTTGACAATCTGTTTAGAAAAAAAAACCCACAATGGTTTCAAAAAATAGGAAAGGAGACTGCTGAACCAGGTTGTTTCATATGGAACCTTGAAATGTGTTTAACTGGAGAAGCATTGCCTCTCATAAGTCAAAGTTAATGATCCTTTCAAAACTTTGCAGTAATTACTCCACTGAATGTTCTGGATAATAGTAAAAAGCTCTGGTTTTGCCTCGTGGTGCAGGGAGAAGCTGCCTCAGTCTCAAGTGCAGATCACAGCCTGCCAGAGCAGGTGAGGGGGGAGTCTGGCACAGAGTTCACAGATGTTCTCCTGCCTGTTGTCAGTGGAAATGAGCTGAGTTTTGTTCTCTTGCAGATGGCACTTTAACAAGTATATTTTTGGTAAGATTAGGAGGAGAGTCATCTTTCCCTCAGCCCTTGTAGGGTAGGCACCTGTCTGGGATGTGTAGGAACTGTTAAATAAGGACCAGCACCAAAATCCTGAACTGGGGATGTAGTGGAGCCTCACTTGTTTTTACTGAAAGCCAAAAGTAGAAGCACTTGACAAGGCTGTAAATGTTAAACTGGATCTGACACTGTGTCAGATCAAAACCCTTTTTGTTTAGGAGCTTTAGAGGTGTTTGGGATCCTCTTCTTTAACAACAGAAGGTGGTGCTGGCAGTGCTGGGTTCCTGGTGTGGGCTGTGCCCACGTTCTTTGGGGAGCTGGAATAGTGAGAGAAGAGCTGCAGCTGCTGCTGTAGAGCATGGGAGCACAGCAGTGGCAGCTTGTGGCTGCTGTTGGCTCTCCTTGCAGCCCCTCTGGAGCAGCAGGGCTGAGCTCTGGGCTCACAGCCTGCATGGCTCACTCCCACCAAAGCTCCCAAGGGTGACTTTCCTGACTGTCAGTGTTTCCACCACCCCAAATGCACACTGGTGTCCTGCCAGGTAACACAAACCCCTCCAACACTGTTTCCTGCCCTCTACTCTGAGCAGTACTGCAGAGGAAGCCTGTATTGCTGTTCTCTAATTGTATGTGGCACTTGAAGAGCACTTTGTGATGCAGCTGTGCTTCCCCTGCTCACCCCAGAAGAGTCAGAAGTGTTTCATTCCTGAGGGTATTGAGGAGAGTTTACAGTGCCCCTGACTCAGTTTTCTGGAAGAGATCTCCAGAACTTCCAATCAGCACCTTTCACCAGCAGTAAAAAGAGCAGTAATTAAGAATGCAGCTGAATCCCAGTCACTGAAGGCTCATCTGGTGATTCATGGCACACACCAGATGCAAAGGCACTGGAGAGAGTTGCTGCTGCCTCTTGCAGATGACAAGTGTGTCTGCCAAGGACCTCAGTGACCTTTTGTGCAGCCTCTGACACTCAGCATCAAGTGAGACGTTCCATAGTCATAAAAATAATTAAAATCATCTCAGTGGCTTCCATCAAGTTTGTTTCTTTTCAGGAAATCTAACAAGATGAAGAAAAAAGAGCTATTTCCTGTTAAAATATTGTGGCCATGTGCAGCTGTAAATCCATGGTCCAGCTCCATCCCTCGAGTTTGCTTTCCATGTGCAATTCCAGCCCCCTCTTGGTGCTGAGGGAGAGTCTGGGGGATCTCAGCAAGGCAGAAAGGAAAGAGCCAGAGCAGGACAGGTGGAAAAAGGTGTGTTGCTCTTTCTGACAACTTGGGAAATAGGAATTATGAAATCTACTATTTAAAAATGACCCTTTTTTAACCCTTGGGTTGCTAGCAGTGTGAAATGTAATTTAAATCCATTGCACCCAAACATTTTTGTTACCAGTAGCTGAGTAGGAGATTCTCCTTTTAGGTGTGTGTTCCCTTCTGCTCTTCCCATTGACAGTCCTGTTGTGGTAATTTCCTGAAGGTGTAATCTTTGTAGCATGATTGTACAAACATCCATATGAGATTCCTTGTTCTCACTAGGGTATGTTAAAGCAATAGTAATTTTACTCCTGTCCTTTTCTCCACCTGCAACTTCACTACTATTCTGTCCTAGAGGAATCCCAGTATCCTGCTGTTCAACAGACAAGTATTGTTGACATGGATAACTGCAGTGTCCCTATATTCCTTTATTTTTATGGAGAAAATACAAAAGGGTTTGTTACAATGGATTTTAACACCTGAGTCATGGAACCATATTGTTGAAACTGTAAATTTTAAGGCAATTTTCTGAACTCGCTTGAAAGTGGAATGTTGCATCCTTTTATGCTATTTCCTGCTTCCTATGTAGTTTTATTCAGATTTTTTAACCTTCTTTCTAAGTTTGGGCCTCCTGTGTATTAGGTACAGTATTTTCAGCCTTTCATACTTTGTAATAAAAATGGAACCTTTGTAAATTGACTGCAGTTGACTGTGTGATGAGTGAAAACCTGGGGGGAGCAGGGAGCTACAAGAGAACTTCATTTCTTCTGTGTGGAGTTTGCTGCAAAGCTGGGAAAGAATATTGATCCCTCATCCTACAGATACCCAGACAGATTTCATAATTCCACCTACTCTGAAATTGCAACTATCCCCAGATAATGACATTATTGGGAACCCAGTCACAACAGAACTCCAACAGAATGGTTAATGCAGCTGTACATTAAATATTTGTTTTCTTAAAAACCTGCTGTGGGGTCCCTGTATTCCAGTGTTGGTTCTGCTCATGTTTTCCAGTGCTTTGCTTGTTCCCTGCACAACAAATGGGAATTATCTGCCCTGTGGTTTTGTTTTTAAGATGAGGGGAAGAGGGATTTTTTTTTTTTTTAATTTAAATAATTAGTCTCTGCGGGGTTTTGCATACAGACAGAGTGAAAACAAAGGAATTGGGCACTTCTGTAGCTTTAAGTCTCTCCTGGGCAGGGTGACTCTTTCAGGGTGTTTTTTCCACACACTCATCACTGCTGCCATGTCTGGAATTGGGACCAAGAGGGGAGTTGGGTGGCAGCACTTGGGAATCTGAACCTTGGGCCTTGGCAAGCAGGGCTGGTGGCTGCCTTCAGTATTTAGATTAAATCTAGTCCAACCAAATGGTTGGATTTCCTTCTAATTCTTTGTGTACTGGCTTTGAAGTAAAAGCTTATTGAGCTCTGTGACCACAGTGGAAAGAGTTGCCTGCAAAGATGCTGCACTGGTTTTTAAGCTATATATGGACTTGGTGTTAGTAACCCCTGCTCAGAAAAAAGTACTCTTTTTTTTTTTTTTTCTGAGAATTGTTTCTCTTTTACCCTAGAAATGTTTTTGCATCCTCATAGATTGCTTTTCCCCCTGCATCTGTGGTTTGGAATACTCCAGAGAAACTTTCTCAGCTACCACTGTGGAGGAAGGAGGCAAATTGTGCAAACTGTGCATGAAGAGGGGGAATGGTGGATAATGGGTGAAGCAGGCTGCCTGTCAGCGGGGCAAAACAAGTGCCATGAAATGATGTGGAGGAGCATAGGTGGAAAAAAGGATGAGAGGGGTTCTGCCTTTTGTAAATATTATGGAACAGCCAACATCTGGCACAGCTGTCTTGCTGTGTGACCGTGGGAAAGTCCCTGCTCTGATACCAGCTGTGAGTGAAAAGCTCATCATTAATCAGCAATCAGTAAATGGCTCGAAAATACTTGAAAGAAAATCTCTGTGCTAACACAAAGCACAGCAATAGCTGGAGGGGAGCAGCACTCTGAGGTGATTCCAGCCTGTGACTGGAAGAAACATTTAATTTTGCTCTTTTTCATTTGTGCTGGTTTAAAACATCCAGACTGTCAGCTCGGAGGAAGTAATGATCTAAAAGCTTGTCATATTTTTAACGTTCTTCCTCCCTTCCCTTCTCCGATTTCGCCGTTGCAAAGGCAGAGCAGCTGCTGGTTTTCAGCAGCCTCGGAGCCCCCTCTGCTGGAGCACAGCTGGCAGCCAGGGCCAGGACAGGTACAGTCACACCTGCCCCTCCCAGCCAGGCTGCTGCAGGGCTGTCACTGCATTCCTGCCTCCTGCAGGGCTCTGCTGCAGCTGCAGAATGGGGACAGGGCTCCATTCCATTTCTGTTCAGAGCCGAGAACACAACGAGAGATTTTTAGGAGAGACAGAAGTGGCTGGATTGGTGAGATGACTCTTATCTCTGCAGCAGACAGTGCAGAGCCCTTTCATCATCCTTGGACACCCCCTGGACCCCTGGCAGTGCCCAGCCCAGGCTGGACACTGGGAGGTGTCCCTGCCATGCCAGGGGTGGCTCTGGATGGCTTTGAGTCCTCCCAGCCCAAAGCATTCAAGGATTCTCTGGTTCTGCTCACAGGGTTTCTCCTCCTCGTCCCCTTCTGTGCCTGTGGAGCCCAAGATGTAGAATAAGGAAGTTTTGGCATGGGACAAGGCTCAGCCTGGAGCCTGCTCAGCTCCCCAGGAAGGATGTGTCTACCTAAACAAGAAGGGAAGCAGAAATAGTACATCTGATAGCAAGGAAAATGGGATCTTTGGGTCAGGTAGGCTTCAGAAAATGGAAATACTACCAAAATAGAAAATAAGATGATGGCATAGTGATTAAGACACTAGGAAAAGATACCAGGAGTTAAATCCCAAAGGTCTACTCCAGACTTCCTGTGCAACTTTTAACAAGTCACTGTCTCTCTGTGCAATGCCATTAAGTCCCTAAAATAGGGATTGCACTTCCTTTTCTTAGCTGATGCTGCGTGACAGCATTAAACAATTTATAAAGTTCCTTTAAAGCAAATGGGCTGACTGGAAACACAGGAGCTGCTGGAGAGTCTGAATATCTTTACTGATGATTTTACATTAAATGGCATCAGAAAATTTGAGGATTTAGTATGAATTAAATATTTAGTAGAATTAAGTGTGTTCTGCAGTTGCTGTTTATAGGAGTGAAGCTTCCTGCTGGAAAGCTGCAGCTCAGGAAGGATGTGGGAAATCTGGCTGGAAAACCATGGAATATCAGCTGGAGTAAATCAACCTGATCAGGAACTGCAATGGCAGGACAAGGAGAGCTGATAGAAGGATTAGATGGGATTTTGGGAAGGAATTCCTTGCTCTGGGGTGGGCAGGGCTGGCACAGGAGCCCAGAGCAGCTGTGGCTGCCCCTGGATCCCTGCAGAGCCCAGGCCAGGGGGGACACTGGGGCTGGGACACCCTGGGACAGTGGGAGGGGTGGTCCCAAACCATTCTGGGATTCTGTGATTACGCACAAAACCAGTACAGTATTAAATACACAGTAAAAGTTACAAAGGAATTATTCATTTTTTTTCTCAAGTTACACAGAAAAGGGACACTTATTTTGGTAGAAAGTTGGATTTCAGCTCAGGAAGGATTTACCAGCTTGTTTGGAAAAAGAAAAAAAAAAGGTGTGAGGGTCTGTAGTGGTCCAAAAAAAGTCCTGATGGTGCTTGCATGTAGATAGTGATGTGAGAATGTCTGTAAAACGGGGAAACCACAAATCAGGAGACAAAATCGTTGGTTTACACATTAGGCTTGACAGGTGGGTGAAGTGATGAGCTGCTAAGGACAAATCGTTCTATTTTTGATTTGGTAAAGGGGAGGGGAAGCTTCAGTGAGATGCAGGCACCTTGGGCAGTTGGAGATGGAGGAGTGAGTTCCACGGGCTGGGAGTCTCCTGCCATCTGCTGCCTCCTGTCACAAGCTGCCACTCACTGCTCTAATATCTCTTGGACTCAGTAAACCAAGTTTCTACACCAGGGACATGGAATCATTCTCGTTTAGCAGGAATTCAACTGAGAATTTTATATGCAAACACATAGGAACTGCAAGATAGGCAAAAATAACAAATGGTGATGCTGGAGGGGTTTGAAATCAGGGCTGGTGCAGTGGGAATTGATATGAAATTTCTGCCTCCCAGGGCATGGGGTGGGCTCTTCCCTCCCAGAAAAGCCTTTTTATCATGATCCTGGCACAAAGAGCAAACATTAAAATCACATTTGGTGGTGAACAAAAGTGGGAGGCTTCAATAATATGAGGGAACTGGAGTATCTTGGAGATTGGATACCTGAAGAGTGAGAAATAGAGATGAGATGTAGCAGCAGACAGTGCAAGGATGTGAATTTACATACAAGGAGAAATCTTGGAGGACACCAAGTGTGTTTTATTGGAAATTAGTGAGGAAAGGAAACTGATATTTAAAGGTTGATAAAGTATAGTGATGAGCCATCACGAAGCTGTGAAAAAGCCTGCCCAAAAGTGGCTCCAAGATCAGTAATGATGCTGCTGAATGAGAGGAATTCAGACTGGAACAGGGTAAAAGCTGCCTGGTACTGAAATATAAGGGTTCTATTAAGGGAAAGTGGCTGGATTTCTATTAAACACGGAACCAGGGCTGGGCTTCCTTCTAAAATAACAAACCCCTTCTGCTGTTCCTTTCGTGGAAGACAGTGGCAGCAGCATCCTGCAGGTGAACGGACACAGCAGCTGGGACAGATGCTTTAAAAGGTTTGATTTGATTTGATTTGATCTGATTTGGACACAGCCCGTGGCAGGGGCTGGAGGGAGCCGATCTTTGAGGTCCCTTTAGCCCAAAGCCCTGGTGACTCAGAGCGGAGTTCCCGGGTTGGATTGGATGACCACAGCAGCACGTGCTGTGCGCACGGAGTTACCCAGCAGTTGCATCAGCCCCAACCTCGCAGGATTTTTTAATTATAATTCATTAGGTAATTTTAGGGGAACATTTCTTCCTGTTAACGCCGTGGACGAGCTCCCGGAGGGGCTTTACCGCAGACACAGCGCGGGGACAAAATTCGGATTTTCCTTTCGGGACCCGGGGGCGGGGTCGCAAACCCGTCCGTCACTTTGATTGACAGCACCGGGGGGCGTGGTCTGAGCCGCCCCGCCTCCCGAACGGGAGGGGGCGTGGCTGAGCGCGCGCCGGGCCCCCGTGATTGACAGCCGGCTCCCGGGAAGGCGGGGCGGGCGGCGCGGCGGCTCGCGCGCCCATTGGCCAGCAGAGCGGCGGGTGCGCGCCCCGGCGGCGCCGATTGGCGGGCGGCGGCGGCGCCGCTGTGATTGGCAGGAGGCGGCGGGTGCGCGGCGGCCGCCGAGCGGTTTGTTTTGCGGGCGGCGGCGGCGGCGGGCCCGGCCCGCTCGGAGCGGGGGCAGCGCTCGCACCGGCAGCGCCCGCGCCGCTCCCGCCCCCGCCCGCCGCTCCCGCAGCGCGGCCGCGGCGAGGAGGCGGCGGCGCGGGGCCTGGGAATGTGGCGGCGGCGGCGGCGGCTCTGAGCCCTCCCCCTCGGCCCGGCCGCCATGGAGCCGCGGCGGTGACAGCGCCGAGCCGCAGCGCCCGCCGCGAGCGGGGCCGCGCCCGCAGACATGGGTGAGGGCGGCCGGGGAGCCGCGGGCACGGCGGGCCGGGAGCGGGAGCGGGAGCGGCCGGGAGGGCAGCGGGGCTCGGGCGGGCCGCTGCGGCGGGCGGGCAGTGCTGCATCGGCAAGGATTTGGTTAAAATGGTAAAATCCGGTTTGTGGGCACCGTGCGGTGCCCGCGCTGCTCCTGAACGCAGGCGGCATCAGCGGGTCGGGCTGAGCTCAGGCGCGCTTGGAGCATCCAGCAGAATTCGGCTCTTCCTGAGACGGGAACTGCTGTGCTCCGGCTTCATTGGAGAAATTTTTGGTATTTAGTGCAGCTCGGGAGTCCATCAAAATAGTTTTTCCTTGATGGAGCTCCCCCCGAGTTCTCATTTGCCGTTCTTAGCCCAGACAGTAACATGTAAAAACAAGCAAAGGAGTTGGAAGAACTCTTTTTCGAGAAGAAAACGTTGTTATGAGGAGCTGCCATGACTGAATTTGATGGAGTGACTCAAATTAATTTGGATTTGGACTGTATATGCTGTATAAAGAACTGCTTATAGTGACGGTCTTGTGCCTCCTAATTCCCTTTTCAGCTTAAAGAGAGGTACTAGAATTAAACTTTTGATTGCTCTAAATCAGAACTTACTCACATTTGCATAATGGCAAGGAAATTACTGCTGTTATAGGTCTGGAGTTTCATGGCTTCGTGGGCTACAACTTTTCCAGGTTTAGTTTTCTAAGACTCCTTAATTTAGCCTGTATGCATAATTAGCTTTTATACTTTAAATTCAAAAAGCATTGCAAGTGTTATTCTACAACTATTTCAGTATCTCTTTACTCTGTTTTGATTTTTTAAATACAGCAAATTCATGCAAATCCATCGCTAGATTTCTCTGTTACAAGGAAAGGACTAGTGTAATCCACTCTGTTTAGAGCAGCAGGGTGGTTCATAAACTTAAAGTGCTTCAGAAGGAGGAAGTTGGATTTCCATGAAAGCGTTTTCCAGTAGCAATTGGACCTGTGTTTGTGAATGTGAGCCCAGAATGAAAAAATACAATTGCATGGAGCACTCCACCATAGCACTGTGTGCATCGTGGCACAGCTGCAAGAAGATTTTCCCTTTGGAATGGGCAAAACCTGCGTTCATTCAGCAGTCAGATAATCTGAATGTGGACAGTGGGCTGTGTATCAGGCTCTGGTTTGTTTATCTGGTGCTGGAGGACACGTGCAGGGGCTGATGTCAGTGTGCAGGAGCTGCCCTGGTTCAGCCGGGATGGCCTGGAGTGATCAGAGCCCTGCACAGCCCCGAGGGACAGACCTGAGGGGGAGTTCTGTGCAGACCCCTTGGCAGGCTGGGGTCAGGGCTGTGTGCCCCACAGGGGTCTGCAGGCTGGGGTCAGGGCTCTGTCCCTCTGGCCCCACAGCCTGCAGTGCAGTTTGGGGTGTGCAGGATGGGGTCAGGGCTCTGTGCCCCACAGGGGTCTGCAGGATGGGATCAGGGCTCTGTGTCCCACAGGGGAGCAGCGCTGGTTTGGGGTGTGCAGGATGGGGTCAGGGCTCTCTGTCCCACAGGGGAGCAGTGCTGGTTTGGGGTCTGCAGGATGGGGTCAGGGCTGTGTGCCCCACAGGGGTCTGCAGGATGGGGTCAGGGCTGTGTGCCCCATAGCTGTGCAGGGGAGCAGTGCTGGTTTGGGGTGTGCAGGATGGGATCAGGGCTCTGTGCCCCACAGGGGTCAGGGCAGGATGGGGTCAGGGCTCTGTGCCCCACAGCCTGCAGTGCAGTTTGGGGTGTGCAGGATGGGGTCAGGGCTGTGTGCCCCACAGCCTGCAGTACAGTTTGGGGTGGCAGGATGGGGTCAGGGCTCTGTGTCCCACAGGGGAGCAGTGCTGGTTTGGGGTCTGCAGGATGGGGTCAGGGCTGTGTGTCCCACAGGGGTCTGCAGGATGGGATCAGGGCTCTGTGTCCCACAGGGGTGTGCAGGATGGGATCAGGGCTGTGTGCCCCATAGCTGTGCAGGGGAGCAGTGCAGTTTGGGGTGTGCAGGATGGGGTCAGGGCTCTGTGCCCCACAGCCTGCAGTGCAGTTTGGGGTGTGCAGGATGGGTTCAGGGCTCTGTGCCCCACAGCCTGCAGTGCTGGTTTGGTGTGTGCAGGATGGGGTCAGGGCTCTGTGTCCCACAGCCTGCAGTGCTGGTTTGGGGTGTGCAGGATGGGGTCAGGGCTCTGTGCCCCACAGCCTGCAGTGCAGTTTGGGGTGGCAGGATGGGTTCAGGGCTCTGTGCCCCACAGGGGAGCAGTGCTGGTTTGGGGTGTGCAGGATGGGATCAAGGCTCTGTGCCCCACAGCCTGCAGTGCAGTTTGGGGTGGCAGGATGGGTTCAGGGCTCTGTGCCCCACAGGGGAGCAGTGCTGGTTTGGGGTGTGCAGGATGGGATCAGGGCTCTGTGCCCCACAGCCTGCAGTGCAGTTTGGGGTGGCAGGATGGGTTCAGGGCTCTGTGCCCCACAGGGGAGCAGTGCTGGTTTGGGGTGTGCAGGATGGGATCAGGGCTCTGTGCCCCACAGCCTGCAGTGCAGTTTGGGGTGTGCAGGATGGGGTCAGGGCTGTGTGCCCCACAGGGGTGTGCAGGCTGGGATCAGGGCTCTGTGCCCCACAGCCTGCAGTGCAGTTTGGGGTGTGCAGGATGGGATCAGGGCTCTGTGCCCCACAGCCTGCAGT
This sequence comes from Erithacus rubecula, assembly GCF_903797595.1. Taxonomy (NCBI): domain Eukaryota; kingdom Metazoa; phylum Chordata; class Aves; order Passeriformes; family Muscicapidae; genus Erithacus; species Erithacus rubecula. Next base: position 602,949 of record NC_136679.1, on the reverse strand, counting down.
GCAGTTTGGGGTGTGCAGGATGGGGTCAGGGCTCTGTGTCCCACAGCCTGCAGTGCAGTTTGGGGTGGCAGGATGGGGTCAGGGCTCTGTGCCCCACAGCCTGCAGTGCAGTTTGGGGTGGCAGGATGGGATCAGGGCTCTGTGCCCCACAGCCTGCAGTGCAGTTTGGGGTGTGCAGGCTGGGATCAGGGCTGTGTGCCCCACAGCCTGCAGTGCAGTTTGGGGTGTGCAGGCTGCTCCTCCAGCCTTCCCTCAGTCCCCTGGCTTTTCCTGCCTGTGTCACTTCCTTCCCTTGGCTCACACGCAGCAGTGACACAGGGGGAGGGAGCAGGGCTCAGCCTGCAGGTTGGGATCAGCTCAGATCCCAGTCTTTACCTTGTCAATGAGAACAGGAACCCTGAATATATCCCACCAGGATAAACCTCCAGAGCTCTCTGATTTTTCATCTCCCTCTACAAATCATTTGTGATTTCCTAAAACCTGCACACAGCAGCATCCTGGTACCACCAAAGCTGCCCAGAGCAAAGGGCTCAAAATTAAACTCTTTGCAAGACTTTTTTGAGACCTTTAACATAGACACAATTAAACCAAGACAAAATAAAGTTTCCTCATTGCCCCTGCATCTGCCAACCACTCACCCAAACCAGCTTTGCTGTTGTGGTGCTAGGTAATAAATGCAGATACATTCACTTCTTTCTCTTTTAAAACAATCATGTGTCCCACCATGGCACCATATAAAACATGATCTGGGGGTTCACAGACTTCCTGGTTTTATCCATGTGCAGATACTTTCTCTGTTCTAACTTTGAGATTTTTTTTTTTAACTGTTTCCACTTCTGACTTGTTCAGACCTGTGTAACAAACCACAGTTTGGTTGAAGTAAATGCTTTGTGGAGAGGAACAACTTTCTCTGTGAGCAGCACTTCGCTTTTATCGGAGTTATAAAAATCCTTGAGTGTAGTTTTTAAAACATGAAAAGCATTTCCTGGACAACATCTTTCTGCACAAAGCAGAACTCTGTTTCCCAGACCTACTGGAGACCAGGCAAAACAGGGTCTCTCAGTGCTCCAGAAATTGCTTGGTTTTCATTTGTAGCAGCTTCTGCATTGTGTGATTAATGTAATGCTGCTCCACGAGCTTCTCCGAGTCAGTCTGGGAAATCCTCTGTTTGGATGGAAATAAAGAGGTATTCATTAAAGCATTAAATCCATCACAGTGCTCTCCTCACCAAATACAATTTTTCCCCTGCACAAGCTCAGATCGATATTTGAGTTTATTTTACACTTTTAAGAGATAAACACTCTGTCATGTCCTGCCTCATCAACACAGAGGTGAATTGCAGGATGTATGGTTTAGTAGTAGGGAGCCAATAGCTCAGTGCAAGACTACTAAAAAAATGTATAGTAAGATCCAAACTCACCTGAAGTTGTTCCATTCCCTTTGTTGGATCCTTAACTGTTCCAGTTCTGTGAAGATAAAGAATATTTCAGTGTTGGCATGACTGCAGTGAGTGAGATGCAGACCAGAGGCTCATAGAACATGCTGAGCTGGAAGGAGCCCCCAGGTTCCTCCTGGTCCTGCACAGACCCCAGAAATCCCACCTGTGCCTCCGAGTGTTGTGCTCTGGGGTTTGCAGGTTTGTGTTGTGAATTCCCAAGCTGCCCCAGCTCACAGAGGATTTCTGAGCTGGGACCTGTGCTGAGGGACTCAGAGCTGCTGTGTCCCTGTGCCACCAGTGGGTGGGTGGGTGCTGCACCCACCTGCAGGCAGCCCTGCAGCCACTCAGCTCTTTTCCTCTGTGTGAGGAGAGTTCTCACTCCCACACAAACCCCTTGATGCACTTGGTTTCTTGTCAGGAGCCCTCAGGTATAAACTGCTTTCACAGCTCCTTTGCTTTTGCCCAAAGGAGCTCTGCCAAGACAAGCTCTTCTTCATCCTCCTGCTATCTGGCCAAACCCAAACTGCTCTCTAGTGGAAAACTTCTCTCCCAGCTCTTCCCTGAGTGCTTTGGGTGTAGGGACCTCAGGGGTGTTCCAGGCCATGGGTAGTGGTGCTTTGTGTGCACAGTTTCAGCCTTTGTCTGCCAGGTGACTCCAAGGCTGTTCGTAATACCATCCAAATGAAAGAATACCAGTTAATTGGAGACACTCCAGGAAAGGTAAAAGGTTAAATGTTCAACTGCAAAGTTGGAAACTTTAAAAAAAAAAAAAAAAAAGAAAAAGTTGTGGCATTGCATACCTGGAACTTTAGCTTCATTCAGAGCTGTTTCTTCCCATTTTTATCCCACAAAGGGTTACTTAGTGCTGAGATAGATCCCAGCAATTATTTCCTTTGGCTGATGTACTTCTCAAAAAGCAGCCTCTTGCTTTGGTTGTGTTACTTACACCCCTTGCTTCTTTTACATGCAGTTGGAATGTCAAGGAGTGCTCTCCCTTCTCCACTGCCACAATGTGGTTATTGTCTCATTTGGCTTGTCTTGGACAACAGAGATTTAGTGGGTTTTGATTTGGATTTTTTAATATTTTCTGCTCTGCATTCCTTTTTTAAGTTTTTTTTTCTTTTATTAACACCTTCTGCAGATGCATTGGGAGATTTCTTGTAATTCCCTTTCATGATCTGATCTGGGCTTGCTCATTCTGGTTTTTGGTATAACCTCAGATGTGTTTCAGATGTTGGGTGCTCTCAGGACCAAGTTAGGACCCACCTTCAGTACCTGAAGAGAACCTGCAAGAAAGATCCTGGCAGTGCCCAGGGCCAGGCTGGAGCAGTGGGACAGAGAGAGGGGTCCCTGCCATGCAGGGGTGGGATGGGGGGATTTGAGGTCCCTCCAGCCCAAACCACTCTGGGTTCCTGTGGAAGCTAAAAGAGACCTGGGCAGAAACTCTTGGTTTTAGCAGAGATAATCCCAGTGTGACTTCTGTTCTGACTGGGGCTGCTTCAGATGTTTCCTCCTTACCAAGAGGTGTAATTTTCCCCTTTTGCTTCCCTAGCAGGATTTGTTCCCTGTGTGCTTTACAATGTGTCCCACATCTGTCGTCTTTAGGCATTGCAAAAATCTCGTTTGTTATTCAGACATTGATTAATTATGAAGCCTTCTGCATAAAACATGAGCTTACTGCTTTGGAGAGACTCATGGACAAATGCACAACATGAAGTTGCAGAAACAAATAGTCCCACAGAGAACAGATGGGAGTCAGTCCATCCCTGGATGTTCAGCAGCTGTTCCCAGGACTCTTCCAAATGCAAGTGATTACCCATCAAACCAGTGCCATGAACCAGGGACAAGTGTGGCCATGGTGGATTCTTAAAATTAACTTTCAGTTGTTTACAAATCAGCTTCAAAAATAATCAATCTCCTCCAAGTGACATAGTAAGGGAAGAAAGGAGGAGCTGTGCATGTCATACCTGTACATTCCCCTTGTCCTGTCCTGCCACACCTTCATCTGAGTAGGGCTGTGATCACTTCCAAAAGTCCCAGTTACCCAAAAAACAGCTGTACATTCAAAACTAGGCTTCAGGTCCTCCCAAGCTCGTGTAGAAAGGGCAGATTGTCCTGGGCACAACCAGAGCTGATCAAATAATTACTCCAAATTCCATGCCTAAGTGATGCCTAGTGTCAGGCAGGATTTAGCTGGGTGTTTTTTGAAAAGGAAACAAGGCTTTATCCCCAGAAGCTTTTAGAGTGTGAACATGTGAGACAGCAGCCAGGCAGTGCAGGGGCAGCTGCTCTTTGATATCTGCAGCCCCAGTTTGCACAAAACTTCACTGGGCAGCTTCCTTTACCTTTTGCAGTATCAAGGGTTTGGGGTCATCACCCTTACCCAATAAAGGATTCATTTCCACAGCTTTTAGACCTTCATCTGCCATCCCTCATGGCCCAGCTGCTGGGCATTTCTCTCCTTTTACATCTCTCTTTTTTCTCTAAACACAGAGTTCTGCTAAATATCACTCCTCAAAACTAACAGGCAGTGGGAGAGAACACATTGCATTGGTTACATCAGGAATCTTCAGCAAGTAATTCTTAGTCTGTGGAACATACAAGAAGAAAATCAATGTGTGTTTTTATATTGCTGCAAGAAGAAGCCTTGAATTGAAGCTGCTGCTTTATATTTTGCCAGCAGACAGTCTTCTTAGTGCTGGACAGCTTGAGCCTGTTCAGCAGATCTTGAAAGCTCATAAAATGCTTTGAATTTCATTCCATCAGCTTGTTCTGAGGGGAGAGAGGAACGTGCTGGGGCAATCAGCAGATTTGTGTTCACAGGTACTCCAAGATGGATCTTCATCCAGATTTTCATTTCTCTTTCTACTGGCTGTGGTTTGTTCCACTAGCAAGCAAGAATTCAGAATTAACAGGGTATAAAATGGGAAAAAACAGACTTTTACCAGGTTTTCCTTGGCAGAAGCAAGTCAGTTTGACCTGTGATGGTCTAGCAGGTGTGTGCAGGTTTCAGTGGTTAAACTTAAACAGGGACATTCATTCTCATCCATTCTCTGGCCAGATCCTTCTGTGACATTGGAGAAGTGACTTAACATTTATTATGCCGTGATATTTAGCTAAGTTTGGGCATTTTTGGGACTAAAGTAGATGACAGTGTATTGGCAAAGATCCTGCCAAGGGCTGAGAGGCAGTGCAGAGTGTCAGAGGTGCAGAAGGTGGTGGCTGGGCTCCCCCAGGCCATTGACCCCGAGCTGCTGTGCCTGCAGATGAGCAGGAGGCCCTCAAGTCCATCATGAAGGACCTGGTGGCCCTGCAGATGGGCAGGAGGCACCGGCTGCCAGGCTGCGACTCCATGAAGGGCAAGGAGCCTGCTCACCTCAGCAAGCAGGTCAGGCACACCTGGGGGCTCACCTGGGCTGGGGGGCACCTGGGGGGAACACCTGGGCTGGGGGGAACACCTGGGGAAACACCTGGGCTGAGGGGAACACCTGGGCTGGGGAACACCTGGGGGAACACCTGGGCTGGGGGGAACACCTGGGCTGGGGGGAACACCTGGGCTGGGGAACACCTGGGGGAACACCTGGGCTGGGGGGAACACCTGGGCTGGGGGGAACACCTGGGGTGGGGGGAACACCTGGGCTGGGGAACACCTGGGCTGGGGGGAACACCTGGGCTGGGGAACACCTGGGGGAACACCTGGGCTGGGGGGAACACCTGGGCTGGGGGGAACACCTGGGTTGGGGGGAACACCTGGGCTGGGGAACACCTGGGCTGGGGGGAACACCTGGGGGAACACCTGGGCTGGGGAACACCTGGGGGAACACCTGGGCTGGGGGGAACACCTGGGGGCTCACCTGGGCTGGGGGGAACACCTGGGGGAAACACCTGGGCTGGGGGGAACACCTGGGGGCTCACCTGGGCTGGGGGGCACACCTGGGCTGGGGGGCACCTGGGGGAACACCTGGGCTGGGGGGAACACCTGGGCTATGAGGAACACCTGTGGGACACACCTGGGCTATGGGACACACCTGAGGGACACACCTGGGGGGCACACCTGGGCTGGGGGGAACACCTGTGGGACACACCTGGGCTGTGGGACACACCTGAGGGGCACACCTGGGCTGTGGGGCACACCTGTGGGACACACCTGAGCTGTGGGACACACCTGGGCTGTGGGACACACCTGGGCTGTGAGGAACACCTGTGGGACACACCTGGGCTGTGGGACACACCTGTGGGACACACCTGGGCTGTGGGACACACCTGAGCTCTGCTGCCTTGGCTCTGTCCTGTGCTCCCACAGCCAGAGCATCACGTGGCAGTTCAGCTCCTTGTGCTCTGGCTGTGGCAATGTGGTAACTTTTCTATTTTTTGTATTGTTATATAAGATTAATGAATATTTTATAATATAAACTGTATATATTATGTATTGTATGTGCTATATATATAGTTTAATTAAATATTTAATATTTATTACATTATATATGCATGTATACATGTATATAATGTATTTGATATTTTGCAGCATCTTAGTATTCTGCATTCTGCCCAGTTTTTTTTAATGGGGTTTAGTCTGCCCAGCTAAAAAATTTAATAATTGTCTTTCTGATTTCACAGTCATATTTTTAAAGTGATTTTACTCTTTTTTAAAGAAAAAACACAATGCCAGCAGCCCCCCCCTCTTGGGCAGCCCTGCAATAATGAACCAATGTGCCTCTGCAGTGGAAGAAAAGAAAATTCCGGTGAGAAAACTGCTTCATTTCCATATTAGCAATTAGAAATTATGAATATGTGGTGGCTCTGGGGGGGATTTAAGGTCCCTCCAACCCAAACCAGTCAGTGACTCCCCAGGTAATGAGTGGGGGAGTCAAGGCTCTGGAGCCTTGGTGGGTTCACTCCACATTTCTCCACATTTTTCATGGATAAAACAGTGATATTTGTGTTCTGATAAAAAGGAGAGACAGCATGATGCAGCTTTGTCTGGAGATGCTGAATGTCATTTAAATGAAGTGCTTCAAAGCAAAAGCAACAATTCTTGTAAAAAAATTGTTTGTCCATCACTGTCATTCAAAATTAAATCAAGTTATTGGCAGCAAGACTGACATGAACAGGAGAAGTTTCCTGTGTCAGTAAAAGAACTCTTTTCAGTTTTATTCCTGTTACAGGTTTAAGCTTTTTGGAGCAGGCTTTGAAGTTCATGTCTGTCTTCCTTGCCTGCTCATAATCTACTTGTTCAGCTGGGTCTGGGATTTCCTTGAATGTGTTGGACAAATCCATAATTGGAGTAGTACAAAATCCTTTCCAAATAACTTTGAAACAGAAATTCAGAGATTAAATCAAAATCTGTAATTGTGATTTATGATAGCATGTCACAGAACTGGAACACTGAAGTGCTAAACTTGGATTTGCCTTTTTGATCATCTCTGAGGAGAGTTTCTGTGAATTGCTTTAGGAAGTGATGGGGTCACTGCTTTCAAGGGAAACTGAAAGCACTGGATGCTTTAGAAATCTTGTAGGTTTTCTAGGAACACCTTTTCCTAGACCTTTGATGGGTGAATGGGCAGTGTCAGGTCCTGTTGGAAAAATCCAGCAGTAAATGCCAGAGTCCATCCCCTTTTTCCTTCACTCCAAATGACAGATTTCAGAGCAAGCAGTGGAGTTGAGAAAGGGTTTGGAGTTTCTTGGGTACCAGCAAGTTAAAGAGAGGTCTCCAGAGCCCTGGGGATCCTTTGGTGTTTAATTTCAGCTTGGGAGAGCTGTGTCACTTGGCTTCTCCAGGGCCTAAATCACACCTTGAGGTCAGGAGTTTAATCTGAAAAATGGTGTGAATTCCATTTCATGCAAACTGTGCTGCTCAGTTCCTTTAAACCAAGCTTCTCTTTAGTGTTAAAAGCAGAGCCTTCCTTTGCTGAAAACCCTGGCACAAAGCAATCATTGCTTGGTGCAGAATGTCTAAGAACAATTGGAGATCAGCAGTGTAGGATGTTATTCCTGCATTTTTCCTCTGCTGCTCCATTCAAACAGCTTCTCTAGAATTTGTTTCATTTTGGAGCAATCCCAGCCTGAGTTCTTTCTCTTCCCACTGGGAACTGTGTCTGGTGGCCCAGTGCAGCACTGGGAGGGCATTTCCCTGCTGCAGGAATGAATTCCCTGTGCTCCCAGCAGCTCCAGGCTGCTTTGGAGCTGCATTCTTCCCCACTGGGCCTGCCAGAAACTTCCTCCAGCTAAAGAGCATTTCCTGGACACGTTTTTTTTTTGAAGTTCCTAGATGTATGATTGCCTATTGTCTGAGGCTTTCACAGATGCCTTAATCTATTCCAATCACATAAATTGTGCAGCAGAAATGATGGAGTCTTATCAGAGCAGATTTTTCCCTTTTATTTTTATCTTTCTGCCCTAAATTGGGATTTGTCCTTCGATGTCCAGAGTTGAAAGTTCAGCTTGTTGACTCTTCCAGCATCTTCTGAGTTTGCAGTGACTGCACAGGTTGTGCTGTCTGTGGTTTTAAGTGTCCAGATGGTGCTGAAACCCCAGAACTTTAAAAAGTGACACACAAACAGCCTGTTTGTAACTCTTGAGTTTCAGAGACTGCATTTCTGCAAAAGCAGAGAATCAGTCCATGTCTTAAGAATAAAGAATAAAAAGTAGGAATCAAAATTTAAAAACAGGAGTAGGAATAAAAAATGTAGCACATTCTCTCTCTTTTGTTTGCCATGCATGCTTTGAGCATGCTTAAAGAAAATTAACTTCAGATTAATAAGCAGTTAGAACTGAATTTCAGATTTTTCCCATGCAGTGTTAAAGATAGATTAATTTTTTTGAAGTTTATTTCAATGTCCTCTGTTTAAGTGTCAGTTTACAAAATCCTTCAGCAGTTTCTTCATTCTGCACATGCTGTGTTCATGTATCAGCCACTTGTTTCCAGTCTGCTTCAGCTTCCATGGAGAAAGTTAAAATACTCAAATCATGATGTGGTGCATTTGTGTGTGCCAGAGTTTGATTGTGAGCTCACCTTTTGTTCTTTCTCCTGCAGAATGATGTCAGGATCAAGTTTGAACACAATGGGGAGAGAAGGTAAGTTTGCCTTCACTGCTTTGATTCTTTGCTTAGGAGAGTAATTTAGTTATCAGTAATTCAGCTTAAATATTTTGTTGGTTTTGCTTTCCTTTTTCCTGAATGGAAATCACACAGTGAAGGCAAAAACAGGTCACACACAACTTGGTTATTTTTAGAGATCAGTGTGTCATGAAACACTGATTTATTTCCATAATATTTATCTGTAAATGAGCTGCAGCATTTTTAAAAGCTCTCCAGCCTGAAATAAGTTCAGCCTGAAAGTCTTGTTTCAGATATTCCCATTTTGTTTCATGTAGCTGAAACCAAATGAAGCTGATCAGATCAGTGTCATTCTTTTCTAGTTTCTCACTTCCTGATGCCCTGTCATTATCACTGCCCTGCTGGGATTGAGCAATAAATACAACCAGGGAAGATTTTTGTTCATTGGTGTAAAATCTTCTTTGTTATTTCCTCTGATACTTGGTTTTGAGAGACATTCTTTTACAAGAAAAAGCCAGAAGTGACTGAAATAACAGTTTCAGTTTTTACCACATTGTTTGCAATGGACAAAATTGCTGAAATTTTCACAGGAGCTCCCCAAAAGCCTCTTATTTGCTATCAACTGGAGAGGAACTCTGGAAATATTTAATGTCTGGTGGCTGTGTGCACACTCAGGAAGGCTCCAGGCTGGTCTCTGGGTCTGCTCTCACTGAGGCAAAAATGTCACCTTGATGCTGGGTTATATTGGACAATATTGTGGAAGGATTACATTGGCTGGATTTTGGAAGGTATTAGTTGGGTTGTGAGCATGGATGAGCCATTTTCACAGGCAGCTTGTGGGCATCCTTTGGTTTGTCCCAGAGCAGGCAGCACTTCCAAGGTGAAGGAGTTCATGATTTCATCTAAAATGCAAATGTAATGTCAGTGGTACAGGAGTTGTGTGGAGTGATCCTTACAGAATTGCTCCTCCTTTGTTGGATTTTGGGATTTCTCTTAGGAAAGCAGAAGTGTTCTTTGCTGGCAAAGTAGGCTGTGGAGAACAATTTCTCCTTTTCCTCAAAACCTGAGCTGTTTCTTTCACTGAAATCCTGTGTGATGAGTTCTGTGAGTCACTTTTTGTGCTGTGGGAGAAACTTCACAGGTGAACTTTGCTGGGATTTGCTTCCTCCTTTGTCAGCCAGGTCTGCTCAGCATTGTCCTGTGTCAGGGGCTTTGTGGGGACAGCAGCAGAGCCACAGTGGGACATGTCACAATTTCTTGTCACACTCAATCTTATCATCTTACCTGTCTGCTGGGTGCATTTTGGGGGGGGCAGAAGGGTTTTCTCCTAGTTTTTTTCCTAAAATGAAAAGGTTGATTGTGTGTCAGTGTAATTATGCAGTTGTGCTTGCCTGCATTCCCTGCTCCCAGCACAGTGTGCAGTTCCAGACAGGGAGCTTGCCCCAGAATGTCAGTGTGTGTGCTTGGTTTCACTGGAGCTGCCAGATCTAACCACAAATATTTAAGGTGGTTGGGCAGGAATGGGCTCCTTAAACCCTGCAGTCCAGGATTCTGTGTTAGAGGAGTGCACAGAGTTTTTAAACTAATAGAATGTGTGGCACCTGAGAACAGCTCTGCTTTTGAAAGCATTGGCTGTAGAATGGGAGCCTTTATAAGGGACTGAGAGCCACAGTGCATTTGTGTGGTGCCAGAGCACTGGGATTTCATCTCTGGCTTTCTTAGGAGTATGTAGAAAATGTTATTGTGGGCTGCTTTTTAACAAGGACAATTATTTCCAAATAGCTGCATGTTGTAGGTCTGGTAGCAGGATAACCCTTTATGGGGAGGGGCTGAGGAAGCCAATTAACACAAGGGTTGTTTAAAACAAAAGCTGCATCCCAAGAAAGGATCCCCAGGGCTGATGAAGCTGTGGATGGATGACTGGGGAACAAAGCCTGCTCTCCAAAGCACAGGCTCATCACAGTCAGAGTCCCAGGAGGGTTTGGGTTGGAAGGGATCTCAAAACCCCCCCATTCCCACCCCTGCCATGGCAGGGACCCCTCCCTCTGTCCCATTGCTCCAGCCCAGTGTCCAGCCTGGCCCTGGGCACTGCCAGGGATCAGGGGCAGCCACAGCTTCTATCAGAAAACTCCTCTCCCTCCCCTTCCCACTAACTCATGTCAGATAATTCAGGGTCTCACTGAGGTGCCTTTATGAGCAAGAGCAGGTCTTGAGTTTCCATGGTCCACTCAGTAATTTGGAAGTCCAAACAGTCCCTTGATCATTTGGAGTGTGCTGATATAGCAAAAGACACAGGAGGGTGATAGATACAAAAACCCTGAAAGTTCTTTGGTTGGAACCGATTTTTTTCCTAAAAGTTAACCAGCAAAAATTGCATGGGAAAGAACACTAATCTTCCAATTGAGGACAGAAAGTATAACCAGATATTATAATAGTTCAAGTGTGAAGAGTCTCTTGGATTGTTTAGGCTGGAGAGGAGGAGGCTCAGGGGAGACTTTGTTGTATCCTGTTATTTCTGCCTCGTGACAAGTTTGTTAATTGGTGCTCACAATCCAGCTCTTTGTGGCAGTATCTCATCTGTGCCAGAGCAGGTGGTATTTTTTAAGCCAAGGTGCACAGGGCATTTGTGTCCTGTTATGTGAAAGACATTTATTCAAAAAAGGATCCTTTTCTGCCCAGGGACAAAGGGATTCTATTTGAAATCTCCAGCTGAATATTGCATTTTGACAAACTGTATGGAAATGGGCCAGAGATCAATAATTCCTTATTGAAATAATGCATATAAATTTAAATTTGAAAGCTTCACTACTTGCTTGAGGATGAAAGGAGACCATTCAAATGTGTTTTTAATGGCTCAGGCCTGTGATTTGGTGCATTTTCAAGTGTCTGAGTGCAGATGGGGGTTCTGTTTCCTGCCAGGATTATCCCGTTTGTCCGTCCCGTGCGCTACGAAGACGTTCAGCAGAAAGTGAAAACTGCCTTTGGGCAGCCCCTGGACCTGCACTACATGAACAACGAGGTACTGGGCTGGCTGTGCTCTCTGCAGGCTCCTCCTTTCCCCATCACTAATGCTCTACCCAGAAATTTCATTCTCAGGCTTTGCTCTAATGCAAACCATTGTTGGATCCCTGATCCAAAGGCAGGAGTTCTGGTCCTGGTGGAGCATCTCACTCATGTGTGTGTTGCACAAACAGCAGCATCTTGTTCTCTTCTTCTGGTGTTGATCTCCTTCTACCTGAAACCCACTTTTCACTTATCATTAGTTCTGGGTTCAGAAGTATTCTGAGGCCATTTTCTCATCAGAGAGTCAGGGGCTGACAAGTCTCTGTTCTTTGCAAACAGCAATTTCAGGTAGCAAGTCATGTTTTTGTGGGTGATGTTTCAGAGGAATTTGCATTAGAGTCAGCCATTTCTCTGACATGGGCAGAAAACCTCATTAAAAAGGACAGTGAGACTCTATTGGAATGAAAATCTGTGGAATAACTGAGCAATCAGAATCCTGTATTATAGTCTGGTATTTTTCTAATATTTATTTAAATACATATTGTAGAAATTGACTTATTTTTTCCTAAGTCTTTTTTCCCTGCTCTTTATTTTGCAGCTCTCTATTCCTTTGAAAAACCAAGATGACCTGGATAAAGCTGTAGATCTCTTAGACAGGAGCTCCAATGTGAAAAGCCTGAGGATCCTGCTGCTGTCCCAGGACAGGAACCATGTAGGTGACAACTTCTGGGGCTGCAGCACAATCAGGGCCTTCACCCTCAGAGCATTAACTGAGTGTGACAGGGGTTAGAAAATCACTCCAGGCACAAATGTGTGTGTTTATCCTCTTTGCCTTGGCTCAGCTATAGGTGTCTTTTTGTTTTGGGATTTTTTCCCTGACTTCTGCAGCTGTTTGGGGGCTAAAACATTGCAGCTTTTTAAGCTGTCTTGTGAAATCCATTTTATATCAAATACCCAGTGGCTGTAGGCAGAAGACTCTTGATGAGTTTGGTTTGCAGAGAAGTTTTATTAGCTTTGATTAATAGCACAGTGTTGAAAATGTGTGGAATTAGTTTGCCTTTAGAGTACAGGTTGTTCTTGAAGAAAAGCTTTAGCACTTTTTTCCCTGGGTGAGGAGCCTGGGGACAGCTTGCAGGGATTTTCCAGCTCTGCACTGACAGTGCTCTGTGCCTGCCCTGTGCCTGTCAGTGCCTTCAGGCTGCCCCAGTGCCAGGTGATCCCTCCATGAGCAGTGAGCTCTTGGTAAATCTCTCTTGGTGCATCTGGCCAGCCAGTAGCCACTGCTGATGTCCTTTATGAGCTGTTTTTTCCTCTTTCACTCAAAGCAGAAGCAAACAGCAGAGCCTTCAGTAAGTGCCACAGTTTCCCCCTGTCCTGGAGCTTCCTGTGCTGCTCTGAGCTGCCTGAGAGGAGAGTCCTCTGTGGGATGAGCCCCCAGCCTGAGCAGCTTCTTGGCTGCATGATCTCATCCCACTGGGGCAGTGGGAAGCATTATTTTTCCTGAAGTACAGGATGCAGATTTTGTTTTGGTTGTGCTCTTTTCTTTTTCTGGGGATGGAAAGGTGACTTTGGCACAAATATCTACAGAAAGCAAATTAACTTTTCAGCAGTAGCTGGGTGACCAGGAGCCTGTGTCTGTGAGCAGCACTCAGGTTGATTTTCTTACTTCTCTTTCTGTGCCTGATTTCATTTCTCAGTCAGTTCACCCCTATGCCAGTCTTTGCTTTGTTTAGAAACTGGTGAAGTTGGAGCAGCTGTAGTGCCTAGGCCAGGCTGTGCATCAGCAGGGTGACCTCTGACTCTTTATCCAGCTCCCATCAACCTGCCCATGGGGAACTTTATGTGACTTAAATCAGGCTCTCTCCTTACTCCTTTCAATGCATGCACTCATTAAATTAAATGAGTACTTTAATATTGAGTTAAAGTATTTGAATTGTCACACCTTGCCTGTCATGTTCAAATAATCTTCAGAAGTCAGAATTTATTTCCTTGAGGTGTCTTTGGTTATGTTCTTTTCAAATAAGATAAATTCTGTAACTCATGAGGAAGAGAATATTTCACCTTCTTGTAGAACTAGGTGTGTTGGGTCAAGGTTAAAAATGGAAGTGTCTGTAGGTATTGAGCCCCTGCTTTAGCACAGGATGTCACTGGGGGAGGTTTCATATGTGTCACTCCTTCCTGCTATGAATGAGATGAGGGGCTCTGTGGAAAAATTACCTTTAATTAGATAAAACCTGTGTAAGTTCAGGGAAGGATGAATGAATTCATCTTGGCATCTCCAGACTGTTGGTGCTATTAAACTCTCCAGTATTTATTTTTACTTATTCTGAATTATGAATTTGCTTTTTAATGGCTGTGGGGAGTCAGGTTGCTTCTGAAACAGTGCAAGATTCAGAATTTCTCTCTGCTGGCCAAGGTGGCTGATGGAAATTGTAGATTTTTCTGTGTTCAGGGGGTGACAGGAGCCCCTTCTGTCTCACAGGTACCTGCAAATCGTGCACTTGAGTTGAGCTGCACTTGTTCTGGTTCTCTGACTCCTGTTTTGCACCATAATTGTGAACCTGGTTCTTCTTTTAGTTTGTGTTTTCTGAATTAATGAGATTTCAGGCTCTAGAATTGTTGCACATCACTTTCTTGATACTAAGCATAATGCTTTTGAAACTGTGGCCAGGCTGCTTGAGCTCCTTCATCTCAGTTTATTTTGTTTTATTCTTTTCATTTTACCCAACAGAGCAGTTCTTCACCCCACTCTGGGCTGCCCAAGCAGGTCAGGATTAAAACTTCCCAGTCTGTGGGGGATGTGAGCACACCCTACCAGCAGCCAGAACCCAGAAGCAGACATCTGTCTGTCAGTGAGTATTTTCACCACTTCTCCATGTTTTTGTTTGTTGAAATGGATCTTTGGGCACTCCTGTTTATTGTACAGCACTTAGCAGAGCCATGAGAACTTGAAAGGTTATCCTGGGACAAGGCAGTTCATTTTCAGAAGCTCCTAATGTGCTTGAAATTGAATGTTTCAAAGTTCCTTGCTAAGTTGTGGAACAGCTGAGGAGCTGCTAAAGGGGATGTCCTAAAGCCAGAGCCATTGTGGTTAGAAATTTGGAAAGCTGATGTGAATCTATTAAGCTTTTTATTTAGATTGGCCATTTCAGTTCATGAAACCTAGATTTAATTTTTTTTTATTTGGGCTTTGGAATCTGTCCTGACTCCTGTAATCAAGCATTTTACTAGGAGTTATTATTGCATATCCCAGTGTCTCTGAGTTGCCTAAACTTTCACTCTTGGAATTACCAGGTCAGTAGAGCACAAGCCAAAATCAGAGGTGCACAAAAGATAATTTAAAAATCAGAGTAATATGTACCTTTGTCTCCTTTCTTTGGGTCTCTGTTAGCTCAGTGAACTCCTGTATAGGGAAAAGGTTCATGTAAGACTTCTGTAGTTTTTATGACTTCCATCTCTGGCAGATCTGTCTGATTTCAACCTTCTTTGTAACTGTGCAGCACAATTCAAATCTATTCTGGAGCCATGCTCAAAGCTGTTAACCTTTATATGAAAAACTAAAACATGTAAAACATCTTCAAGGACTTATGGGCCCAAAAAAGTGTGTGGTTTAGGATTTGACTCCTTGTTGTGAGGCTCAGTGAGCAGTGGAAGTGCAGGAGGAATGTGAGAGTGTGAAATGCTGCTCTGTGTGAAGCATTTCTGCTCCAGAAATGAGAGGAGGAGCATTTTGCTGGGAACAGGAGCAGAGGATGACTCTGGTTGTTACCCCAGAAGTTTTGGGGCTTGTCCCAGCTGATGCCTGAGAACAGGTTTGCAAGTCACAAAGGGCAGTACCAGGAGCTGGGAATGTCAGAGTTGTTTTGTTTGCAAGTTCTTCACTGTGACAAAGGAGTGCTTCAGTTTCATCAGCTCTTTACACTTGAGGCAGATTTACTGCATGGTTTTAGATCAGTATTTGCAGTGCAAAGTGTCAAATAATAAATCAGCTTAAACCACAACAGTCTCTATAGCAAGGGGTCCAAAGCAGAGCTGGATCTGCACTGCTCTGACCAGAGGTGAGTGGGAGAATGAGCTCAGAGGGAAGTCTTGTGAACTGCAGCAGTCCTCAGTGTATAACAAACCTGCTTGGATCCTGGGAAGAGTTTGCTGATCCCCTTCTGGACAGTTTGCTTTTATGAAGCAGCAAAGAAACAAAGAAGTACTGAAAGCTTATGAAGTACGTGACTGAAATGGGAACAAAAAGCCTTTTCCATCCTTCCTAGCCTGAAGTTAATGTGCATAAAAAGAGCAGCATTCCTTGGTCCTGAGAAGTGCTACCCATGCATGTCTGAACACCATGTTTCTTCTAGAACAGACAAATTGAATACCGAAAACTATTTTATTTAAAATATATCTCTATATATATTTCACTTTGCTGGCATTCTGAGGTATCCAGATGATGGTGCCAAAGCCAACAGACTGCAGCAAGTGTCTGTCATGGGCAAACTGTGTGGTAATAAGGGGTCCCTTCTATATCCCAGTTTCACACTCCTTCCTCTTATCCCAGCTCATGGATGCTTTCTGCATAGCTTGTCATTCATCAGTCAAGAAACCATTGGTTTTATTTTCTGAGCATGTCAGTGTACCAGGCTGTTACATTATGCAGAGGTCCAGAGGGTTCCAGTTCTGTCAGAGCTCTGCTGGTAATTTGGCAATAGCTCAGTGTTGCATCAATTTCTTCTTCCTTCTCTTTCCCTGTCTTTGGTTTGGCAGAGGAATGTGCCCTGTTCCTGGTGTTTCAGAGACTCTCCAGCTCGTGCCATGTCATGCATTAAAGCCAAAGCAGTGCTCAGGTAAAGCTTTTTACAGGCAGGAGAGGGACCTGAGTGGTTCCTGAGCTCTAAATGGCCTCGAGCCTGTTGTCACCAGGTTCAGAGCTTTGGAAGTAAAGATAACTTTTATTTAAAAGAAAAAAAAAAAAAAAAAAAAGAAGTTGCTAAGCATTCTGGCAGGGCTTATGTTTTTTCCACTCACTTCCTTTGATATACATGGATTTAGTGCCGACTTCCCTTTCCTGCCTGGGGCTGGGGCCTTTCCCCAGCAGCCCTGGGCTGGTGCCAGCAGGCCCTGGGCAGCCTCTGGCCCTGCCCCTGTGGGAAGGAGTGAAAGTGCTGCAGGGCTGGGGGCTGTCCCACCCTGCCAGGCTCCCTGAGCCCTGGCAGCTGCTTGGCAAATCCCCTGGTGCCTCTGGGCAGCAGATCAGGGACTGGACAATCTTGTCTTTGTGGTCTTGGAGTTTTCTCCAATCTTAATGATCCTGTGATCTCACCAATACCTTTTTTCTTTTTCGTGTAGTTCACCCCCCTTGCACTCTAAGCTGTGCCAGCAGTGTTTGTTTTCCTTCTGCAGCCCCCTGAAAGGTGTGTGCTCCCCTCTCCCAGCTCTTTGCCTTCGCTCTTTATTACAACTTCTATGGAAAATATTTTCCTTGGCAGAATATTTGCTGATCTTTACCCATCTTTCCCAGCACCTGAGTACACACAGTTAATTAAGACAGTGTTGTGAGGAGCACAGCTTGAGAGCTGATCTTCACCTGCTGCCTCTGATTCCCTGTGTGACCTCCAGCAGATTGGCTGGACCACAGCAGATCTTGGAGCTCACAGTGGGAATTGGTGGCACTGCAGATGGATAGGTTCACTGCTAAAAGGGGTTTTTTTCTTCCTGTATCTAAAATTTCATCTTTGAGATTGCAAGGAAAAAATGAACCCGAAGGGCGAAGTTTCTCTCAGGCAGAAGAGGTTAGAAAGAGGTGGCTGCTTTGTCAGGAGCTTCAGCAATAATCTTGTAGTATCTAGAACATCAGCAATAATCTTGTAGCATCTAGAACATCAACAATAATCTTGTAGCATCTAGAACATCAGCAATAATGTTGCAGCATCTAGAACATCAGCAATAATCTTGTAGCATCTAGAACATCAGCAATAATGTTGTATCTAGAACATCAACAATAATGTATCTAGAACACCAACAATAATGTTGTATCTAGAACATCAGCAATGATGTTGTATCTAGAACATCAGCAGTAATGTTGTATGTAGAACATCAGCAGTAATGTTGTATCTGAACATCAGCAGTAATGTTGTATCTAGAACATCAGCAGTAATGTTGTATGTAGAACATCAGCAGTAATCTTGTATCTGAACATCAGCAGTAATGTTACAGCATCTGGAACATCAGCTGGGTGTGCCTCAGGCAGTTTGGTGCTCTGGCTCAGTGCTGCTGTGGTGAGGGCAGTGTGGTGCTGGGCAGGGCGGGTGGCTGGGTGGGCAGCAGCAGCAGTGCTGTCCCTGTCCCTGTCCCTGAGTGCCCTGTCCCTGTCCCTGTGTGTCCCTGTCCCTGAGTTCCCTGTCCCTGTCCCTGAGTGCCCTGTCCCTGTGTGGCCCTGTCCCTGAGTGCCCTGTCCCTGTGTGTCCCTGAGTGCCTGTCCCTGTCCCTGTGTGTCCCTGTCCCTGTGTGTCCCTGTCCCTGTCCCTGAGTGCCCTGTCCCTGTCCCTGTGTGTCCTGTGTCCCTGTCCCTGAGTGCCTGTCCCTGTCCCTGAGTGCCCTGTGTCCCTGAGTTCCCTGTCCCTGTCCCTGAGTGCCCTGGCCCTGTCCCTGTGTGTCCCTGTCCCTGAGTGCCCTGTCCCTGAGTGCCCTGTCCCTGTCCCTGTCCCTGAGTGCCCTGTCCCTGTCCCTGTGTGTCCCTGTCCCTGTGTGTCCCTGTCCCTGTCCCTGTCCCTGTGTGTCCCTGTCCCTGTGTGTCCCTGTCCCTGTCCCTGTCCCTGTCCCTGTCCCTGTGTGTCCCTGTTCCTGTCCCTGTCCCTGAGTGCCCTGTCCCTGTCCCTGTGTGTCCCTGTCCCTGAGTGCCTGTCCCTGTCCCAGGCTCTCCCAGCTCTGGCCGCAGCTCTCCCCCGCCCGGCTACGTCCCCGAGCGGCAGCAGCGCATCGCGCGCCAGGGCTCCTACACCAGCATCCACAGCGAGGGCGAGTTCATCCCCGAGACCAGCGAGCAGTGCGTGAGTCCTGCCCCTCCCCTCCCTCTGCCTGCACCACCTCCTCTCCACAGAAAGCTGCTCCCTCCCTGCACTGCCCGAGGGCACAAAACACTTTGTATAGGTTTCCAGAGGATTGAGTTTCTAACCAATAAAAACTACAACTTACAAACTAACCAGTTATCTTAAAACTCTAAGTGAGAAAAGAACCAATTGACTTGTGAGTTTAAGAGCCAATAGAAATCCTAAGAGATAACGGGGTTTTCAATAAGGGAGGGGGGGTTTGTTTGAAGGAATTTCCTTTGTTCCATGGGATGGCATCCCAGGAGGATGCTTTAGGGAGTGTCACATCTTCTACAGGCAGCCTTACAGCAACCTGATGTAGTGAAAGGTGTCCCTGTCCTGGCAGGAAGTGCACTCTGCTGACCCTTAAAGTCCTTTCTGACCCAAACCATTCTGGGATTCTAAAAGTGCTGCTTTGTGCATTTAAACTCCTTCAGATTGTAACTGTGAGTTCAGAGCCTTTGTTGGGCTGCCAGAAGCAGTTCCCCGTTCTGGGCTTTGCCCCTCCACCTCTGACTGAGCAGTTTTGGAGCTGTCACACATGTGACAAGGCTTCCTATTACCAGGTTTGTGTGACCCTTTTGCTTTTGAAACTCTGCTCTCCATTCAAAAATGTGGGAAGTGAGGCCAAAGGACAACTTGCAGGTGGAGGCAGCAGCACCAGCAGGCTGTTCTGGAGCCAGTTGAGATCAAAATGCAGCACAAGGCTTCTAAAGCTTGCCTTTTTCACAGCAGAGTCCTTCAGCAACTAATGCACTGCCTCAAATTTTATATGAAGTAAAATTATTCCTGATTTCTGTGTGAGATGAAGGAAAATTGTCCATTTAAATGGGCTTAGACTCCCTTCTTGAGCTGGACATCCTGCAGGCAAGCAGCTGTGGGCTCTGCTCCTCTGGCACAGCTTCTCCTGCACCCTGGACTGCACTGATGGTGCTCTGTGGTTTCCTCTGTGTTGCAGATGTTGGACCCTCTAAGCAGTGCTGAAAACTCTGTGTCAGGAAGCTGCCAGTCCTTGGACAGGTGAGCAGCCAGGTACAAATGTACAAACTGGTGAGGACGTGTGTGCTCAGATGGAAATGCCAGTTGTACTTGCATAAAACTGGTTTCTGTCTTGTACATCTTCTTGGAGGGAAACAAGAACTCAATTCCTACCCATATCCCAGTGTATTCTCAAAGAGCATTAAGTATGTCTTAAGGCTGTGTTATTTTCTGACACAACCAGAAAGCTGCTGCTTCAGTAGCTTTATGTTACAAATACAAAATTCTAAAGCAAGCAGCCTGTGTGGAGCCACCCCTCTGAAAACATCTGGCAGCAGGGTATTTAAACCTCTTTTAGAGAAGTCTCTACTTGTCCATTTAAAAAACAAAATAACAAAAAATTACCCCAGACACCAGCAAAACTTATTCTTGCCTTCTTTCTGCCATAGCCCTTCTTTTCGGAAGTCACGGATGTCGAGGGCACAGAGCTTTCCTGACAACAGGCAGGAGTTCTCAGGTAGGGTTTGCTGCAGAGGTTTGGTCCTGCCATTCTCTGCTCTTGGCTGGCCACCCTCCCTGCTTGCTGGGATTGTAAATAAATGTAATAAATACCAGATAATATAATATAATTGTAATAAATACCAGGTCTGGGGATATGCTGATGGAAAAGCCATGAAGTTAATTTACCTCCTCTTCCTAAAAACCTGCTGTTACAGGAAAATTCTGTCGTTAGAAGTTGCATTTTTTGAAGGATCCTCACTCTTGTCTTTGCTTCTGGTGGCAGAGCGTGAGAATCAGATCCAGGACAAGGCGGGCAAGGGTGGGACGTACCCGCGGCGCTACAACGTGTCGGTGCAGCACAAGGACTACAGTGATGGTGAGCTGGGCTCAGAGCTCCTTTCCAGCCTGGGAAGGGCAGGAGAGGCCATGGCAGCCTCTGCACTGTGGGACTGACTCCTGTCTGGAGTGCCCTGGTCGCAGCACTCAGTGCTGCTGTGCGTGGTGCCTCATTTGCATGGAAACCAATGGTTGCTGTTTGTAATTCCTTGTTTGCTTTGTCCTTTCTGGGGTAATCCAGGCTGGGTAGGGGGATTGTGGACATAGTTGTTGGACTCTGCCCTATATAAGTAGTTTCCTAGCACAGAGATTTGTTATGCTTTGCTAATTTGCATTGCAGGCTTGCTTCTGGATCTTTTAAATATAGCAGGGACTTAAAGAATTACATCTCTGCTCATCAGATGGCTTTATGCAAATTAATCTCTTAAATTTCATGAGGTGCAAGTTGGCGCAATCTTTGTTTATGGATTTTATTTGCAAGTCCAGGCACGTTATCTAGAAAGTGATTTTTTAACAAAACTCAGAGCTTGTGCTCAGAGCCTGCAAAGCAGATTTTTCCTTTGGAAGGTAAGTTTAGATCCCACAGCACTGAGGGCATTACAAAGTGTTCTCTGCCTTCTGCTTTGGGAATGATCCAGAGCTGTACTGAGCTCAGACAGCACCAGCCCTGAGCTGTTGCATTTTTACATCTCGTCTGCTTGGCAGCAGATTCTGCTCCATGGGAACAGAGCAGAACACGGGATGGATTTCTGTCCCTTTCCCTGCTGCTCAGCCCCCAGCCATCCCTTCCACTGGAATCATTTCCTGAAGCCATTGCATCCCCCCAGGGCGGAGGACGTTTCCACGGATCCGCCGCCACCAGGGCAACCTGTTCACGCTGGTGCCTTCGAGCCGATCCCTGAGCAGCAACGGGGAGAGCCTGGGGCTGGCACTGCAGTGCCTGGAGCCGCGCGGGCGCCTGCGCAGCGCCGACAGCGAGAGCGCCCTGCCCGTGCAGGAGAGGAGCCTGCCCACCAAGTGTAGGCTGGGAATGGTGTCCCTGGGGATGGGAAATGTCCCTGGGGATGGGAAATGTCCCAGGGAATGGGAATGGTGTCCCTGGGGCTGGCACTGCAGTGCCTGGAGCCGCGCGGGCGCCTGCGCAGCGCCGACAGCGAGAGCGCCCTGCCCGTGCAGGAGAGGAGCCTGCCCACCAAGTGTAGGCTGGGAATGGTGTCCCTGGGCTGGGAATGATACCCGTGGGGATGGGAAATGTCCCAGGGAATGGGAATGGTGTCCCTGGGGCTGGCACTGCAGTGCCTGGAGCCGCGCGGGCGCCTGCGCAGCGCCGACAGCGAGAGCGCCCTGCCCGTGCAGGAGAGGAGCCTGCCCACCAAGTGTAGGCTGGGAATGGTGTCCCTGGGCTGGGAATGATACCCGTGGGGATGGGAAATGTCCCAGGGAATGGGAATGGTGTCCCTGGGGCTGGCACTGCAGTGCCTGGAGCCGCGCGGGCGCCTGCGCAGCGCCGACAGCGAGAGCGCCCTGCCCGTGCAGGAGAGGAGCCTGCCCACCAAGTGTAGGCTGGGAATGGTGTCCCTAGGGATGGGAAATGTCCCTGGGGATGGGAAATGTCCCAGGGAATGGGAATGGTGTCCCTGGGGCTGGCACTGCAGTGCCTGGAGCCGCGCGGGCGCCTGCGCAGCGCCGACAGCGAGAGCGCCCTGCCCGTGCAGGAGAGGAGCCTGCCCACCAAGTGTAGGCTGGGAATGGTGTCCCTGGGATGGGAATGATACCTGTGGGGATGGGAAATGTCCCAGGGAATGGGAATAATGTCCCCTGGGGATGGGAAATGTCCCCTGGGGATGGGAAATGTCCCTGGGAATGGTGTCACTGGGGCTGGCACTGCAGTGCCTGGAGCCGGCCCTTCCTCATCTGATGCATGTGAAAGCTACAGATCAAGGGTTGGAAGCTGCTATTAGTTGCTCCATCATCTCTTAAGGTAGTGATTTTGTAGAATCCACCTGCTGGTGGAATGAAATTTCACCGACCCCATAGAATAACTGGTCTGTAAAAGACGTGCAGAGTGTTTTGTGGTGTCATTAATGGGGCACAGCCAGCAGAGGCTGAGGGTCTGGATTGGGTCTGTGCCAGGAACTCCTCTGCAGACTGGGCGCTGCAGCCCCAGCGGGGTGGGCTGGTCCCTGGGATGCCAGCCCTGTTGGCAGCAGGGTTTTGTCTCGCAGCCCCCAGTGCTCCCATGAACTGGCGCCGGGGGAAGCTGCTGGGCCAGGGCGCCTTCGGCCGCGTCTACCTGTGCTACGACGTGGACACGGGCCGGGAGCTGGCGGCCAAGCAGGTGCAGTTCGACCCCGAGAGCCCCGAGACCAGCAAGGTAACCCCCCCAGCCCTCAGCCCTGCATGGCTCTGTGTCCTGGGGAGCTGCACCCTGTTCAGTTTGTGCTAAGGCTTCATGTCGAGAAGAATAGGAGTCGTTTCAAAATGACTTTTCTGTGTTATTCACTTCGGCCTGAAACTAAAATCCATTTTCTGGCTTCAATCTTGGCTCTGCTTTCTCAGCTTTTTGGGTTTTTGCCAGGTTGCTTGAGGAATACTAGACTGCCCTGTGTTCCTGGTTAGACATGGATGTGAATGAAACCATACCCAGCAAGAGTAGAGTTGGTTTTTTGGTTTTTTTTTGAACAAGAAAAGCTGCTTGCACATGCAAAACCCACTTCTGGTTTTATATGGTACACCCTGTATCAAGTGCATTAATTACCAATCTTCACTCCAGAATTCTTCATGTCCTTAGAATCAAATTGAGCTGTGGGGTGTAAATTAATCAAAAAGAGTGATGTGACAATGCTTTAGAGACCGTGGAGATGGGATGGGCACCTTGAAATTATGGGACAGCTCTCAGCTCCCTGCACAGGGGATGAGGCTGGAATGGCTTTTGGGTTCTTTGGTAGTGTTTTAACAATGAACCAGTTTCCCAATTCTGAACAAATTCACTTTCAGCTCAAATAACTGATCCATGAAGATTTAATTATTCTGATTTTATATGGGATAGTGGTGCCAAAATATGTCCTAAATTGGGAAGTCCTACTATGTCTGTGTTGTAAATCAGACAGTAACTCTGAGCCAAGGAGGAACAGGCTGAAATATATTTTGAAATCACTGAAACTCCAAACCTTAAACTATTATTTGGTCTGATTAAGCAGCCTTCTCTGGTTCCATATGTCCCTACAATATCCAGGTTCTTGCTCTAAGCTTCTGCATCCTCTCCCAGAGTGAGAGAGCTGAACCTGATAACCTTCCCATGGCAGGGCTGGAAAGAGTTAAATGGGACTAATTTTGGGAGAAAACATTATTCTTTTTTCCATAAATCCTCATGCTTCAGTACCTTTGATGTTCCTCCTGTTCAATCCCTGGATTCAGCAAGAACCTGATACTTTTTCTGAGCAGCAGACAATCTGTGATTCCATCTGAAATTGCTGGATAACCACTTTGCCCTGTGATACCCTGGTGCCTGTGGCAAGAGAAGAGCAAAGGATCAGTTTCATGTGCAGAACTGGGATTCTTTGCAGTAAACAGGAGAGGAATCTGTTTGTAGGGTTTATCCAGGAAATCATCAGTGTGAATCACAACAGGACAGGGTGACAGAAGCTCAGCAACTCTCAGCACCTCCTGTTTTGCTCTCCAGTGGGTTGAAGTTCCAGTTTTTCATAATTACACTCCCTGCCCTCAGCTTAATGAGAAAGTGAGGTTCTACCTGTGTTGTGGGTGGAGAACCCTTTTGGCCAGCCAGGGTAAATCTTTGCAGAGTCAAGGCAAGAAACAAGATTTTTGTGGTACTGAACCCATGTATGAAGCTGCCTGGTAACATTTGCCATTTCCAAGAAGCAGATAAAGCCTTGTCATGGATTACACTTCTCAGTGTAGCAGTGTTCTCATCCTGCCAGGGACATGACCAATTTATTGTTTTTTATACTTATTACATATTTCCTTGGGCTGCAGTATTATTTTCTGGTTCACCCATAGGAAGTGAGTGCCCTGGAGTGTGAAATCCAGCTGCTGAAGAACCTGCAGCACGACCGCATCGTGCAGTACTACGGCTGCCTGAGGGACCGAGCAGAGAAGACCTTGACCATCTTCATGGAGTACATGCCAGGGGTGAGGGAGCCAGCAGGGACCAGGAGGGAGCTTTGTTAGCTGCTTGATTGGTTGCTGTCATCCCCCTGACTGTGTCATCCACCTCAGACCCTCCTAGGGCTGTGCCTTCTCACACTGGCTCATATGCCACCACTTTAATTGTATTTATGCCCAAATAACTCCTGTGGTTTTTTCCCTGTCTTGTACTTGAAATGCATTCTCTGTAACAGTCACTAAAGCCAGTCTAAATTTGTTCTGCCAAAGTACCTCAAAGGACTTGGGCTCACATGTAAATCCTGGTAACTGAATTACCAGAATCACGGTACAGCAAGTGAGGCTAAAACACTCTCCAAAAAGAGAGGCTTTTGACCCAGATCAGTCTGCTGAGCTGTTTTATTGCTTGTCTTCACAACCAGTTGTACCAGCAGACAGAACCTCCTTCAGCTGTTTTTGCCATGAAGCCTGTCCTTGCTGTTGTTCAAAGGTTCCTTGGGGCAGGGTGCTCAGAGCAGCTGAGACCCCTTGGGTGCAGAGCTTGTGGCTGTGGGAGTGGGATGGGCAGTGGAGGTGAGAGCTGTGCCAGCCCTTGGGCATGCTGTGTGTGTGTTTGGCAGGGCTCAGGCAGGCTGTGTGTGTGTTTGGCAGGGCTCAGGCAGGCTGTGTGTGTGTTTGGCAGGGCTCAGGCAGGCTGTGTGTGTGTTTGGCAGGGCTCAGGCAGGCTGTGTGTGTGTTTGGCAGGGCTCAGGCAGGCTGTGTGTGTGTTTGGCAGGGCTCAGGCATGCTGTGTGTGTATTTGGCAGGGCTCAGGCAGGCTGTGTGTGTTTGGCAGGGCTCAGGCAGGCTGTGTGTGTTTGGCAGGGCTCAGGCAGGCTGTGTGTGTGTTTGGCAGGGCTCAGGCTGTGTGTGTGTTTGGCAGGGCTCAGGCAGGCTGTGTGTGTGTTTGGCAGGGCTCAGGCAGGCTGTGTGTGTGTGTTTGACAGGGCTCAGGCAGGCTGTGTGTGTTTGGCAGGGCTCAGGCAGGCTGTGTGTGTGTTTGGCAGGGCTCAGGCATGCTGTGTGTGTTTGGCAGGGCTCAGGCAGGCTGTGTGTGTGTTTGACAGGGCTCAGGCATGCTGTGTGTGTGTGGCAGGGCTCAGGCAGGCTGTGTGTGTTTGGCAGGGCTCAGGCAGGCTGTGTGTGTTTGGCAGGGCTCAGGCATGCTGTGTGTGTTTGGCAGGGCTCAGGCTGTGTGTGTGTTTGGCAGGGCTCAGGCAGGCTGTGTGTGTGTTTGGCAGGGCTCAGGCAGGCTGTGTGTGTGTTTGGCAGGGCTCAGGCAGGCTGTGTGTGTTTGACAGGGCTCAGGCTGTGTGTGTGTTTGGCAGGGCTCAGGCATGCTGTGTGTGTTTGGCAGGGCTCAGGCAGGCTGTGTGTGTTTGGCAGGGCTCAGGCAGGCTGTGTGTGTGTTTGGCATGGCTCAGGCAGGCTGTGTGTGTGTTTGGCAGGGCTCAGGCAGGCTGTGTGTGTTTTGGCAGGGCTCAGGCAGGCTGTGTGTGTGTTGGCAGGGCTCAGGCAGGCTGTGTGTGTGTTTGGCAGGGCTCAGGCAGGCTGTGTGTGTGTTTGGCAGGGCTCAGGCAGGCTGTGTGTGTTTGGCAGGGCTCAGGCAGGCTGTGTGTGTGTTTGGCAGGGCTCAGGCTGTGTGTGTGTTTGGCAGGGCTCAGGCAGGCTGTGTGTGTGTTTGACAGGGCTCAGGCTGTGTGTGTGTTTGGCAGGGCTCAGGCTGTGTGTGTGTTTGGCAGGGCTCAGGCATGCTGTGTGTGTTTGGCAGGGCTCAGGCTGTGTGTGTGTTTGGCAGGGCTCAGGGATGCTGTGTGTGTTTGGCAGGGCTCAGGGATGCTGTGTGTTTTTGGCAGGGCTCAGGCAGGCTGTGTGTGTGTGTTTTTGAAGGGCTCAGGCATGCTGTGTGTGTGTTTGGCAGGGCTCAGGCAGGCTGTGTGTGTGTTTGGCAGGGCTCAGGCTGTGTGTGTGTTTGGCAGGGCTCAGGCATGCTGTGTGTGTGTTTGGCAGGGCTCAGGCAGGCTGTGTGTGTGTTTGGCAGGGCTCAGGGATGCTGTGTGTGTTTGGCAGGGCTCAGGCATGCTGTGTGTATTTGACATAGCTCAGGCATGCTGTGTGTGTGTTTGGCAGGGCTCAGGCAGGCTGTGTGTGTGTTTGGCAGGGCTCAGGCAGGCTGTGTGTGTTTGGCAGGGCTCAGGCAGGCTGTGTGTGTGTTTTTGAAGGGCTCAGGCAGGCTGTGTGTGTGTTTGGCAGGGCTCAGGCTGTGTGTGTGTTTGGCAGGGCTCAGGGATGCTGTGTGTGTTTGGCAGGGCTCAGGCAGGCTGTGTGTATTTGACAGGGCTCAGGCAGGCTGTGTGTGTGTTTGGCAGGGCTCAGGCATGCTGTGTGTGTTTGGCAGGGCTCAGGCAGGCTGTGTGTGTTTGGCAGGGCTCAGGCATGCTGTGTGTGTGTTTGGCAGGGCTCAGGCAGGCTGTGTGTGTGTTTGGCAGGGCTCAGGCATGCTGTGTGTGTGTTTGGCAGGGCTCAGGCAGGCTGTGTGTGTGTTTGGCAGGGCTCAGGCAGGCTGTGTGTGTTTGGCAGGGCTCAGGCAGGCTGTGTGTGTGTTTGGCAGGGCTCAGGCATGCTGTGTGTGTTTGGCAGGGCTCAGGCAGGCTGTGTGTGTGTTTGGCAGGGCTCAGGCATGCTGTGTGTGTTTGGCAGGGCTCAGGCAGGCTGTGTGTGTATTTGACAGGGCTCAGGCAGGCTGTGTGTGTGTTTGGCAGGGCTCAGGCTGTGTGTGTGTTTGGCAGGGCTCAGGCAGGCTGTGTGTGTGTTTGGCAGGGCTCAGGCAGGCTGTGTGTATTTGGCAGGGCTCAGGCAGGCTGTGTGTGTGTTTGGCAGGGCTCAGGCATGCTGTGTGTGTGTTTGGCAGGGCTCAGGCAGGCTGTGTGTGTGTTTGACAGGGCTCAGGCAGGCTGTGTGTGTGTGGCAGGGCTCAGGCAGGCTGTGTGTGTGTTTGGCAGGGCTCAGGCATGCTGTGTGTGTTTGGCAGGGCTCAGGCAGGCTGTGTGTGTGTTTGGCAGGGCTCAGGCATGCTGTGTGTGTTTGGCAGGGCTCAGGCAGGCTGTGTGTGTATTTGACAGGGCTCAGGCAGGCTGTGTGTGTGTTTGGCAGGGCTCAGGCTGTGTGTGTGTTTGGCAGGGCTCAGGCAGGCTGTGTGTGTGTTTGGCAGGGCTCAGGCAGGCTGTGTGTATTTGGCAGGGCTCAGGCAGGCTGTGTGTGTGTTTGGCAGGGCTCAGGCTGTGTGTGTGTTTGGCAGGGCTCAGGCATGCTGTGTGTGTTTGGCAGGGCTCAGGCAGGCTGTGTGTGTTTGGCAGGGCTCAGTCATGCTGTGTGTGTATTTGGCAGGGCTCAGGCAGGCTGTGTGTGTGTTTGGCAGGGCTCAGTGAAGGACCAGCTGAAGGCCTACGGGGCGCTGACCGAGAAGGTGACGCGCAGATACACGCGGCAGATCCTGGAGGGCGTCTCCTACCTGCACAGCAACATGATCGTGCACAGGGACATCAAGGGTGAGAGCAGGGCCTGCCAGGGCAGGGGGCCAGCTCCAGGACTCTCACTTTGGGAGCACAATGGGATGGACACACGCCACATAATGGCAGCAGTGCGTTCTTCATCTCGTTGCAGCTCTGGAGGAAGAGTTGGTTTTGGTGTCTAAACCTCAGTTTGTGTCCACATTAAAGCTGAGCTCTAAAGTTTGCTTTTTCCCTGGTGCTTTGTGTTCAGGACCTCTGACCAAGTAAAGTGGAGATTGACTTGTTTATTGTAGGAGTTCAAAGTGGTTTAATTAGCTACATCTGTTACCCAGCTGACCAGAAAGCAGTGCTTGCACTCACCAAAGCAGCATCCCAGTAAAATCCTTCTCTACACAGCTCTGTTCTCTCTCAGTCCTTGGCCTGGGGGCCCTGCTAGGCTGGCTGAGCTGTTTACAGGCACTGTAACAATGCTGCTGCTGACTCAGCTCTCATTTCCCTCCCCCCTTCACTTCCTTGCACTTTTCCCTGAAGTTTTTCCCATTTACAGCCATTAGCAATTGGCTTGTCTACAGCCTGAATTAGAGCAATGGTGTTTAGCAGGTCACCTGAGGCTCAGTGGGGAAGGAGCCATACCATGAGCACGGGTATTTGGGGTGGGATGTCCTTCTGCAGTCTGCAGATCCAACAGCTGGACCACATGAAAACATCTGTCTTGGTTTTGTGCCTCTGTCCAGGTGCCAACATCCTGCGTGACTCTGCTGGGAACGTGAAGCTGGGGGACTTTGGGGCCAGCAAGAGGCTGCAGACCATCTGCATGTCAGGGACAGGGATCCGCTCGGTCACGGGCACCCCGTACTGGATGAGCCCCGAGGTGATCAGCGGGGAAGGCTACGGCAGGAAGGCAGACGTGTGGTGAGCCTTGCATGTCCCCAGGGCTCTGCCAGCCCAGACACACCCCTGGGTGCCCAGAGAGCCAGCAGAGACACCTGAGTACCCAGAGAGCCAGCAGAGACACACCCCTGGGTACCCAGAGAGCCAGCAGAGACACCTTGTGCCACCTGGGTGCCCAGAGAGCCAGCAGAGACACCTTGTGCCACCTGGGTGCCCAGAGAGCCAGTAGAGACACACCCCTGGGTACCCAGAGAGCCAGCAGAGACACCTTGTGCCACCTGGGTGCCCAGAGAGCCAGTAGAGACACACCCCTGGGTGCCCAGAGAGCCAGCACAGACACACCCCTGGGTGCCCAGAGAGGCAGTAGAGACACCTTGTGCCACCTGGGTGCCCAGAGAGCCAGCAGAGACACACACACCTGGGTGCCCAGAGAGCCAGCACAGACACACACACCTGGGTGCCCAGAGAGCCAGCACAGACACACACACCTGGGTGCCCAGAGAGCCAGCACAGACACACACACCTGGGTGCCCAGAGAGCCAGCACAGACACACACACCTGGGTGCCCAGAGAGCCAGCACAGACACCTTGTGCCACCTGGGTGCCCAGAGAGCCAGCACAGACATCTTGTGCCACCTGAGTACCCAGAGAGCCAGCCCAGACACACCCCTGGGTGCCCAGAGAGCCAGCACAGACACCTTGTGCCACCTGAGTACCCAGAGAGCCAGCACAGACACACACCTGGGTACCCAGAGAGCCAGTAGAGACACACACCTGGGTGCCCAGAGAGCCAGCACAGACACACACACCTGGGTACCCAGAGTGCCAGCACAGACACACACCTGGGTGCCCAGAGAGCCACCAGAGACACACACCTGAGTGCCCAGAGAGCCAGCCCAGACACACCCCTGGGTGCCCAGAGAGTCAGCAGAGACACACACACCTGAGTGCCCAGAGAGCCAGCACAGACACACACCTGAGTGCCCAGAGAGCCAGCACAGACACACACACCTGGGTACCCAGAGAGCCAGCACAGACACACCCCTGGGTGCCCAGAGAGCCACCAGAGACATCTTGTGTCACCTGAATGCCCAGAGTGCCCAGCAGAGACACCCTGTGCCACCTGGCACACAGAGTGCCCAGCCCAGACACCTTGTGCCCCCTGGGTATCCAAACCTCACAGAGCTCTGCCCAGCAGAGACAGCTTGTGCCACCTGGGTACCCAAACTACCCAGCACAGACACTTTGTGCCACTTGGGACCCAGAGTGCCCAGCAGAAACACCTTGTTCCACCTGGGTACCCAAACTGCACACAGCACTGCCCAGCACAGACACCTGAGTGCCCAGAGTGCCCAGCAGAGACACCCTGTGCCACCTGGTACACAGAGTGCCCAGCACAGACACCTTCTGCCCCCTGGGTATTCACTCACATCTGCTTGGGGTGGAAGGTTGAAGGAGAAATGAAGTCTCTGGTTTGAACTCAAGACGTGTTCTGCAGGCTGTGCTTTGCAGTGTTAGTGCCCAACAACTCACTCAGCTTTTCAGGAGCAGTTTTAGTTTTTCAGGAGCAGTTTCCACTCATTCCTCCCTCAAACTGATAGCTGGATTTTTGCTTTGTGGCTGATGCAATGTTTCCATCCTTCTCATGCTCTCAGGCACTTGGTGGAATTCTTGGGGTGTCCTCTGTAGGGCCAGGAACTGGGATGATGATCCTTGTGGGTCCATTCCAACACAGGAGATTCTGTGATTCTGTCACATCCCTTAGAATAGCAGCTGAAGGTTCTTTAGGGAGAGCCCATTCATTTAGATAGGAAATGAGTTATGATTAAAATGTGCTGGAAATTAATAGAACTTTAGCCTTAAAGGAAAGATGCCCAGACCTAGAATAACAGAAAAGATCCAGGTCAGATCAGAGATGATCTGCATGAATGGAAACTGTAGCTGTGCTATTATTGGCATAGCCAAGGAGCAGCCTCTGTCAAAAGAGCAAAATGGTCCTGTGCCAAAATGTTAGTTTTTGGGGGCCTTAAAAAGGTGAGATTATAAAACTTAAGTAAACAAGAGGGACAAAAGGTCTGGTTGTGCCTCCACAGTGAAGCAGGGCCTGTTTCCTTACAGGCAGTGACTGGGAACTGCTGAAACTTGTCTTGTCTGCAAAGAGTTAAATCCTACAGATTGTCCCAGGTGGGAATCTTGGGGGGAGAGTGGAGCACGTGCCCCTCCCCCTGGGCTGGTGCAGTTGTGGATTTCCTCTTGGTGCTGACATTGGTCCATTCCCACTGGCCAGGCTCCAGTTCCTACAATCCCAATCATTATTTGGGGGGTCAGAATTTTCCAGTGCAGTCCCAGGGTGGATGTGTATGGCCCAGAAACGTAACAAATCCATCCACCTGGCTCTGTGCCACTGCTGCAGGCCCCTCTCCAGTTTTCTTTTTCCTAAATAGCAGAATATGTGAGCTATTTGTTATTGCTGGAGTGACTTGACATGAAAAACATTCCTGCTGTTTGCTGAATATCTTAAAGAAACCGGATCTGCTTCAACAGTATAAATCAGTCTAAACAATAATATATCCCTGCTTGCTTTTGTGCAAACCCCCAGCACTTCAGCACACATGGTTTGCATTTGCTGTACTCTCTTCTAGTAAGTCTGAGATGGCTGGAAAACTGTAAAATTTTCACGTTGGGTTTTAAACCTTGTTGAGAAATCAGTTCTTGCATATTCTCTGCATTTAATTCCTTCCTTGTCTTGGCAGCTGATGCAAGTCTGCCTCTCAACATGTCATTTGCTTGCATTTCACCTCAAAAGAAGATTTAGTTTTAAGGTAGAGGAGGCAGATTTGCCTTTTGAATGGAAAGATGTGATAAAAGCACAGGATTGGATATTAAAATTCACTAATGGCTTTTGCCTAATCTGTGGCCTGGAGGAAGCAATTAATCCCTTTTGAATCAGCCCAGGCAGTGCTGCAGCAGCAGCCACCATCCCTGGGAAGGTGCTGCAGTCAGGCTCCTCCAGAGGTGGCTCAGCCATGGCCCAGATCACATCCTTGCCCTGGAGCAGCCTGCAGAGCCCCATTAACTTCCCAGGGAATTTTTCCTTAAGGTAAAGATGCATCTGTCCCACAGGGATTGAATTTATTGCCTTCCCACTTTGGAACTGTTACGACTCAAATTATTTTTTGACTGATGCTTGGTTCTTGTGAAGAGAAGATATTATTAGGTTGTTTTTTCCTAACGTGGGCATTTTGAGGCTGTGACTGAAAAGAGTTTTTGCTGAAATGACTTTGTGGGGTCAGTGTTCAGTGGACCTTGGGTGTTACAAAGTCTGTTTTCTACCTTGCAACTCAGCAGGTTGAGCTGAGAGCAGCCTGGTCTAGTGAAGGTGCCCTGCACATGGCAGGGCACTGCAGCAGGATGGGCTGAAGGTCTCTCCCCAGCCCAGCCAGGCTGTCCCTGCTTCTCTGAGTGCCCTTGAGCCACAGCAGAGGCAGCAGCACCCAAAGGAGCACTGAGGTCAAGCAGGGCCTCCAGGGGTGTCCCTCTGGCACCTCCTGTCCCCTCTGAGCACAAATATCTCCTGGGAGGAGGATCTGAGCCAGGGGAGCAGGACATGGCAGTTCTGCCCTGCTGGCAGCAGCTCCTGGCAGCTCTGGCTCTGAGCTGGGGCTTGCTGGGCACAAACTGCCCCAGCAGCTGCTCCAGGCTGGGCAGGGCAGCTCTGGGGGGATTCTCACAGGGTGCCCTGGTGCTGGGGGGATTCTCACAGGGTGGCCCTGGTGCTGGGGGGATTCTCACAGGCTGCCCCTGGTGCTGGGGGGATTCTCACAGAGTGCCCTGGTGCTGGGGGGATTCTCACAGGGTGCCCCTGGTGCTGGGGGGATTCTCACAGGCTGCCCCTGGTGCTGGGGGGATTCTCACAGGCTGCCCCTGGTGCTGGGGGGATTCTCACAGAGTGCCCCTGGTGCTGGGGGGATTCTCACAGGCTGCCCCTGGTGCTGGGGGATTCTCACAGGCTGCCCCTGGTGCTGGGGGGATTCTCACAGAGTGCCCCTGGTGCTGGGGGGATTCTCACAGGGTGCCCCTGGTGCTGGGGGAATTCTCACAGGGTGCCCCTGGTGCTGGGGGGATTCTCACAGGGTGCCCTTGGTGCAGGGCAGCTCTCCCTGGTGCAGGGCACTGCTGGGGGGATTCTCACAGGCTGCCCCTGGCACTGGGGGGATTCTCACAGGCTGCCCCTGGTGCTGGGCAGTTCTGGGGGGATTCTCACAGGGTGCCCTGGTGCTGGGGGGATTCTCACAGAGTGCCCTGGTGCTGGGGGGATTCTCACAGGCTGCCCCTGGTGCAGGGGGGAATCTCACAGGCTGCCCCTGGCACTGGGGGGATTCTCACAGGGTGCCCTGGTGCTGGGGGGATTCTCACAGGCTGCCCCTGGTGCTGGGGGGATTCTCACAGGCTGCCCCTGGCACTGGGGGGATTCTCACAGGGTGCCCCTGGTGCTGGGGGGATTCTCACAGAGTGCCCTGGTGCTGGGGGGATTCTCACAGGCTGCCCCTGGCACTGGGGGGATTCTCACAGGCTGCCCCTGGCACTGGGGGGATTCTCACAGGCTGCCCCTGGTGCAGGGCATTGCTGGGGGGATTCTGACAGGGCTCTGCTGTGTGCTCTGCAGGAGCCTGGGCTGCACTGTGGTGGAGATGCTGACAGAGAAGCCCCCCTGGGCAGAGTACGAGGCCATGGCTGCCATCTTCAAGATCGCCACGCAGCCCACGAACCCGCAGCTGCCCTCGCACATCTCGGAGCACGGCCGGGACTTCCTCAGGCTCATCTTTGTGGAGGCCAGGCACAGACCCTCTGCTGAGGAGCTGCTCAGACACCACTTTGCACAGCTCCAGTACTGACTGACCTCCCTGGGGCTGGCCCTGCCCTGGCTGGTGTGACTGCAGCTGCCCCTCGTGCTGCTGCCTCTCCACAGGGCAGCTCTGCCAGTCCTGGGGCAGCTCTGCCAGTCCTGGGGCAGCTCTGCCAGTCCTGGGGCAGCTCTGCCAGTCCTGGGGCAGCTCTGCCAGGTCTGGGCTTGGGGCAGCTCTGCCAAGGGCCTGAGGCAGCTCTGCCAGTCCTGGGGCAGCTCTGCCAGTCCTGGGGCAGCTCTGCCAAGGGCCTGGGGCAGCTCTGCCAGTCCTGGGGCAGCTCTGCCAGGTCTGGGCTTGGGGCAGCTCTGCCAGTCCTGGGCTCTGGGGCAGCTCTGCCAAGGGCCTGAGGCAGCTCTGCCAGTCCTGGGGCAGCTCTGCCAGGCCTGGGGCAGCTCTGCCAGTCCTGGGCTCTGCTCTGCCAGGTCTGGGGCAGCTCTGCCAGGTCTGGGGCAGCTCTGCCAGTCCTGGGCTCTGCTCTGCCAGTCCTGGGCTCTGCTCTGTGCCTGATCCCTGTTTCCTGGCTGATGCTCATGCTGCTGTCCAAGCACAGCTCTGTGTTTGCCTCCCCAGGCTGCCCCTGCATGGGTGAGTTCTCTGCAGGAGTGGGAGCCTGACAAGTGTCTTCACTGCCTGAGCACAGGAGACACCTGCAGCCAAGAGGGAGCTGGGAGAGCTCCCCCTCAGCACAACAGGAAGGTGCAGCAGCCTCCAGAGCAGCTCTGCCTGTGGCAGCCCCTGGTTCTCCCCTCCTGGGGCTCCAGAGGTGTCTCCAGTCCCTGGATCCAGCAGAAGGCCATGGAGCATGCACTCACTATGGATGGGGTATTTTTCTTCTTGAGTATTCAGCATCTGAAGGTGTTCAGAAAATATTGATTCAAAAGTATGTGAATAGTGTTATTTTAATTGGCCCCATGGATTTGGGGCTGGGGGTGAGGAAGGTGCTTCCAGCCAAATGTCAGGATAATCAGACAGGTCTCTGCAGAGTGCAGCCACCCCAGGGCCTGAGGGAAGGGCTCTGCCAGTGCTGGTGGGAAATCCAGAGCTGATTCCCAAGGTTTGATCTGTCCCAGCACGAGGACAATGCTGGTTTGTGCCATTCCAAACACATCTGTGCTCCTGCTTCTTCTGGGGCTGCTGGGTCCAAACAAAACCCCCTGGAAGGGAATTCAGTGGAATTTGGCTTCCTCCTGCCTCTGTCTCCTTGTCTGGTAACATTTTACCATCCTTTTAACCAAAGAGTCCATCTGGTGCCCAGGAATTCCCTTCAGAGTTTCTTTGAGCACATGGCCTAGTGGAAAATTGAGGATTTCTTGGGGAGAATTACCTGGACA
Source organism: Erithacus rubecula (assembly GCF_903797595.1). Taxonomy (NCBI): domain Eukaryota; kingdom Metazoa; phylum Chordata; class Aves; order Passeriformes; family Muscicapidae; genus Erithacus; species Erithacus rubecula. Next base: position 567,756 of record NC_136679.1, on the reverse strand, counting down.
CTCATTCTTGCTGGAATGGAGCTCAGCCCTTTGCTGGGAGCTGTTAAATTACAGGTGTGCAAGGGATCATTTCAGAGTTCCATAAAAATGTTATGGCCTGACTTAAATAAGCTTTTGTAGGAATCAAATCAAACAGGGAACCTGAGAAAACTTTTCAAATGCTAGCAAATATCTGAAATTACCTGGAGATTCCCCATGCAGGTACCTGCAAAACTTATCTAAGTGATGTTGCACTTGGAAGATACCACAAGTTGGAGAACTGAGGTCCTGAAATCTTCTGTGCTGATTTGGGCACTAATAATCTTTATTTCATTCATGAAAGACCAGCAGTTTTTAAGTGCTGGGTATTCATGGAGTGATTATAAGTTATCTCTGAGAAATGAAACTAAGAAAAGCAAATGTTAATTAACTAAAATAATGCTTTATAGGGCAACATTGAAGGTGTTCTGCTCTTAAATTGGAAACCATATTAAGGTTCCATACACCTCCACTCTTCTCCCCCATAGAAAATTGAAAATTGCTTCATAATGCAGCAAAATTAAGTTTTTAAGTGAATACTAATAGCAGGATAAGGCAAGTTTTAATGAAACCAAGCTCCTTCAACACATGAAAAAAACTGTGTTGAATTGCAAGAGGAAAAATAGAACCCTAAAAGCCCCAACCAACCAGAAGTCCTGAAAAGCTTTAACAATACAAAATGGTTTTTCTGTGCCAAACCCAGAGCAAAGTGTGGCAAATAAAAGCTGGGGGTGTTTCTTTTTCAGGCTCCAAGGATGCACTGTCCCACTTAGGGGCACTTAGGGGATCCCTTTCATGAAACCCTTGTTGCATAATTTATTTCACTGTAGTGGGAGCTCTTGATTGATGTTTCCCCAGCAGGAGCTGCTCAGAGTGGGAGCCCCTCCAGCCTTGCCGTGTACCAAAGATTGGAGTTTTCCTGCAGTGCCCAGGGCCAGGAGCACGGTGCCATCTGCTGTCCCTCTGTCCCTGCTCCCCCTCACCAAACCCACACCTCCTGCCAGGGCTTTCCTCTTGCTGCCCCACCTGTGAGGAAACTGCAGAACTTCTGCAAAGGGCCTCAATCCTCAGGAGCTGCTGTGGTTTTTACCTCACCCCTGTCACAGGAGGAGCTTCCAGAGCAGAGCAGGAGCCCCCAGGGGTGTCCCCTGTGCTGGCTGTGCCCCCTGTGTGCAGAACCTGCTCTGCAGATCCCTCTGTGCAGATCCCCCTGTACAGAACCCTCTGTACAGAACACTGTCTGCAAAACCCTCTGTGCAAAAAACTATACAGATCCCTGTGTGCAAAACCCTCTGTACAGAACACTGTCTGCAAAACCCTCTGTGCAAAACCCTCTGTGCAAAAAACTCTATACAGATCCCTGTGTGCAGAACCCTCTGTACAGAACCCTCTGTACAGAACACTGTGTGCAAAACCCTCTGTGCAAAAAACCCTCTGTATAGAACACTGTCTGCAAAACCCTCTGTGCAAAAAACTCTGTGCAAAACCTCCTGTGCAGAACCCCTGTACAGAACTTTCTGTGCAGAACTCTCTGTACAGAACCCACTGTACAGAAAACTCTGTGCAGAACCCCCTGTACAGAATCCCCTGTGCAGAAAACTGTGCAAAACCCTCTGTACAGAACCCTCTGTGCAAAAAACTTTGTGCACAACCTCCTGTGCAGAACCCCCTGTATAGAACCCACTGTGCAGAAAACTCTGTACAGAACCCTCTGTGCAAAACCTCCTGTTCAGAACCCTGTGTGCAGAAAACTCTCTGTGCAAAACCCTCTGTACAGAACCCTCTGTGCAGAAAACTGTACAGAACCCTCTGGGCAAAACCCTCTGTGCAGAAAACCCTCTGTACAGAAATCTCTGTACAGAACCCTCTGTGCAGAACCTCCTGTGCTGGATCTGTCCCCCCTGTACAGAACCCTCTGTGCTGGTTCTGTCCCCTCTTTGCAGAATCCCCCTTTTGCAGAATCCCCCTTTTCAGAGCCCTGTGTGCCCCAGGCTGTGCTGGGAGCCACCAGCCCTTGGACAGTGACAGAACACGGGGCTGGCTCTGGGGCACAGGAACAAGCCAAAGCATTACCTGGATGTTTGGAGATGCACTTTTCTGAATGTAGTTTATATCGCTCTTTTTTAGCTCTTTTTACATCATGTAAACGGTGATGCCTCATATTTTTTTTTTTAATTTATATCGTAAAAGATCATATTTGGTGATTTTTATATATATCGACTGTTATGGGGTGGGGGGGGGGGAGGTGGGGAAAGAAATTTGACGCCTTTATGAATTTAAAAAAGAAAAAAAGCAGCTGGTTTTGCAGAGAATTTGCTGATGGTTTATAATTAGTAGAGCCGAGCCAAAATGCCTCTTTGTTTCTTCACAGCCCTCTGGATTATGGAGAAGGAGAATCTCCATCCCTGAGTCCACTGCTGCCATCAATAACTTGGGGCTGGTGTGGATTCCACGGGCTTTTAACAGCCCTGGCAGCAAAAGAGTTTCAAGTGGACAGAAATGTAATTATACCTCAGAATTGGATTCTATCTGGCCTCTTATCCTGGCAGACTAGGGAAAAAATGGGAATAAACTCATTTAGGGGAGAGTGGAGAAGGAGTGCCAGGCTCTTGTGTCAGTTCCAGATGTCAGGTTGGATTTCCTGCTGTTCCTCCCAGGGAGGGATGGATGGGGAATGTTGAGCATTGGGATCCCTGCTGGGAGGTGCTGCAGAAATGGAGAATATTCTGTTTGATAAAGAATTCCTCAGCAGATTCCCAGTGTCCTGAAATGGTTAAAACTAATCAGAAAAATGCCCAAGATTCCCCTTGGAGAAGGGCTTGGGGGAGTTTGGGTGTGCCTGAGGCAGTGAGGAAACAAAGTTGTGATATTTTGGTCTTGGTGTGACGATTCTGTGCATTCCAGGTTATTTGCTTGTTCTCCAGAAAAACCCACCTTTGCCCATTCTAGTGGCAATTGGGTTGCATCAATTTGGATGGGATTTTTGGGGTAAGTTTATTTTTTTCCTAATTTGGAATAATATTCCAGAGGACTTGAAGCTGCTCTGAGGAGTTCCCGTTGGCACCTGTTACTGACTGACCAGGGGTGGGTGTGCCAGGAGCAGTTCAGAAAGGAAGGAAGGGTTTTGTTATCACCATAAAAGATGCAGAGCAGGGAGGAAGAGCTTTAACCTGGATTGTGCAGAAGACCTTGACCCAGTAGTCTCTATTTACCGACCGGGGGCTTGCAGTGCAAAGCCAGGCCAATGTATCATTTTATTTACAATAAAATTATCATTTATATGAAAGCTTCTTTTGGTGACTGTCCTTTTAAAAAGCAAAACTTTGGAGAAGGAAAGCCACTGCTTTTCAGACAAGTGGAAGATACCATGAGCTGCCTTCAGGTCTTGCATTGACTGCAACAGTTACCCAGAATGGGTAACCACATCTCCAAATACTTTCAGGAGTTTTATTTTTTTTTCAGCTTGCTGTTCTAGGAGCAAACAGAAATAGTGCTGCTATAAAATTCATCTGTTCTCCTTACTGAAAAGCAGTTTTTTTTCCTGTTCATGCAGCTTCTCTCCTCAGTGTCATTGTCACTTAGTGTTTGGTGCCACTGTCCCTCCACCCCAGGATGGGGCTTTTCCCAGGATGTAGCTGCTGTCAGTGAAGCACTGGAATATTTGTCAGTGTGAAATGTGAACAGGTCAGAAGAGGGGCTTGGCCAGTGATGGAACAGGAGCAGCTTCCCAAAGCTGATGCCTTCTCACTTTGCTTCCAGTTCACAGCTCAGCCTTGTCTGGTGTTTCCTCCTGGACACCCTGTCACCCCTCTCAAGAAAGCAGCTCCACAGAAATTCTGCTTTCCATAAACACAGGGTTATTCCCAACTGGAATCTTGCCCCAGACAGAAGATCCTGAGCTGCAGGGACCCACAGGGAGCATCCAGCCCTGCACTGCAGGAATCCCTCCCGTGGGGGCTGAGCAGGGGCTGGAGAGGGAACCACTCTGAGCCTTGAGGGGAGAAATGATCAGCCTGAAACTCTGGCTGAACACAAAAAAAATGCAGCAAAGACCCTCAATTGTATTTCTGGCAGTTTGTGCTACGTGTGTTCTATGGCCCAGGGCAAGGGGACTTAGGGTACATTTCCTCTCTAAATCCACTTCTGAAGCAAATAAAATACAAAAATCTCTACAGGGTTGGCTGTGCTACTCCTGTGGCTCTTTATTTTGGGGTAATAAAGTGTGAGCCAGGATCTAACAGTGCTCAGGTGTGGGTGTTGCACTGGCCCAGGAAAGGCTGGGACAATCCCCCCTGCCTGGGGCTCTGCAGCTCACCCAGAGCTGCACACCTGCATGCTGTGCATGGATGTGGATTTGCAGTCATTCTGAATTCTCCAGCCTTAAAATCCTGGTGGTTTCATCCTTCCCTACCCCCTTAGAACCACGTGGGATTGTTGAAACTGGTCCTGCAGCGAGGCCAGGAGGGGCAGGAAGCAGAACTGAGGGCTCTGCTTTCATTTTCGGAGCCTTCTGGAGGGGAAAGGGGCCCCAAACCTGCAGCACCACGGGCAGGGCTGCTCAGGAGGGGCTTTTTTGGGGTGCAAATCTGGCACTGCCCTGCTGGGGACAGGCACAGCCCTTGGTGAGGCTGAAACCCCCGTGAGAGCTTTGCCAGGGTCTGTGTGCACAGTGCCTGTGCTGGGTGGGTGTCCCCAGGCCAAGGTCAGGTGTCAGTGAGACTGTGAGACATGCCCAGAGTGACACCCCCAGTGTCACACCCCCACGGTGACACCCCCAGTGTCACACCCCCACTGTGCCATCCCCACTGTGTCACACCCCCACACTGACACCCCCAGTGTGACACCCCCAGTGTCACACCCCCACTGTGACACCCCCAGTGTCACATCCCCCCAGTGCCACCCCCAGTGTCACACCCCCACTGTGCCATCCCCACTGTCACACCCCCACTGTCACATCCCCACAGTGACATACCCCCAGTGTCACACCCCCACGGTGGCAGCCCCACAGTGACACCCCCTGTGTCACATCCCCTCTGTGCCATCCCCACTGTGACATACCTCCAGTGTCACATCCCCCCCCGTGACACCCCCACAGTGACACCCCCACTGTCACATCCCCACTGTGCCATCCCCTGTGTCACACCCCCACACTGACACCCCCAGTGTCACATCCCCACTGTGCCACCCCCAGTGTCACACCCCCAGTGTCACACCCCCACACTGACACCCCCACTGTGCCACCCCCAGTGTCACACCCCCACAGTGACACCCCCCACAGTGACACCCCCACAGTGACACCCCCAGTGTCACATCCCCACACTGACACCCCCAGTGTCACATCCCCACACTGACACCCCCAGTGTCACCCCCCCCGCCCACCCCCTGCCCAGCCCCACAGAGCACAGCACAGCAGGGGGTGCCTGGCAAACCTTGTATTACAAAAATAAAGGAGGGCGGGTGAAGGTGCCGCGAGGCTGCAGCGCAGAACGTACCAGAAGGCAAATATAAAAAAGAGACACTGTCAAACAGGGCAACATCCTCCAGCTGAGCCATCCCAGCTGAGCTGAGCTGATGCAAAGCAAGGACCCTCGTCCTGCAGAGCCCCAGCAAACAGGGGCTGGGGCTGGGTAAGCCCCGGGTGAGGCTTTTCTTTCCCAGGCTCACAGGGGCAGTGGCTTCTGCTCTGGTCTCACTGGCAGGGAGGGTTTGGGGCTGGGGGCTGCAGCCTGGTCACCTCTGCCCTGTCCTGGGTCTGCAGGACCCCTCTGGGCTCCCCCCAGCGAGGGGGGCTCTGCCCCTGCCCTGCCCCAGGTCCTGCTTTCCATCAGCTCAGCCAGGCCCGGCTCAGCTGGGCCCCTCAGGCCGACTTGGTTCCACTCTCCACCTCCTTGTGCACCCACAGCTCCTTGTGCTGCCGCCGCCCAAACCCCTCGTCGTAGTTTCCTTTGCTCTTGAAGAGCTGCTGGAAGTGGGGCTTGCAGTAGAACTCGCCGTGGAGAGCGGCGTAGCTGCCCAGGCTGGGGAGAGAGGGCAGGGTCAGCCTGAGGGGGACAGGGGAAGGTGCAGGGGGGACCTGGGGGCAGCAGGGGAGGGATGGGGGTGCTGTGAGTGGGGATGGGGGTCCCCAGGGAGCTCAGCCTGGGCTCTGTGTGCTCCAGCAGGAGGCTCTGGCTCAGCTGTTCTCAACCTCTCCCTCCAGACCAGGAGGGATTTAGCTGAGGCTTGGGCCCAGGTGTGCAGTGATGGGTGGGCTGGGGGTCTTGCTGGCCAGGTGAGGGGGGGGCACTGTTTGGGAGGGTGTCAGCAGAGCTGCAGGGACACCTGTCCCCCCCAGGGGTTCGGCCCAGCTCACCTGAGCTTGGTGTGGCAGTGCTTGCAGCAGAAGCAGGAGTTGTGGAACACGAATTTATCGGCCACCAGGCGCTCCATGGGGTACACGGTTTTCTGGCAGGCAGTGCAGATCTCCTTCACCTGTGCCTTCAGGCTGAAGGACTGGCCAGGGGCAGAGCAGAGGGGGGCAGAGGATGAGGAGGGGGTTTGGGACCCCCTGGGCCCCTCCAGTGCCCTCACTCACCAGAGCACTGGGAGCAGGGAGCAGCCCCATCTCCCTCACCCTCCCTGGGCCCCTCCACTGCTGCTGGGCTGGGCTGGAGCCCAAGGCCAGCCTGGGGCACAGGGAGGTGTCCCTGCCATGGCAGGGGTGCCTCTGGGTGGACTTTAAGGTCCCCTCCAACCCAGGCCATTCTGTGGTAGAACAAACAAAGGTACCTTGGAGCGCTGCACTGTGCTGCCTCCTGAGCTGTTCTTGGCCTCCTGAAAAGGGAAGGAAAAGCAAAATGAGAGCTGGGACAAGCCCCTGCCAGGGCCTCCCTGTGACCTGCACCTGTAACCCATCACCTGTGGCTCTGCACCACACAGCAGCTCTGCCCCATCCCCTGGGGCAGGAAAATGAGCTGGAGGTGCCCAAGGGTCCCTGGTGGGGTCAGGGGACAGTGCCAGTTCCCCTGGGCACAGCGTGCTCCAGAGGGATCCAGGGGCACTCACACCCCAGCTAAGTGACCAGTGGGGCTGCCTCATCCCCTCACCCCCTGTCCCCAAGGGAGGGGCAGTGTGACCCCAGGATGTCACCCAGCATGTCCCTGCTGTCCCTGTCCTTGCTCTGGCTGCAGTTTTGGCTCTGCCCTCGCTGATCCCACCCCTGTTCCTCGTCCTTCCCCACGGGTTCTGCTCTGTGTTTCTGGCAGCAGTTTGTCCAAGAGAGGCACAGGAAACCCTCCCCTGGCCCAGCTGCCTCCTCAGACGTTTCCCAGCTGCTCTCCCTGCCTGAGGTCAGGGATGTGATTTTCCTCTCCCGAAGCCAAAGTCAGCAGCAGGACAGGGGCAGCAGGAGGCTCTGTGTAAAACCAGTTGCATCCCTTGGCACTGGCAGCACAGCCACAGGTGCTGTCCTGGGTTTAGGGCTGAGTTTGCAGTTTGCAGGCTCAGCTGGGCTGGGCTGAGGAAGGCTCAGCTCTCTGGGCTCGGACACATCCGTTCCCAAAGCTGCAGCATCCCCCCCTGGCCCCCTCCCCTTCCACATCTGATCCATCTTCCCTGGGGAAGGGCTGTATCCTGTCCCAGCAGGAGATGTTCTTGAACCTTTCTGTTTTTCCATCTCCAATCTCTCCAGGCCCGAGCTGCTCGAAGGCTCTCCCTCAGTTGTGCTCACAGAAAGCCATGGAAACACAAACAAACAGAGCAGCTCAGGGTGAGCCTCTCCGTGCTCAGGAACAGAACCTTGTGCTGGAACAGCCCTGCTGTGCCCCTGATCACCCCAAGTGCCAGCTCAGGAGCAGCTGCTGAGCCCAGAGCCCCCCAAACCCCACAGGAACCACAGAAGAGCACACACATGGGCTGGGGATGGGCTGGCTGCCCCCGGGGCCTGGAACATGGCTCCTGTCCCTGCTCTGGTGCTGATCCTGAGCCTGACGTCTGCAGCTCGATGTTCTCTGGGCAGGGTCTGAGGCTGAGCTCTTGCAGCACCTGGAAAGGAAATGTCATCAGGGCTGGTTTCACCAGGCAGCCCCAGAGCTGCTGTGTGCTCAGAGCAGCCCTGAGATGGAGGGACACGAACTGGGCAGGACTGGGAGCCCTGGAGCCTCTGCACACCTGCACTGTGCTGCTTTTGCTCCAGACCAGGCAGTCAGGGGGGCACAGGCAGCAGCCCCTGTTCACTGTGCAGCCCCTGAAGGGCTGGTGCTGCTGCAGGAGGGGATGTGATTCTGGTCTAATTTTAGCCCAGAAAAGTCTCGCTGGTCACAGCTCAGCAGAGCAAGGGATGGGGATTTTGCCTGCTTGGGGAGCCCGTGTCACCCCTGGGCTGAGCCTGGGACCAGCACAGGAAACAACCACCAGCACTGCAAATCACCCCTTTTGGTAAAAAAAAAACCAGCTAGAAAGGCACTGACAGCTCCTCGAGGGGTTTTCCCCACCACACTTTACCTTCAAACAGCTGTGAAAGATGAGTCCTGTTTGAACAGACAGACAGAGCTGTGGGGAGGGGGAAGGGATGGAAAACCAGCAGCTCCCCCTGCCTGGGGCAGCTTTCCTGCCCTGCTGAACCCCTTGGCCCAGACTGACACCCCAAAATCCTTCCTGCTGCCCGAGGCCGGGATGGGCAGAGCCCCCAGAATTCAGGGCTGCTCCAGGGCTCGGGTGCCTCTGAAAATGTTCCCCAGCCCCGGCTGAGCCCGAGCCCCGCTCGCGAAACCATTTCCCGTCTCTCTGCGGTTTGCTTGTTATTTCCTGCCCTCCGAGCCGAGCCCAGCATCTGCTGGGGCCAGGGCAAAGACCAGCAAAACCCATTCCCTGGGACAGGACAGAGCAGGACCTTCCCTCTGTCTGCGGGGTCTGTCTGTCCTGCAGCCCAGCACAGACCCCGCAGGACAGGAGGGACCCACAGGACCCAGTGTCTGTCCCTGCCCCACACCCCCATCTCAACTCTCCCCTTTTCAGCCTCACCCCAGCCTCTGTTACAAATACTCGTCCTCTCCCAGTTTCCCTCCCCTCGCAGCTCGTCCTCCTCCCCTTCCCCACCACCTTCTGCCCCTCAGCTCTCCCAGACCCTCCACCAGCCCCTCCAGCCCTTCTCCAGCTGCTCTGCTGGAGGCTGAGATGGGATCTTGGGATGATCTTTAAGGTCCCTGCAACCCAAACCTCTCAGGGGGTCTCTGATAAGCACACAATCACTCCCACCTACTCTTTTTTACCCTTTCCCTCCAGTTCCAGCCCCTTCTCCACCCTGGCTGATGTTTTCCAGCTGCCCCCTCCTCTCCCATGCCCATCCCTCCCTGCAGCCCCTCTCACCAGAGCCTGGGAGCAGCTCCAGGCACAGCAGCAGCAGAGCTGAGCTCCTTCCTGCCGAGGGCCAGGAGGCAAATCTCAAAGGGGAAGGGTGTGCTGAGTGTGATAAGGGAACCAGAGCAGCTGCAGGAGGGGTTCTGGAGGCTCCTGGCTCTGCCATTGCTCTGCCCAGGAGCAGGGCTGGGGGCTGCAGCCCCAGGCAGCCCCCCAGGCCCATGGGGACGTGCCTGAGGACGCTGCCACACTGACCCACAAACCCCTCATGGGGACAGGGGACAGCTGGGGGCTCATCTCAACCTGCTCCTGAGGGATCACATCTCCCACAGCCAGGATGGGTGCAGGGTCCCTCTGCAGAGGGGCCACCAGGGCTGATCCAGCTGATCCAGGGCTCATCCAGCCTGGTCCAGTCCTGATCCAGCCAACCCCAGTGGTCCCCAGCCCATCCCAGTGCCCCCAGCCCATCCCAGTGGCCCCCAGCCTGGTCCAGGGAAGGAGCAGGACTGGAGGGGGAGAGGCCCCTCTCTGCCATCTGGTTCCCATTACAGCCTGGAAGGGTTTGTTTGCTGCAGGGATCACTGCTCCCCTGCAGGAACCTTTCCTTCAGCGTGGGGGATCCTCCTCTCCATCCCAGAGCATCCCCAGAGCACAGGGAGACACCCCAGAGGCTGCCAGGGCTCCCCAGGAAGGGAACCAGGGCTGGGGTGGGGCTGTGGGGTGGATGTCCCTGTGCAGGATCAGTGGAACCCACACCCAGCACAGCCCTGACCCTCCAGCCACCATCCCTGGGGCAGCAGCTGCCAGGGCCAGTCCCTGAGCCTGGCATCACCCACCTGCCAGGGCTCCATTCCTGCCCTCCTGGGCTCCCACAGCTGCCCCACACCTTGGAACAAGGCTGGTGCAAACCCAGAAGGGCCAGGGATGGAGCCCAGGGACCACAGCTCCTGCTCCAGGCCTGGAATCCTAAATTCAGCCCCAGCTCTTGTGTGGCTTTGAGCCACTGGAGCACTCTGGTACTGGGACCCAGGGCAGGCTCAGGGTGGAAAACCTCAGGGCAGAATTCAGACATTCCTGGGGACAGCCTGACCCTGCCTCACCCCCTTCCACCTTGCCCTAATCCCCTTTGCCATCCCTGTCCTGCCTCCTGAAGGGCTGCAGTGGGCAGGAAATCTGCTCTGCAGTGCTGAGGGATGCTGACAGGGCTGCCTTTGTCAGGGCAACAATGGGGGACCCACAGGAGAGAGGGGAGAGCCCCTGCCCCCTGTCCCTGCCCTCTGCCACCTTCAGCCTGCCTCCCCTGGGAGCACCAGGGGCCAGGGCTGCTGCTGCCCCTGCTCTCAGGATAGGGGGATGTGCTGGGGCTCACCTGCTTCCCAAACCAGGAGCTGAGGCACTGCTCCTGCCTCAGTGGGACTCACAAAGAGCAGCCACACTCAGGAGAGCAGATCCCCTTCACCTGTTCTCACACCTGTGGATCTCTGTTGCCAGGGGTGGAGCTGGTCTGGCACCTCCAGCCTCAGAGATCTCAGACCTTGGTGTTGTGGCACAAACCTCCAGCACCCCTGAAGAGCCTGATGTGGCCTTACACCCCTCCTTGCAGAAGAATCCAAGTGTCTTTCTTCCATTTTGCTCTCTTTTCCCCGTCTCCACCTAAAATAATCCTTTCCTTGGGGCTCTATCACGAGGCCCTGTTGTTTCAGAAGTCATTTATCATATCCAAGGCAGACACTGAGCCAGGGTGACATGATCTGTGCTAAAACCACCCAGCTTTTCATTCTGTTTCCCAACAGCTTGTCTGTGATTACTCTTCCAGAACCTGTTCTAGGAACCAACCTCTCCTTGTACTCCAATTAATGGGGCTGTAATTGCCTGTAATTTCCTCCTTCCTCTAACACCAGCTCTCAGTGTTCCCTTGGCTGATTTCCTCTGGTGGAACATCTCCAGTTACTCACCAGACCCTGCACTGGCATTTCCCATGCTGGAGTCCCCATCCCTTGGGGACAGGGGTCAGTGCTGGGGATGGGTGGGCACTGTGACCTCAGAGAGCTTCTCCAACCCCAAGGATTCTGATTCCATGGAGTGAGCCCATCTCCTGAGCCCCAAGAGACCCCACAAAAAGCTTTTGCTGTTTCATCACCTGCAGATGCAGCAAGAGCATGAGTGAGTCCAGCTCCAAGCACTCCAAACCCCTTTCCATGGTCCCTGCCCCCACACAAGCCCTGCAAAAGCTGCTCTTTGCTGCCCAAATGCAGAGTGTATAGGAAGACAACATGGCCAAAATCATATTGGGAGTTAAATCTCTCCACATATCATTCTTTTTGAGCTGCCCTGGCTATTTTCAGCCTTAACCCCTATCCTCCCTTTTAGGATCCAAGGTGCCTCAGAGCCCAGCACAGGATCAGGTTCTCTGAAATCCACAGGATTGATGAGTGTGCAGGGAAAAGAACCCCTGGGGAGGCTCATCAGAGGATGCTGAGGCTTCTTGTCACTGAAAAGCCCAAGCTGGACATATGGAGAGGGTTATGGGCACACCACAGGAGTGAGAAATGTCCAAAGTGTGCTTAACATTGATATTGCAATAATCCTTTTGTCCAGATTTAATGTTTTCCATCCCAGGGCTTTTGCTAAGAGCGAGGTAAGTGCAACCCCCCAGATGGGAGATAAAAATGCCTTAACTGGGAAGGGAAAACAGACACATCTTGGGGGACATGGCAGCCTGGCAGAACCTGCAAGAGCTGAGGGTGGGAGAAAAGGAAAACCCCTCAACCCTCCAGGAGCAGAGGGGCAGCTGAAGACTCCCAGGAGTTGCCCACTGAAGGAAACCAGAAGAGAAATTCCCTTCCCTAGTGAGAAGTCTCATGGGATTTCTGCTGACCAAAAAAATCTCAGGATCCTGTTTTTGAGCTGTACAAGAGTGAAAATGCATCCAGCCACTTCATCAAGCCCAAGAGGTTGGTTCTGACAGCTCCTCACCTTGGAAATAGAAATTTGCCTCTTGCAGGGCTCCCATTTAAAAAGAACATTAACCCTGGGGCCGTTTCAGACTAAGCTTGGTCGATTGCCCTGCAATTATTTTGTAATCTACATTAATAATGCTGCAGATGTGCTACTCCTGGCCCCAAACACACGACAGCTCAGCTGAGGCACCAGATGTCTTCCCTGTGAGAGCCCTCACACGACGTCTTTGGTGGACAAAGCCCAATTTTCTAGGCTGGATTATCAGGTTTTTTCAAAACTGATACCCACACCATGAAAAAAATCAGCAGAAAATGGATCATAAATATGATCAACAAGGTATCTTAGCTTGTTTGAAGCGATCCAAGGGGATTAGACAGATCAGACTGGCTCAAAACACAGTAGTTACAGCACCAGACTGGGACTCGGGAGACCTGGGCTCGATTCCTAAATCTGCTGCTAATTTTGCGTGGCAGGGGATAAATAATTCCATTTTTTCAGTTCCTTTTTCTCGCCCTCCCCAGGATGAAAACAGAGCTGCTCTCCTTTGTGGAGCCCTGGGAGATCCCTGGCTGTTGAGGGTTGTGTTAGAGCACAGGGCGTTTGTGTTGCTGTTAAAAATCGCAGTCATGCAACAGCCTCCCTAGGGAAGTGATGAAAACCTGTCGCTGGAAAGGTTTAAACGCAGGAGGAGACTCGGCACCGGGAATCGGTGGCACTGACCGAGGGGGATGAGGGAGCCGGGATCTAACAGGTTTTTCTTCCATCTCTGCTCTTTCCGATCAGCTTAATAAAATGGATCTGGTCTGTCCCGCCGCCCCCCGCATGTGCCGCAGCGCACAACAAAGAGGGAATCACAACCCGAGCGGGGAGGGGGAGCCCCAAATGCGCCCCCAAACACGCGCCCCCCGCGCAGACCGAGCCAGCACGGGCCCGCTCGCCCCACGGCTACAGAACCGGCTGCGGGGCTCCCTGCAGCCCCCTCCGACCCCCAGACCTGCCAGCCCCCCTCCGACCCCCAGACCTGCCAGCCCCGGCCGAGCCCCTCCCGGGGATGAGCCCCGGTCTGCGGGGCGGCTGCTGCCCAGCGCTGCCCTTCCCGGGGCTCTTCCCGAGCGTTCCCCGCTGCTCTCCATCCCTTCTCCTCCATCTCTTCTCCTCCATCCTGCATCTCCCGCAGCCCAGCGCGGTCGAGGACCCGTCCGTCCATCCATCCATCCCGGCCGGGGCTCTCCCGTCCATCCATCCATCCATCCATCCATCCATCCATCCATCCATCCGTCCGTCCGTCCATCCATCCATCCATCCGTCCCCGCCGGGCTCTCCCGTCCATCCATCCATCCGTCAATCCATCCATCCGTCCCCGCCGGGCTCTCCCGTCCATCCATCCATCCGTCAATCCATCCATCCATCCCCGCCGGGCTCTCCCGTCCATCCCCCGCTCCCGCTTTGTCTCGCAGCCGCCAGCGGAGCTCACCGCGAGCCGAGCCGAGGGTCCGCAGGCGGGGCGGGGCCGTACCCGGGGCTGTGCCCGGTTCCGTGCCCGGTGCCCGGTTCCGGGGCTCGGTGCCCGGTTCGGTGCTCGGTTCCCGGTGCCGCCGCAGAGGCCGCGGCCGCGCAGCGGAGCCGCTTCCTGCGCTCGCCCCGCGGCTCCGGGCGCTTTTATCGCGGGGCCGCAGCCGCGATTGGCTCTCGCTGCCGAGCCGGCTCCAGCCGCTCTCTCCTTTGTGTGCGCCCAACCTCTCACCCCAAACCTTCCCCGCTCCGCCGGCTCAGCCTCCCCGCCCGCAGCGACCCCGCCGCTCTCCGGCACGGGGGCGATTACCCCGCTAATTAGCTCCTCCAGCCCCTCTCCCACGATTGGCTTCGCCCCAAGCTTTGGACGCGGCCTTGGGCTCTCTCCGCTCACCCACTCCGGGAAGGGATCCTGCAGCATCCCAAAGGATCCATCTCTCCAGCAAAAGCCGAATTTCCCACACAGGCGCCTCAACTCACTGTTTGCATAGGAAGGATCGTGTCGGGCAGCAGCAGGGGAGGATTCCGGTGCTCTCCGCTCCTCACCCTGCAGACGGGCTGGAAGTGCAGGTTTATTCCCGGAGAGCTGAGGAGCCGAGCACTGCCCGAGCAGGGACCCATGGGCCCAGCAAAAACTGCCTGGACTATAAAGGCAGCTTCCCCCGCTGTTTGGAGGGCTGGGATTTCCCCAGGAACAGAGCAAAACATCAAAAATAAATATGAATATTAATAGTTAAAAGCTGGAGGTGGTTTCACAGCAGCCAAGGAAGCTGGAGTGCCATGAGCCAGGAGGGAGGCAGCAGTAACCTGTAGCTCTGAGCACTTTACCTTAAGCTCCCAAAGCCCTCCATGAGCCATAAATGGAGGAAAATATACAATGGAGTGATTGGAGTATCTTTGAAAAGGATGATGCAGGCACAGATATTCTTGTTTGACTCCTGAACACAGTGTGGTGCCACTGGAAGAGCCAAATGCTGGCTGGGGGTGGCCTAAAACCTGAGCCCAGCTGCAGAGCCAGGTGTTCTGTGTGCAGTTTGCCTGTAATTCCCTGTACAAAAATCACGACTGAGAAATTCACGGGAGTGTTTACTGGACAAGGGACGGCAATGATGTGATTTACCACTGTCACCCTGAGATGCCCAAAGAGCACCTGTGCTGAACACTCGCTGCCACCGAGCTCAAATAGAGCAGGAATTGCACTCTAGGTGTGAGCCAGGGCGGGACAGCCACACAGCAGAGGGCAGAGCTGGGCTCCAGCAGGGCAGGGGGACGGAGCATCCAGAGCCGAGAACGGGGGATGGAGGCTCGGGAACCGGGACCGGGACCGGGACCGGGACCGGGACCGCCCGGGGCGCTGTGCCCGCCGCGCCCGCAGGGGGCGCTGCCCGCGCCCGCCGCGCCGGGGCCGCTCCGCCCAGCGCCGCCGCATCGCTGGCCGGCGTGATGGCGGAGGAGAGCGGGGTCTGCAGCTTCGTGTTCAAGAAGCGGGTCCGGGCCGCGGGCAGCGGCCGGCGGAAACGGCCCGGCAGCGACCAGGAGCGCGGTGAGGGCCGGGGACACCCGGGCGGCGCGGGGAGCCGGGCCGGGGAGGGGCTGGTGCCGCCCGCAGCGCTGCTCGGCCCGTGTGTGCGGCTGAGGGCGCGGAGGAGCCCTGCAGCCGTGTCACAGGGAATCTGGGTGTCAGGGGAAGGTTCTTCCCCTGGTCGGACACTGGACAGGCTCCCGGGGAATGGCCGCGGCCCCGAGGCTGCCCGAGCTGCCGGGGCGGGATGCTCGGCTGTCCCGGGCTGTCCCGGGCCGGGGCCGTGCCGCTCAGGCCGCGCCTTCCCCGCAGAGAGCAGCGCGGAGGAGGAGGGCAGCACCGTGGTGCGGAAGGAGCGGCGGCGGGACGCCCCCAACCCCATGATCCAGAAGGTAAGGAAGCTCCGAGCGAGCTGCTCCGCCCGGGGGCTGCGCTGCCAGCCGGGCTCAGCGGGACAGCGCTGCAGGCTGTGCTCTGCAACCGGGACAGAGCTGCAGGCTGTGCTCCGCAACCGGGACAGCGCTGCAGGCTGTGCTCTGCAACCGGGACAGAGCTGCAGGCTGTGCTTCCCAACCGGGACAGCGCTGCAGGCTGTGCTCTGCAACCGGGACAGCGCTGCAGGCTGTGCTCCCCAGCTGGAACAGCGCTGCAGGCTGTGCTCCCAGCCCGGGACAGAGCTGCAGGCTGTGCTCCCAGCCCGGGACAGAGCTGCAGGCTGTGCTCTGCAACCGGGACAGCGCTGCAGGCTGTGCTCTGCAACCGGGACAGCGCTGCAGGCTGTGCTCCCCAGCTGGAACAGCGCTGCAGGCTGCGCTCCCAGCCCGGGACAGAGCTGCAGGCTGTGCTCCCAGCCCGGGACAGAGCTGCAGGCTGTGCTCTGCAACTGGGACAGAGCTGCAGGCTGCGCTCCCAGCCCGGGACAGAGCTGCAGGCTGTGCTCTGCAACCGGGACAGAGCTGCAGGCTGTGCTCCCCAGCCCGGGACAGAGCTGCAGGCTGTGCTCCCAGCCCGGGACAGAGCTGCAGGCTGCTCTCCCAGCCCTGCTGTCCCACCCCAGACCAGGCGCTGCGCCAGGGAGAGGCCGGAGTACACGCCCAGCAGCAGCGAGGATGAGGATCCTGCCAGGGAAATCGGCGTCACCTACAAATCCACCAGGTCGGCGGTAAGGACGGGCAGCAGGGGCTCGGGTGTCAGCTCAGGAGGGGCAGGGGATCTCACTCCTCACAGACAGAATCTGCCACTCTAAATATAGGATGTTCTTTCTTATTAATGCATCTCCTTGTCCCCTCCTAATAGCCAAGCACCTTGTGCTGGGTTCATTCTCATAGACCCTCCCTCCACGAGAGGCCATTAAATGTTAGAGTTAAAACTCCAGCATGCCACTGGACTTGCCCAACACTGTACAGATTTTTCAGGAGAGGGAGCAGTTGGATCAGGTTTGCTCAGCTGTTGTCTTTGTGTTTTCAGTGTTAAACCATCTTTGGCTGCTCCCAAGGGAGGCAGTGTTTGCTTTTCCCAGCCTTCTGGAGAGAATGGGGAGGGATGGGAGGAGGTGGCAGCTTTGGGACTCCACAAGCTTTTGGCACCTAAGTTGTATTTGTATTTAATTGAAGCTGGCTGTAATTATTCTCTGGTTTCTGTGCAGCTGTTCTCCAAGATGTGATAAAAGTTAGGAATAGGTATCTGTTCAGTCCATTAAAGAGAACTCTAAACCAGATCACTGTGTTGAAATTGAATTTTGGCCACCCTCAGAAGCTCAGTAACATCCTGTGTGTGGGCAGGAATGAGTGAAGTGTTGGACATGGGTGAGCTGAGTGGGGCTTCCAGTTGAGCTGGGGCTGAGTGTGAAGGAGTAAAATAAGTGTTCCCTGACTGCAGGCTAAAATTTGGGTGCAATGGGGAATTAACACCCTGGCTCCTGCACACACTAGGCTGGAGTCTGGTGAATTCTCCCTAGCAAATGCCAAGAGAGAAAGCAGGTGTGTCCAGTTCCTGTTCTGTGACACCCTTCAGGTAGCCAAGGAACTCTGTCTTGTCCAGGTGTTCCCTCCACTCTTGCCACAAGTTGTCCTTGCCTTTCAGAAACCTGTTGGCCCAGAAGACATGGGAGCCACAGCAGTGTATGAGCTGGACACGGAGAAGGAGAAGGATGCCCAGGCCATCTTTGAGCGCAGCCAGAAAATCCAGGAGGTGAGTGAGCCTTGTTCCCTAGGAACTCATGCTGTACAGCAGGAGAGCCTGTGCTTTACTCATCCCCTTCTGCACACCAAGAGGAGCTAGAGTCTTCCCTAGAAGTTTGAGAAGCTGGGAATGTAACCTTTGCAAAGAGGGGAGTTTTGTGGCTTTATTGGCATCTTGGTGTTAAGGAAGGAAGACTGGTGTCAGAGTGGTGACAATTAATCCATGTCATGAAGCTCTCTTGATTCTAAATCATCTCTTCTTGCTTTCCTAGGAGCTGAGAGGAAAGGAAGATGATAAAATTTACCGTGGCATTAACAACTACCAGAAGTATGTGAAGCCCAAGGACACGTCGATGGGAAATGCCTCTTCGGGCATGGTCAGGTGGGTTGGGCTGAGCTCAGGCACCGTCCCCAGGGCAGTGTTGGGGGCTGGAACTCTGCTGTCACTGCCAGGTTCTGCCTGAGCAGTTGGTGCCAGTGGCTCCTGGGCCACTGTGCAGCCAGGCTGAGCTCTGTCCCCTCAGGAAAGGCCCCATCCGTGCTCCGGAGCACCTGCGGGCCACCGTGCGCTGGGACTACCAGCCCGACATCTGCAAGGACTACAAAGAGACCGGCTTCTGCGGCTTCGGGGGTGAGAGCTGCTGCCTGCCTCAGCACCTGGGCTCAGGGCTCCAGCCCAGCTGTCACCCCCTTCTGGGCTGCACAGTTTAGGGAACCTTGTCATTCCTGCCGGCCCAGGGCCTCTCATTAGTGGTTACAGGAGTCCTGGGATGTTCCAGTGACCCTCATTCTTACAGCTGTTGTGTTCACTGAGACCATGTGAGGGAAGGGTTTTCCTGTTCCTGATCCCACTTCCCATGTGCATAACTGCTGGAGCTGTCCCTGTGGCACGGAGAGGATGATCCTCACAGCCTGCCAGCACTGAGGGATCCTGTACTGCTCCAGGAGCTCACTGCTGCCCTGGAGAAGGAGCAATCAGATTTCCCTGCTGGGCAAAGCTCGGGCTGCCCCGGAATGAGGTGTCCTGGTAACACTGCCCTTGCAGCCTGTCTCATTTCCTCTTTCTTTGTGCTGCTCAGACAGCTGCAAGTTCCTGCACGACCGCTCGGACTACAAGCACGGCTGGCAGATCGAGCGGGAGCTGGACGAAGGTCGCTACGGCGTCAATGGTACGGGCAGGGTGGGCTGGGCTGGGCTGAGCTGAGCTGGGCTGGGCTGGGCTGAGCTGGGCTGGGCTGGGCTGGGCTGGGCTGAGATGGGCTAGGCAGGGCTGGGCTGAGATGGGCTGGGCTGGGCTGGGCTGGGCTGGGCAGGGCAGGGCAGGGCTGAGCTGAGCTGGGCTGAGCTGGGCAGGGCTGGGCTGGGCTGGGCTGGGCTGGGCAGGGCAGGGCAGGGCAGGGCTGGGCTGGGCAGGGCAGGGCTGAGATGGGCAGGGCAGAGCTGGGCTGGGCTGGGCTGGGCAGGGCAGGGCTGGGCTGGGCAGGGCAGGGCAGGGCAGGGCAGGGCTGGGCTGGGCTGGGCTGGGCTGGGCTGAGATGGGCAGAGCTGGGCTGAGATGGGCTGGGCAGCTCCTGCTGCAGGAAAAGCTCAGGGCCAGGAGCACTGACAGTGCTGAGCAGAGCTGCTGCTGTCAGCCAGCCCCTGGCTCTGTGAGGGAGAGCACTGCTGTGTGGAGCTGGGGCCATCTGTCCCCAGGAGCTGGGATGGCATTTGTCACTCTGTCCTTAGCTGTGGCCCAAGGCTCATGAGTGCTGCTGTGCCAATGGTCTCTGCTCAGTTGGAACCAGAGCTTGGTGGCAGCTGGTTTGGAAGAAAGTCTGAAAAACAGGAGGGGGCTGGAGGATGTTTCTCTTTATAGCAGTGAGTGGGTGAAGTAGAAGAAGAATTTTCTCCTGAGATGAGCAACAGGCGTGCTGGTTTATTAGCCCTAATTATAGCACAGTCCCACAGTAACACAGTGTGTTACTGACAGCAACACCCAGATGCCAGAGGTCCATTGTTTCCAGCAGAGATTGAATCCCACTGCTGTGCTCTCCCCTTCTTGATTATTTCATGCCCCACACTCAGGCTGTCCTTCCTCTCCACTCTGGTTCACTTTGTCTTCTGCAGATGATGAAAACTACGAGGTGAGCAGTGATGAGGAGGACATGCCTTTCAAATGCTTCATCTGCAGAGGCTCCTTCAAGAACCCCGTGGTCACCAAGTAAGTGGCATGAGGAGCCACATGTGCTGCTGATCCCACTCACAAGTCATTCATTCACTACTGAGGCAAAGACAAACCCAGCCCACAGACTGGGTGGAACCTGCTTCTTGTCTGCCCTGGATTTCAGGTGGGTGGGGGAATCCTGTGTGAGCCAGGGAGTCTCACAGCTGCATCTGGAGCATCCCTGTGGAAGGGATCTCAAGCACTTATTCAAGCATTCTTCAGATTTCTACAGATGCTGCCTCATTATCTCATCTTTCCCTCTTAATCTTGAGCTTTTGTTTTCATGCCATCATTCCTCCTGGACACTGACTGGCAGCTGCAGTGCCTGAGCACAGAAATGTGAGCATGGGGAAGGCAGGAGGTTGAGAACAGCCCTTTCTCACCCTGAACACTGTCCTGCTGGTACCTGTGTCTGGAAGAGCTCACTGGTGGCTCTGTGCTGTCACTGCTCATCAGTGAAGCAATGCTGAAACACCTTCCATGGGGACAGGGAAGCTGTGCCTGCAGCTCCCCTTTGCCTCCCCTGGGACCATGCAGAGTTGTCGGGCTGTGGAAGGGGCTGCCCAGGGAGCTGTAGAGTCCCCAGCCCTGCAGGTGTCCGAGGAGCAGTGGGACGTGGCACTGCTCTGCTTTGGGTGACAAGGTGGTGCTGGCTCAAAGGCTGGACTGGAAGGTGGAGGTCATTTGCAGCCTTGGTGTCCCTGTGAGCAGCCCTCAGTGGCTGCTGGCTGTGGGACACACAGGGGTGTCACTGTCTCTGTCCAGGTGTCGGCACTATTTCTGTGAGAGCTGTGCCCTGCAGCACTACCGCAGATCCCAGCGCTGCTACGTCTGCGACAGGCAAACCAACGGGGTCTTCAACCCTGCCAAAGGTAACAGCACCTGGGGGGCTCCTGGGGAGCTCCTGGCCAGCAGAGGCACCAGCCCCTTCCTGCTGCTGGGCCTGAGCTGCAGCTGACAGTTCTTGGCTGCCAGCAGAGCTCAGTAACGTCAGGAAATATTAAATCATGGAGGCAACATCAGCATCTGTGCTTACCAGGAGAGAGGGGCTGCAGAGGGAAGGGGTTGTGCTGCAGGAGCAGAGGCAGCAGCTTGTGTGGTCAGTAATGCACTGAGGGAACAACTCCAACAGCTGTTGGACTCAGCAAACAGGGCTGGCTCCAAGCTGAGCCTCTGCAGGCAGGGGATTTTTGGTAGCTGCCCTGGTGCTGGGTGCTCCCAGGACGTGGCCCCTTTGGCTCTGGGGTGGGACAGCCCCTGCACCCAGAGCCTCATCAGGGCTCTTGCTGTTTTTCAGAGCTCATGGCAAAATTGGAAAAACACAAAGGGGAGGAAGAGGAGCAGCAGTCAGAGCATGAAGAGGAGCCACAGTAGCAGAACACATTTTGTACATAAGTGAATAAAGTTTTTGTAGCATAAAAAAAGCTCACAGCTGTAGGCAGGGGTTGTGTGTCCAAGAAGCAGCCACATGAACTGTGCCCACCTGTGCTGGACTCAGTCTGTGCTGCCCTGGGGGGACACAAGGCAGGACAGGTAAGAGTCAAGGGCTGAGTGAGCCATCTGCTACTCCCAGAACCCCTGAGTGCAGCTGGGGAAGGAGGGTGAAGGTTCAGTTATTTCCTAATTGCTGCTTGTGACCATGGTGCTGCTGTTTCACTCCTGACTGTGCACAGATCCTGCTGCTGTGTAAAGCATGCAAAGTTAATTTAAACCCTAATCTTTGAGCATGGAGCAAGCTGCAGGCATGGGCAGGGATGAGAAACAGGAGCTTGCATTAAGTTCATCCTTCCCCCTAACAATGCTAATTCATGGGAGAGAAGGCTGGAGCACTGCAGGTACTGGGCATTTATTTCCTCCTGCCTTGGCTCCTAGAACTCTGTGTGCTACACACACCTCTTCAATCAGCCCTGCTTGTAAGACTTCATAACCAGCCAGGAAATTAATATCTTCTTACTAACAGCAAGATTAAATCAGGAGCCAGACCTGACCCTAGGGGGAAAAGTAGAACTGAGGAGGTAAAATCAAGCATGCAGAGCCAGCCTGTCTCTCTGTGATGCACTCCATCATCCTGTACAAACAGCAGACTTAAAAAACAACTTCAGAAATATTTTATTTCTTTTGGAAAAAAACTAGAGTAACAAACTTTCTCTGGGTTCAAGTACAGTTTATGAACACAAGAAGGACCTGTTGCCAGCACCACTACTGCCATCAACTGCACCTACACAAGGATTCTCAGTGCTTCAGTAAAGAACAGATGAACTCCAGCACCCATGGTCCTTGGAAAAAGAGTCAAACTAAAAGCCTTAAATACACCTCCAAAAAAACCAAACACCACAGAATGGGGGAGAGCTGCCACAGCAGCAGGGGAGAGTCACACAGCCATGAATCAGAGGGAGCCACGTGAGCAGCTTCTACCTGTCAGCCAGTGAGGGAAGGCAGAACAGCAAAGACAATGGAAAGGTTAAAGTTCAGTTCTTGCAGGAGTTGTGAGCAAGAGGATCAGCATGGAAATCAATTTACTTTTCCTCTGTGCCAGGGTAAGACACTGAGAACAGGCAGGTAAGAGTGTTTCATGCTGTGAAACCAGCCCAGCTCACATGAAGTTCAGCTGGAAGGGGATAAAAAAGCTGGTACAGTGTACAGGCATCCACTCTGCTCTGGTGGCCCAGGAAGGGGAGGCTGGAAGGCCCTGTCTGACCTGGAGTTCAGAGTGCTCAGCATCCAGTGAGAAGTCTTCAAAAGCCCAGAGCTGCAGGAGTGCCTGGAATGGCATCAGCTTGTCTTTGATCTCCCATTTGCCATCACAAAGCAGTAACTAAGAATATAATCCCCTTTTTCCCTCATTAGAACTTGCCCTGTGACAACACTGTTTCAGAACATGACTAGTCCTAAGAAAATGCCCAAAACTAAAAGCTGCCCACCTCCCCTCAACTCTAAGGCACCCTTAAAAGAGAAAGAACCAAAGAGGGCAGGGACGTGCAGCCTCAACTGTGAGGAAGCCAGTGATTTTTAGGAACACATAAATAGAGACCATAACTACACAGACTCACTCAGCCCCCTTGAGTGCTCTACCAGTGCTCAGCTGGAAGAATGGGGCTCCAGGCACCTCCTGGAATACTCCACAGCTCCTTGGGTTGATCTTTTCCAGCTCAGGTCTGTCCATTTGTATCCAGGCTACCTCTTAGGTAAACAGGCAGTTGAAGTTCCTTCCCAAGGACCTGTAAACTCTTCTGTGTGTAACATTCATCAGCTTTTATGAACAGGACCAATAAATTACAATGTCCAGAAAGCTCCTCAGTGTAGTCCCTGTTTTTCTAGAATTCCCAGTCATCCACATCCAGCTGCTCCAGATTTGATACCAGCCCAAAAATGCCACTGGGGTCCTGGGGCAGTGTCCCTTCCAAGTTGGTGATGGGGGTGACGGGGCGCAGCAGCTCAGGGAGTGCCTCGGACGCGCGGCGCTTGATCTGCACGGGACACAAGGAGCACAGCAGGGCACAGCTCTGCACCCCAAACAGGCACCACACACAGGGCACCCTTGGGTCTCCCTGAGCACAGGCTCACAACTGCCCTGCCCCACAACTCAGCAGCCTGCAGGGGAAGAGCTCTTGTGGCTCCCAGGACAGGCAGATTTAAAACTTCTCCTAGATGCAGAACAGCCCAAGCACCTCCCCAGAGGATGTGACCATCACCATACTGCACTACAAATAGTCAAAAACTGATTCCATCTTCCCAATCACAGGAATTCAACTCCCCACCCTCACAGCACTGTGCTTTACCTGGAGATAAATTAGTTCCTTACCTGCTTAAAAAAGGGGTGACTGAGCAGAGTGCCTGCACTTGGCCTGAGGAAGGGAGGTAGAATGAGGGAAAGACACAAGAAAATGAGTCAGTGCTTGAAGTCAGGTACAGGGAATAAGATAAGAGCAGGGTCCTTCCTGCCTCTCCCATTTCTCAGCTATTGGGTATCTCCTTTTTTTCAGCAGTAGCAGTGCTTATTAGGCATTTACAATCATGTAATATTTTATGCAATGAGTTCAACCTCCTTCTAACCTTGAAGTTACATACTTGCAGCCCTTACATGTGGCCAAGGACAGTGCCTGAGCAGTGGGGCAGCCCTGAGGTGTCTGTCATGGCTACAGGCCCTCACTTCAAAGAAAAATGCAGCTTTGATCACTTCCCATCATTGCTCTCTGCTGGCTGAGCAGCAGCCATTGGCAGTGATGGGTAAACACAGTCTCACAGGGGCCAGAAACACAAGGTATTTTTTTCACATGCAGCACCACTCATCCCCCAAGGAAGGCAAAGGAATTCCTCAGGCTCTCGTACAGGAGGGGCTCAAAGTGCTAACACTGCTCTCCTCAGCCGATGGGGCACATCCCCACTGCACCACACCTCCAAATCATTGCTGCCAACTCCCACAGGTCACCCGGCCCCAGAGCAGCAGGGGGCAGAGCAGCTGTGCCCTGGCTGTACCTGAAGTCGGGGTTCCTCTGCAGGCACTGCTCCACGAAGCTGTGGAAGGAGGAGGAGAAGGTGCGCAGGTAGGGGTGCAGGGCGGGCTCGCCGTTGGCGGCGCGCGCGCTGCCCGGGGCCGCGCTCTCCCCCACGCTGCAGCGCGGCGTCCGCATGGTCAGCTCGTCAGCGGGGATGGTGGTGGTGTCCAGCAGGCAGGGAACAGTTCCATTCAGCTTCTCCAACAGCATCTGGAGGAGCGGGGGACACCAGGGGGCACAGGTGACATCAGGCACAGCTGGTGCAGGCAGGACACCCCTCAGGTGCAAACCTTACCTGAGTAGAAGGCATGTCTTTAAATGGGACGTGTCCATTTGCCAGCTCACAGGCTGTTATCCCCACGCTGTAAATGTCAGACTTTGCATCATAACCCTGCAGATTCTACAGGAAAAGGAAAAAGAAAATCGGCTTCAGGGACTTGGATGTCACTGAATGGGCAATACCTGTGCTTCAACTGCAAGTCAACAAACCCAGACATAACAGAAACAGCACAGACACAGACAGACAGGTTTGTTGTGGTGAGGGTTTTCTGGTTTGTTAAAACACACAGTTAATGGCAACATTTATGTAACAGCAATCAGCCAGGCTGTAGGGATGGCATCTGCCCCGGGTACCTTGCATCTGATATAACATTTCACTAGAAAGCAGCTCTGGAGGTTCTCTCATGTCTCCCACCCTACACCCCTTCAACTTGCCCTAGGAGCACACAAAATTATACAGATACAACACTTCACTAAACACAAGTGATTTCTTTTAAACACACCTGCTGCAAAACCTCAGGGCTGAGCCAAGGCAGCACTTTGATGCTGTACTTGGGGAAGTCATGCACAACTTTGAGTCGCTGCCCGTGGTTGATCATGCTCAGGTTACTGCGCAGGCCAGAGAGATACACCTTCCCATCCACTGAGATCAGGATGTGGCTGGCTTTCACACTCCTGGGGAAAGGGAAAGATCAGGATGTGGCTGGCTTTCACACTCCTGGGGAAAGGGAAAGATCAGGATGTGGCTGGCTTTCACACTCCTGGGGAAAGGGAAAGATCAGGATGTGGCTGGCTTTCACACTCCTGGGGAAAGGGAAAGATCAGGATGTGGCTGGCTTTCACACTCCTGGGGAAAGGGAAAGATCAGGATGTGGCTGGCTTTCACACTCCTGGGGAAAGGGAAAACAGTCAGGCTCCCTGGCCTGCACCAACAGCTCAATGCACAGGGCAATACCTCATCAGCTTCCTGCCAGGGGGCTGAGACTCCTAACATCTTTGGATGCTGGGCAAAAATCAATTAACAGGATTCTATTCATCCCCTTTGCCAAGTCCCCAAAGAATGTTTCTGTGGCAAGGAGAACTGCAAGATGAAATGTTATGCACTGTGATTTTAGATACACAGTGGGATAAGTTTGCTCCACAATGACACTTTTATGCAGCTTGATAAAATCACTGATGTCACTTCCCATGAGTATCCAACTGATTTGCTCTAACAGCAAATGCAAAACTTCACGTGTTCTGTGACTCCTGATTCACCCTCTGCTCTACTCTGAATATTATTCCCAAGAACTTCCACCAGAAGGAAAATGATCAATGTATTTTTCAATACCTATGTACATAGCCCATATGGTGGATGTAGTCAAGAGCTTTCAAGACACCTTGGAGAATGTAAGCAATGGCCAGTTCAGTCATCCCATCTGTAAAATGGGTACAGATTAAATCTTTTGCAGAACCTAGAAAGAAACAAAACACCAGCTGTCAGAACAAAACCCCCAAGGACACTTCAGCTCTTCAATTTCATTTCACAGAATGTGAGGGTCTGAAAAAGGTTCCCCCTCTCCACTCACCATAGGCCATGAAAGAAGTCACTACCCACAGCTCATTGTCAGCTATGAAAGTTGCTTTGTATGGCACAATGTTAGGGTGGTTGAAGAGCTTGGAAACATGAAGTTCCCCCTGAAACAAAAGACATTTTGATTAAATTTAGTAACTGCAGAAACATGACTGCAGTATTGACAGGCCCTGCTCTTGCTGCTGTCTGTCCTCTTCCAAGCTTGCATGATGAGTGGTGTTACCTGCAAGAATGTGACCATTTCATTTGTGCAGGCCTCCAAGTTGACTCTTCTGACTGTGACATACTCTCCTGTGGGTTTATACCTGGCCAGGTTCACAACCATCAAGTCTTCAAAGCCTCTGCCTGAAAGAGAAAGCACTGAAGCTTTAGCAGAGCTTCTGGAGCACTGAGAGGAACTCCTCCAGCCCCCTTCCCCTCAATAACCTTTACCCTCACTCACTCAAACTACTTCTGGCCTTGTAAAAGAGTAATTGTTCCATCAGATATCACCTTCTTTGGCATGTATCCCACTGAGAGGAATCCTCCTAGCCAGAATTATCCTGCCTATCAAATTCAGGACTGAGGCAGAAACAGTGGTTAGACTGTACTGCTCATAGACCCACCACATGCCCCTCCCAGGTGAAAACCTTTAGGACTGGCACCTCATTTTTTATCCAAATTATCTTAAAATCAAAGATGCAGACATCCAATATAAAAAATAAGGAACCAATCAAGAAAAGGACAACAAATGTGCAGAAATTCCTTTCTTTACAAAGCAGACTCTAATCTTCCAGCCTCCAGAATTACCTATGATAGTGAGTAACTCATAGCAGCTGCTGTCTGGCAGGAAGGTGCTCATGGTGTCCCTTTTAGGGGAAGCAGCTATCGACTCGGAGCTCGCCTCATTTGTCTGAGGGAAAAAATGAAGTCAGGTCAAAGGAAATAAAGATCAGCTGCTGGAAAAATCACCTGCACCTCATATTTTCATACACTTCAAAATAACAGGAATACAGAAGGATTTAACTGCTGTTATCAATTGAAATTCAGGAGATGCCTCATTTCAGAAGGTCCAGACATCTGTGTTACAAAATGTGTAACAAGGAGATGTTAATCCCTGTAAGCGAGAATTTATTCAGGAATATTTGGATAAAGCCAATTCTGATTCCCCAGGACAGCCTAACCTCTGCTTTGCAGTAACTGCCTTTCTCTCAGAACTGCACTCCTGAGTCCCACCATGCTGCAGCCTGGCCAGAGGCACAGGGAAGCTGTTCCAGCCCTCTCTGCACTGGAACCCTGCCTGCTCCTGGTTCTCAGCTGCTCACCCAGGGTAGGCCTGAAGCTGCTTAGCTGAATGGTACAAGTGATGGAGAAAATCAGACACGCATGAAAGAAGCTCCAAATGAAAGCAAAAACTGTAAAGGAAAAATGTTTCTTCAAAAGAAAAAAAAAAAAAAAAGTGGGGGGAAGCACCCCCCCACCAGCCAGGGAAGCAGCATTCCCAAACCTGTCAGCTTCCCCTCACTCCATCTGACATAAAGCTTTCTGCCTTATTTACATACACTGAAATCTTCCCCTGCAGGATTTTGCAGATGAGAAACTTCAATGTTCTTTCAAGTTCTTTTATACCTTCCAACTCCTTCAAATGCCCAAAGTCACAAGGAGGGTGTCTTAACAGGGATTAAAATTTATTCTATGTCTAAAACCATTCTTAGTTATCTCAAATTTCCAGCACATTAACTCCTCCTGGCATTTGGAACACCAGCTCAATTTTTCCACCTCATTCTTCATCAACTGCAAATGCCCTTTATCAGACCTTTCTTGTGGTACATGAAGCAGAAAAGATTTGTCCCTTTTCCTACCATGACAGCAGACTCAGTTTTTTATTTCCATCACTGAAAGATGAGAACAACCAGTGACAGCTGAAAAACAAGGAACTTGCTGTTCTACCCTGAGCCCAGGGTAAATGCAGTGCAGAGCACAGCCAGGAGTTGACTGTCAATTACCTCTGGGTGCCCAAGTGTACTTTGGGAGGAAATCAGAGCCACACATGTTCCACCTCTTCAACTGCCTTTCAACAGCACACTGCCTACCTTTAAAACAGGTGTATTTTCCATTAAGGGAGAAGGCAAACATTAAGATTTGTGGTATAATTTCAGCTCAAACAACTCAGTCCCACTCCAGCACAGCTAAAACCCTTGGGAGGAGCATTCCCAGACCTTTTCTTTCAGTGAACACTACAGGGCTGTTCCTTGGCTCAGAACAGGCAGCAACTTTCCACTCAGGGTTTCAAATTCCTGCTAAAGGCTCCATTCTGATCTCAGCTGTGTCACTCATTACTTCTTTCACAACTTCACAGAGTTGTGCCAACAGCAAGAGTGGCAGGACAGACACACAGACAGAAACCTCTGCAGCAAACAGGCAGCAGCAGGAGATGGAAGCAGTGATGGAGCAGTGACAGCTGGTGAGACACTGAGCAACATGGAAGTGGTTTGCTTTGTTAAAGTCAGTCCACTCCAGGGAGAGCACAGGCCAACAAAACAGATGCAAAGAATTAAATTAATTCAATCTTATTAATGGTGTAGGCTGTGCAGTAATGGGAAAATGCTGTGAATTCCCTATTGAAAAGTCTTCCAGCATGAGGCCTGCACTCACCTCTCCTCATGTGACCCATAACAGAGTTAATGCAAAAGGAGCTTGACCAGAAATTTATCAATATCATACAATAGCTTAAAAAATAAAGTTAAACTGAAATGTCATTTATGAGATACTGCAAAAAAGCTCCTGAGTGGTTTCACACAGGACAATTTCTGGTGTATGGTCAAGGGCAGCTGCAAAATGAAGTCACATATGACCAGTTTTATGGCATGACATTCATTTACAGCTGGCTTTTGGCTTGGGAGTCCAGTCTAATTGGAGACTGATTTAAAGGAAATTAATCTTTGAAAGGCAACTACTGTTGTAAATGCTAGAACACAATCAGTGATGTGATGCTTGCAAGGATCTGCATTTGCCAAATGACATTCACTGAGTTAGAAAGAGGGCAGATCAGTTTTGTTCTGCTGTCTCCCCCTCCACCTCCTCACTCCCTCTCTCACTTCAGCACAACGAACAAAAATTTCCCTCCCACCCTCCTCCCCAAATTATGTACTTTTTTCTACAGCCCTGGTGGAAAAAAAGCAGGCTTTTATTTAGATGTAAAAAGATCAAAATGAGAATCAGCATAAATATCTAAACCCAGAGAAAACCCTTGGAAAAAACCAAAACAGATGCTAATCTCAATTTACTTCCAGCCAAGTATGTCTAACACTCAGCAGTTTTAAAAAAGGTGTGAATTTACTCAGTTCTCTACAAAAGACTCCAAATACATCTCCTATTTTGAGCTTTGTTTGTGCCAGTAAATTACAGACACTGACACAAAAATCAATTATAAGTAGCTTGAACTGACACAATGCCCATGATTTTATAGTCGAATCACACTTAATTTTTTTAATTTTTGTAATTAGCCTAAACTAGAGAAACACCTGCACACCTGTGTTGTGGAGGTGAGGAATCATTCAGATTAAGATACTCTGCTATAAATTGTGATATTTAATGTGTTACATGCTCATTATGAATCAGACAATGAGCAATCAAGACCTGCAGAACAAATGCTCTTCAGAAATTCCATAAAACTAAACTCTTCCTTCCTTCTCAGAAGGATCAGAACTAAATCACCCCAAAAAGAGACCCTTGAGGGGCTGGAGGCAGGAGAATGACAAACAAACAGAAATCCAAGAGATTTAAGTTTAAATTTTTTGAATTATCACAAATGGTTTGAAAAACCATACACCAAAATCTCCACTCCAGGGTGAAACCTGTTTCCACACTTATAGAGGTAAATACAGAGATGAGATATATAACTAAGATAAAAAGAAAAAAATCAAACTTCCACAAGGAATAATCTCCATGCAATGAACCACAGCACCACAGCCTGCACAAGTCACTTACTTTTCTCCGAGAGTCACCCGGAGGCTGCTCTGGAGTAAAGAAATTAATTGTTCACCATGTTGTGTTCAACAGATACCCATTAAAATATAGTTGGAAAACTAAGCAAATTACCTTTTCTGATATCAAATATAGATGAGCTTTTGTTTTATACAAAGATATTTAATTTGCACACAAAATAGCAACACTAATGTTGCAGGATCAAAGAGAGTCACATAGTTTGTATATTTGACATAAATGTAAAGTGACAATTTTTTTTTTACTGTAGCTAAATATTAACCTTCTGTCATGTCCCTGCTTATTGCAGGGGGGGTGGGGGTGGACTCAGTGATCTTTAAAGGTCCCTTCCAACCCAAGCAATTCTATGATTATAAACACATTCAAAGATTACTCTTAAATACAGAAGAAACTAGCTAATGTTTTTCAAAGTAATAACAATTCCTTTACTCCACCTAGAAGCTCAGAATCTAGACATATTTCCTGTGTTCTGGTTATTTTCCATGTCACTGATCAGGAATTCTGCATCCTAGTGGGCAACTTTGTGATGCAGAAGCAGAGCACAAACCCATCAGCTCCTGCTCCTGGGGAGACATCAACAGCTTCAAAATCCATCCCAACTCAGAAAACTGGAATTAACCTTCCTAAACCCCAAACCCATCTTTTGCATATGAAAAAACTGTGGTTATGCTAAGCAATACAGAGCTAATTTGTAACTGTTATCAACATGGACACGATTTCCAAATAACTTGCAAGGTCTTGGACAATTCCACATTGAATTTCTGGGCTCAGGCAGTTTGAATACCTGGATTTACAATGAGATGTAACCATCTCTTTCAGTGATAAGATACATCTTTGCTCCCAAATGCCCAAGCTTGGCAGCTAAAACACAACATTTCTAGCAAGGTGGTTAAACAAGAGGAAAACTCACCTCCAAACAGCTCGAACTCTCTTAACCCCTCAACAATGAACTTCTCAGACACCCACCGCTGAAAAGACAAAAATCCTCCACACAGTCAGTTATTCCATCTACAGGAAAGGTTTGTTTCCCCTTCCCCACAAGAAAAACTAAACTCCAAAGATTCTACTGTGGTCTGGAACTGATTTGCTGCATCCCCAGTGACATCCTAATCCTTGCACCCAGAAACCACACAGTTAGTCTGGGATTATTATTATTATTATGCTGTTATTCCAAATCAACATGCACTTGCAATAAAGTTAACACCATTTTAAACCATTCAAACAGGTTTTTATACATGCACATATAGCAAAGATAATCAGCATGCCACACAGGCAAATAAAAGTTGGATTTTTAGGTGTAATAGCTTTATAAAAAAGGCTTTCACTAGTTACAAAGATGCAATATCTGGTTATACATCTATTGAATGAATGCAAAATTAGAACATAAATATCCTAAAGCTGCTGCTCTCTTCCAGAACTCATGTTTGAAATTCACAGCAAGCATTAAGTTGTGCAGAGGAGTGTTTCCACCACTAATACTGCAGTTCAAATTATATACACACATAGGATATAACAGAACAGGAGATTTTAAGCTTTTGGAGTGTGGATCATGAAGTTAAATCGATCACAAACACTCCCACGGTAGAATTTGCTACTTAGAAAAATAATTAATAAACAGGTGATGTTCAGTGCACGGGAAGCCGGTCCTAGAAAGCACCAATGAGCCTTTAGGTGATGATAAAACTCATCAAAACCCGAATGTAAGAATATCATCTGAAAGCATTAGAAGTGGTTCTGCTGCTGCTGCAGGAAACTTCCTCATTTAGAGGAATTAAACAAAGCTGTTTTATTTAGCTTTGCGAGCAAAGTGAAGGGAAAAAACCCCACAAATTGTGACAGAGGTGAGGAGGCTACTTCTTAAAGAACCCCTGTAAATAACCAGCATTATGGTCCTTTTTCATGCCTGCAAAGCCCATTGCAGCCCCTCTGCAGCACAGCCCGAGGAGACACAGGTGTATGCGAATGAAGGTTTTTGCAGGGTTTGTAGTGTATCCCACAGTCAATGTGCCATCCCTTGTCCCGTCCCTGCTGGTGCTCTCCAGGCCCGGCCGCGCCGCTGCTTCTACCGAGACGCGAGCGAAGCTGAAGATCTTCAACACTCACCCTAATGCGCTCGGGTTTACTTACAAGGAAAGACATGGATCCGCCGCTGTGGGACACCGGCAGCACAAAGGGCGGACACCTGCGGGGACAGGGCGGCCACCGCTCAGCGCCACCGGCAGCGCCGAGCACCGGCAGCGCCACCGGCAGCACCGAGCACCGGCAGCACCGAGCACCGGCACCCACCGAGCACCGGCAGCACCGAGCACCGGCACCCACCGAGCACCGGCACCCACCGAGCACCGGCAGCGCCGAGCACCGGCACCCACCGAGCACCGGCAGCGCCACCGGCAGCACCGAGCACCGGCAGCGCCGAGCACCGGCAGCGCCGAGCACCGGCACCCACCGAGCACCGGCACCCACCGAGCACCGGCAGCGCCACCGGCAGCACCGAGCACCGGCACCCACCGAGCACCGGCAGCACCACCGGCACCCACCGAGCACCGGCACCACCGACACCACCGAGCACCGGCAGCACCGGCAGCACCGAGCACCGGCAGCACCGAGCACCGGCAGCGCCACCGGCAGCACCGAGCACCGGCAGCGCCGAGCACCGGCAGCGCCACCGAGCACCGGCACGCACCGAGCACCGGCACCCACCGAGCACCGGCAGCACCGAGCACCGGCAGCGCCACCGAGCACCGGCAGCGCCACCGAGCACCGGCAGCGCCACCGAGCACCGGCACCCACCGAGCACCGGCACCCACCGAGCACCGGCACCCACCGAGCACCGGCAGCACCGAGCACCGGCACCCACCGAGCACCGGCACCCACCGAGCACCGGCAGCACCGAGCACCGGCACCCACCGAGCACCGGCAGCACCGAGCACCGGCAGCACCGAGCACCGGCAGCGCCACCGAGCACCGGCAGCGCCACCGAGCACCGGCACCCACCGAGCACCGGCACCCACCGAGCACCGGCAGCACCGAGCACCGGCACCCACCGAGCACCGGCACCCACCGAGCACCGGCACCCACCAAGCACCGGCAGCACCACCGGCACCCACCGAGCACCGGCACCCACCGAGCACCGGCAGCACCGAGCACCGGCAGCGCCGAGCACCGGCACCCACCGAGCACCGGCACCCACCGGCACCCACCGAGCACCGGCAGCACCGAGCACCGGCAGCGCCGAGCACCGGCACCCACCGAGCACCGGCAGCACCGAGCACCGGCAGCACCGAGCACCGGCACCCACCGAGCACCGGCAGCGCCGAGCACCGGCAGCGCCGAGCACCGGCAGCGCCGAGCACCGGCAGCACCACCGGCACCCACCGAGCACCGGCAGCACCGAGCACCGGCAGCACCGAGCACCGGCAGCACCGAGCACCGGCAGCGCCGAGCACCGGCAGCGCCGAGCACCGGCACCCACCGACACCCACCGAGCACCGGCAGCACCGAGCACCGGCAGCACCGAGCACCGGCAGCACCCAGCACCGGCACCCACCGAGCACCGGCAGCGCCGAGCACCGGCAGCACCGAGCACCGGCAGCACCCAGCACCGGCACCCACCGAGCACCGGCAGCGCCGAGCACCGGCAGCGCCGAGCACCGGCAGCACCACCGGCACCCACCGAGCACCGGCAGCGCCGAGCACCGGCAGCACCGAGCACCGGCACCCGGCAACTTCCGCCGGGCCCGGCAGTCCCGGGACAGTGCCGGGACCGCCCCAGGAGAGCGGTAACCCCGGCAAGAACTGCCCGGAGCCCGGCTAAAGCAGCGACTCCGCCGAACACCCTCAGGGCCCCTCACCCGCGCGGGGCCGCCCCGCTCCGTCCCCCCGGGCCCCTCACCCGTGCGGGGCCGCCCCGCTCCGTTCCCCCGGGCCCCTCACCCGTGCGGGGCCGCCCCGCTCCGTTCCCCCGGGCCCCTCACCCGTGCGGGGCCGCCCCGCGCTGTCCCCGCTCCGCTCCGTCCCCCGGGCCCCTCACGGACCCCTCAGGCTGCGCCGTTCACCGGCGGAAGACGCTGCGCGTGACGTCACGCACCGCCTCGTACCGAGCGGACGCGCTCGTGTGACGTTATTGCGCCGACACGTTATGAGCGGGCGCGCTCTTGTGACGTCACGGCCGCGAGCGGCGGGGAAGGAGCGGGCGCCATGTTGGCTCAATGGCCCTCAGGGGCACGGCAGGGATTGTCCCCCGGCGCTGCTCAGGCCACAGCGCACGTGCTGTGTCCAGTTTCGGTCCCCTCGCTTTAAAAAGCTTCTGGGGGGCTGGAGAGTGTCCAGGGAAAGGAATGGAGCTGGGAAGGGGCTCAGAAGGAGAAAAGGAGGCTCAGGGGGAATTTCTGTCTCTGCACAACTCCCCGGCAGGAGGGGCAGGCAGGGGGTCGGGCTGTGCTCCAGGAACAGGGACAGGAGGAGAGGGAACGGCCTCAGGCCGGGCAGGGTGGGCAGAGCAGGAATTTGTGCACCCAGAGGATCCCAAAGCCCAAATTCTCCTGCAGGAACGGGAGGCGCCCTCCTGCTGATCAAAACCTGCAGCAAACTCACCAGCACACAGGAGACCTCGGGATCCTACTAAATAACAGGAACACTGAGACAAGCAGAGTAAAGCAGGAGTGTTTCATTTATATTTTACTCTTCATTAGATTGTTCATTTGAATGTCCATATTACAAAATTAGCTGCCATGGCCCACAACTGGATGGGACTTCAGGAAAGCTGTCAGCTTACTCAAAAGAGCACAAACTAGTATTTCCTTTCAAAGAACTCTGTGAAACAATAACATATTAATCTTTAAAGCTAAATAGTGCTAAAATTTCACATAATCTACATTAGTTTTGGTTTTAAATAATTTCACCAACCGTTATAAAATTAATGTATTTGCATGTATCAGGTTACAGACATTTGCATTTCAATGAGGGTGAAGTATCCCATGCTGGAACAAGGAGTTTAAGCAATTGCTGTTTCAACAGCAGCTAATTCTTATTGCCTCAGAACCAAGTTTCCACGAAGTATTGAACAAGAAAATGCAGGACATTGTTTCCCCACAAAACTAATAAAAGTCTGTTACAAGCAACAATAAAATGCCCTCTGGACAGGAAGCATTTATAAAATGCAGAGCTCTCCCAGCAAAGTGCTTGCACAGGGCATTCACTTCAATCTTGCCATTGAGATTCAAACCCTGAAGTGATCACTGACCAGGTGAAGAGGACAAACATCCTCTGTAATGTTTTCACTGGCTTGGGGAGATGAGGAACTGCAGGTGCTCCACTAGGTCTGGCTCCTGGCTGCAGAGAACTGGGCAGCAGCTGCTGAGATCAGGAGAGAAGGGGCTGAGACAAACTTGAATAGTTAAAAATCTTGAAGGAAAGCTGGAATTGCTAACTCACCATGCAGTCACTGCTGAAGGAACACTGTGCTGACATCACAGATTCCACACTGTGTTAAGTTTGCAGCATCCAAACATACAAGTAGGGAACTGTCCATGTATTCCATTCCCTTGGCTCTAACCATTTGTGTTTTACACATAAGCCAATCATGCCCACAGGTGACCTAACACTGCTTCAAGCCTTTGTTTGTAAAAAAAAAAAAAAAAATTAAGATAAAAAAATCTTCTATTGGAACTTCTACTCTATTGGGCTTAAATCCCTGAAGAATCCATACTGTGTATGGAAGGCTCTAAGTGTTGTGCCTTGATGCAAATAAATGCACAGTAAATGTTTCTTGTGCAGTTTTCCTCCCTCTAAGTTTTCCCCTTCCCTCACAATAACTAAAACCAAAGTTTGAAACCAAAGCATGAATATGTTACCAGCACACATGGACAGGTTTACAATCTTCTCTTTTTAAAGAACAAATGACAAAAAGCATTCAAGAATATTGCATTTTTTTTTAACAGACAAGTAGCAAAACTTTGTACCACCTGGAACAGAACTGCTGAGACAAAGCTCCCCACACATTTTGCTGTAATACTTAAATAAGTAACACCAATGCAAGAACTTTCTCTTAATGGTTCCTAGTGTTGAAGGACTCAGGGGATGATGGAGTTAGGCAGGTCTTTGTACCCTGTGAATGACAATTGCACAGGTGGCACCGAGACACTCCAACAGCAGTCACATGGCTTTCACTTTGATTTGCTTCATCTTCATCTGCTTCTTCTCAAGCTTCTTCTGCTCCCGCCGCAGAGCAGCTTCCTGCAGAGGGACAGGGTCTGAATGAACACAGATGATCTCTTGAAGGGACAAGCAGATCATCTCAGCACCAACAAAAGCCTCCAGCACGGGGCTCACATCTCAGCAGGAGCCTTCCCGTGCTTCGGAAAGGAGCAGCAAATACGCGACAGCTGCAGCGAGCAGGAATCAAAGCTGCCCCTGCTCCTGCAGCAGGCTGGAGGTGTGCTGGGAGGGCTGTGGCACAGCCTGCAGCAGGGATGCAGCAGGGATGCAGCAGGGATGCAGCAGGGATGCAGCAGCCCCTCACCTCCAGCCGCCGCTGCTTCTCGGGATCCTCCTCGTTCATGATCCGCTCCTTCTCCGCGCGCTTCTTCTCCTCGCGCCGCGACTGCGCCGCCTCCTGCCTCTGCACGTGCGTCAGCTTCAGGAAGTTCTCCTCCACACGAGCCCTGTTCTTGTCAGCCTTCTGTTTGCCCTGCACACAGAGGAACACACAGCTTGTACTGCTGTCCCCCAGGAGGATGCAGGGCCTGCAGCAGCCACACAGGAACAGCTCTACTCGCCTCTCTGTTGAGCCGGAACTTCTTGGCTTTGTCGATGGAGTAGATGACCATGCTCATCAGAGGCAGCAGAGACTCCATGTCCTTTGGGGAAGTGTTGCCTGAGCCAGGCACTGAAATAAAGAGGTCCTTGTTCACTCACACAGACTGGCAGTACTTGTCTGCTGGCTGTGATGCTCTCCCCTTATGGCTCACACTGTTCATTGAATAAAGATGCTCTAATCCTGCTCTTTAGGAAGCTTCATTGGGAGCTATGGGCTTGAATTTTGGAGAGATTTGCAGATCTATTATTTTCTAGAATTCTCCCAACAGGCCACTTTTATTTCAAACCAGGGTAAACCAAGTGAACCTGTGCAAGTTCAAACTGCAAGGCTTCTGGTTTACAAACAAGCCACCCCAAGAGAGAGAAGTGTGAGCTGAGGTCAAGAACAGCAAGACTGGGTGTCCTGTTCTCATGACAATATGCTGCTCAGTCCCCACTGTATTGCTGCCTTCTGTTTACCAATCAGTGATCCTGCTCCATGCACTGCAGTCACTCATCACACATTATCTTTCACACCTGAGCATGGGACTCACACCAATAAAGCCCAACACTCCCCCAGACACACACAGACAAAAGCTTCCTTACCATTAAATGTAAACAAAAGTGTCTTTTTAGTTTCGGGCAGTTTTGTAAGCTGGCCCTCCCTGGAGGAAAGAAACAAGTGTTTGGAAGGAGTGAAGAAAAATACAAACTAACATTCGTTGGAAAAACTATCAAGTGCCAAAGACACTTGCAAAGTACTTGAATAAAATAAATACTAAGAGCCCGGTTATAACCCAAAGTTAAGTTTCAAACTAACTCAAAATCCCACAGTATTCTAATATGAAAATCTCAGGCTTACATTTCACAGATCCTCCACAATTTTAGTAAAAGGTATAC
Source organism: Erithacus rubecula (assembly GCF_903797595.1). Taxonomy (NCBI): domain Eukaryota; kingdom Metazoa; phylum Chordata; class Aves; order Passeriformes; family Muscicapidae; genus Erithacus; species Erithacus rubecula. The sequence goes on along the minus strand of NC_136679.1, from coordinate 529,994 downwards.
ACATAAGCTGTCTTATAATTAAATCCAACTATTTTACTTTATGTTCATTAGTTTATACACCTGTGAACATAATACACCCTTGCAAAAACCTAGGTGATAATTCAGGTAAGGCACATCAGCCACCACTCAGCAATTCTGCAGCAGCCCCTGAAGGAGCAGGAGGCTGAGAGAGCAGCAGAGCTGCAGCCTGAGCACTGCAGAGGCACAGCTGAGTGGGGCTGGCAGAGCTCAGCCTTTGCACTTACTCTTGCATAAGCTTTGGACCGGAGAACTGGTCCGAGAACTGCACAGAGTCAATCTTGTCAGCGTAGTGTGTGAGGAAATGGATCATCTGAAAGAGAAGCTGGGTTAGTTTTCCCCAGCACCAATCCAGCTGCAGCCTACCCACTCCATAGGGCTTTCCAGGTTCCCTGCCCATGGCAGGGGGCTGGAACTGGGTGATTTTTAGGATCCCTTCCCACCAAAACCATTCTACAGTTCTGTATATCACTCGGGAAATTGCTGTGCCCAGCTTGCCACAGCAGCACTGATAGAGATGTGACCTTTTCCTTTGAACTTTTTCAGAACATACAAGCTATAAATGCCAGGATTGCCAAGGGGTATTTGTATTAATCCATTCAGGTTTACCTTAGCATCCATCATTCCCTCTGTGACCTCTCCCATCTCTGACAAGATAGCCAGTGAATCTGGAAGTCCATATTTTGCACCAGACTTAGGTTTATCACTGCAGAACTCACTCTGTTTCAAAGAGAACAATGCAAAAGAAAAATAAGCACAAGCCTGTAAGTATCTTATCAGACTGAACTGTTCTGGAGCGTGACCTCTAAAACTACTGGAAAAGAAACAATAAAAATACACTCATTCACTTATGCTGGCTGGGGACATTTCAAACAAAGTAAAGCACACAGCATCAACAGTCTTTAAGCCAGCATTTTCCTTCAGAAGGCAGCACTTTAAGGAAGAATATAAAGCAATTCTAATACATACATACTGGAAGGTTCAAAGTGAATTAAGGCACTTTGCTTACATTTTGATAACAGACCAAAAACTGGCATCCTACCAAGCACACTTCACACTGTTACTTGAGAGAAAAGACTTGCAAAGCATTGCTTGTTATCACTGGATTCTTTGCAAGCTCTGCAATTCTTTTCACACTTGAACATATGGAAAGTTTTAATTTCAGATCATGTAAAAACAGACGACTTAAACCTAATTTTTCCACATCACATATCACTAATTAAGTTTACTTTTCAATGCTTGAAGATGTCTTTTGTGCAAATTAAATGAGGTGAAGTGACACTGTGTATGCTGACAAAATTCTGCAGCCTCTTAAACCACTGTACCCCAAAAGAAAGGTGTAAGCTGCTTTCCTTGCAGGCCTGACAGGGGGGAGCACTTCTGATGTTTGAGTCCATTAGATTTTTATCTGTAGATGGAAATGTGTTTTCCTCACAGATTCCAACAGGTCAGTCACAGGTTTCCAACTGTTCCCAAGAAAACAGTGAATATGCAGATTAGATTCTTACATGCTATTATTTATCAATGTGCATGTACATACCAGGTCCTGCATCTCTTTCTGAAGTCTCACCAGTGCTTTTCTGGTTCCAACAGCAAATACATATGTGTCCATATCTTCATCATTCATTGTCACTTTTATTTGCTGTGAAAAAGAATGTTACTAGCCCTGGTCAGGTTTCAATGTTTGTCTGATACTTTGATTCCTAAGAACAAGGACTAAGCAAGGACAGACACAGCTAAGATAAAGGTATTTGATTTAAAGCTTATCAGTGTGTCTTAAAGTAAGGAAGCTTTTTAATTAGACTGAGCACACCATTCAGTACTGTGCTGTAATGACAGTGACCAGAACAGCAGAGTTATAAAAAGAATTTCCAATTAAATATTTTGATATAAGTAAATACTATTATAGATGGGAAGAGTATTCACAGTGCACACAGTCACTGTTCTTCCAAATGTAACTTCTCTTGGCACTTAGACTCTCTAAGAGCAAGTGGAAAAGGAAAAATAACATTAAAAATATAATATCCCTATATGGATAGTTCAGACTGTACAGAGGAGCAATCACTACATATTTCAGATGGCAAAACCACTTTTTATCAAGGTGATGTCTTGACTCATGATAGACTGCTCACAAAACCACTCGAGTGACAAAACCCACAGATAAAGCAACTTCCAGTCACCAGCAGTTTGTATTTCTTTCCTGCCTGTGAAATGCAAACAGTTCTTTGAGGTTGTTTCAACAGTTACTGGAGATATGGAGCAGTACAGAGAGCAGCTGTACTGTAGATCACAAGCAGCAGTTTCAGAGTTTCAGTTTTCAGGGTGCAGTCAGGCTCAGTACTCACCACTTGGTCCGAGGCCGGTCTCATCATGCGCGCCAGCACGTTCAGCAGGTCCTGCCTCTTGAGAAACTGAAAATACAAAACCAGCTCAACACAGCTGGAAAAACCTCCTTCCTCACAGCTAATCCCTGCCTGCCCTGTGACCAGTGCAGCTCAGAGGCAGGGCCACTGCCTGCATTGGAGCAGTTTCTCAGGGCTTTGTTCCCTCAAGTCAGGTGAACTCTGGGACTGCTCCATCCCAGCTGCAGGGCTTCCTTTCTGTCTTTGCTGTTCTTCATTGGAATTCCTGCTGGTCCATTTATCCCAAATGGGCTCTTCAGCCTACAGTCACCTCTGCTTTCTATACTCTTCCTCAAGCACTTGTTCTTTGGTGCCAACTTTAAGGGCCAGAATATAGGTCTGTTCAGACCTTCAGATGACCAACCTTCCCTCGTGTGTGTACTCAGAACTCTGTGTCTGAGTGTGAGCACAAATGCCAAGCTGGGATTCCATGCTACTCTCACAGGAATGGAAAAGTCTCCAGAACCTGACAACTGGTGACACATAAACAGCACCACAAACTCCCTCATTCTCACCTTTAACTGGATGAGCATTCCTTCACAGCACACCCTTCCAGAGCACCACAAGTTATATATGTGTTCATTCTCTTGATTTAGTTTCCCAGTGCTTGTAGCTTCTTTGCTAGTGCCATCATCCCCTGAGGAAAACAAGAGAAAGAGAACTGCAATCTCAAACCACAAACTGAGACACCATAGTTCAGCAGAAGGCTTACAGCTCACCACAGCACAGAGGAGGATTCCCTACAGCCTAAATGCCAGGCTAAACCCAGCTTTATTCAAATACCAAAACTGGATCCTGGCCATGGAACTCACCAACAAGAGCAAAGTTGCTTTCCAGCAGCTCCCTGTGAGTGTTGAACCAAGCATGAGCCAGGCGGTTGTTTTTGTTCTTGCCAATGATGTAGTTCATGATGTAAGCCAGGAGACCTGTCACCATCAGGATCTCCATGTAATAACTCTCCCAGCTGTTTTGAAGGTGAGCAGGGACCTGTGTAAGGGAACAGAAACTGTGATTTACATATCAAACAAGGGGATTTTGTACACACAGAAATTTGGGAAACACAGACTAGTGGAGAAGTTCCATCCCCAACACAGCAATAAGCTCCACAAAGGCCACAGGAGAGAGCTAAGCCTACATAATGCACTTGGCTTACTGGGGCACAGGAATCATTCAGGAAACAACTGATAACAGCATTCCCAAAATACCTGCTTCATACAAAAAAAAAAAAGGACTCAATTCTAAGAGAGCCTGGGCTAGCATCCATCCCTCAGAGTAAAGAGCCCAGCACTTCAATTCACTGAGCATTTCAGCTTCATACCCTGCCCATCACAGCATTATCTGACCATCACATAACTTCTCTGCAAATCCAAAGTAACAGCCAAAGCCCAGGAACATTCTCAGGATGTCAGCAAGAGCCACAGACTCCATGGGGCAGCAGGGAAATCTTCCTGACCTTGTCACCTCAGAGCTAATTCTGCCATCACTGTACCACCCTTGAGACACAAAAGTTCCCAAACCTCAATTTTCCCTGTCAAGGTCAGCTATAATGCCTAAAAAGAGATCACAGGGGTAATAAAAATGCAGACCTTGAGCACCTGATCATTCTGTGAAACACTATTTTAGGAGACAAAAAGGTGATGAAGAGTGGGTACAGAGACTGGCTTCAAAAACCAACAGAGTTGACAAATTCTAATCTGACATTTAAACCACAGACAAGCTAAAAACACACTGTGTTCATTGTTTAGTACCCCAGTGACATTCCTGGCATACTGTCTTATGAAAATAAGTGATGCAACTCCAAGTAGGAACGGGATCCACAGTTATACCTACATTAACTATTGTTATGGGGTCTTTATTTTTGCTGTGAGATGCATCTGGCTTCTCTTCATACCCTTCAAACTCCTCATCATCATATGGTTCACTCTCAGTGTCACCTTCCTACAGGATGAAATCACAAACAGCATGAAAATCCAAAGTCCAGCACGTACAATGCAAAAAGAGAAAGCAAGGTGCAGGGACACTATTAGGAACCACACTGAGAATGGGAGCAAGGCCTTACCTGTGTGTCTCCATCATCAAAGTCTTCCTGATTTTCATCCTGACCTTCAAGCTCCACAGTGGCTTCTTCTTCATCATCTTCTGTAGTGATGACCCTCTGAGGAGACTCTGTGACTGTATCTTCACTCACATCTTCAAATTCAGCAAAGTCATTATCATCATATTCCATAATGTCATCTCCATCCTCAAATTCATCATACTTTGCCAAAGAAAAGCTCCATGGGATGAACAGGACAGCAATAAAAATGTACAAATTCTTCATTTTCACTAGGGAAAAAAAAATTAAATCATTGCACCAAGTCCTTGTCAATGCTGTCACATTCCACGCCAACACACAATGCACAATTTGAAAACACCAGGAGTCAGACCAGAGAGAGAAATAAATCCCTGCCTGATCTTGCCATTTTCTCTAAAAAGAAAGTGACTACTGGTACAAGAGCAAAATAACTCTGAGGGAGAGGTTCTGCTGCTTGTGACAGCAGCAAATTCCCATCTGGCCACGCTGTTCAATGAGCTGGGATGGGAAGGGCTTTTCCCCTCAGCTTCCCATTTTCTGCTTGAGCTCAGAACAGTCCCAACCTCCCCCTGGGGTCGGGGCACCTTCTCCAAACCCCAAAAACGGCAGCAGCAGAACCAGGCAGAGGATCAGCTGCCCCAGGCTCTGCTGTCAGGCTCCTTTTGCTCCCTCCTGCAACCAGATCCGAGTGGGAACCTCAACGTTCAGCAGAGTTCTCTCACAAACTCAGAATAGAAAAGATTTGTTTCTAAATTTGACCAGCACTCCTCCGAGTGCCTCACGCAGGGAACCCACTGCTATGAATGACAAGGACGATTAAAATAAACTCCTTTGCCAAACACTCCTCACTCCAGCAAAACCCACAGAGAACACGGTCACAGAACCTTAATCAGGAAGGAAAGTTCAGCAAGGCCGAGTGCAGGAATTTGGAACATTGTGTGGGAACCTCACAATTTTGCAGGAATTTAAGAAGAAAAAAAACCCCAAAATACTATTTTGATACGACAGAATTTGCACTCTGTTCAAAATGACAGGACAACAGAGCCACCTGCTCGACCAAATTCTAACATTTCACAGTAAGAATTCACACACTATTTGAACACATCCACCTTCAGAAGAGCTGACAACTCCCAACAGCTTCATGCAAAACAAACTCCTGCAGCCAGCTCGAAGGACACAGCTGGATCAAATTCCAGACAGCAGAATATCCTTCCAGGTCCCACGAGGAACCGATTCATTCTCCTCCAGCGGCAGAGGAACGGCGGCGCTCGGCAGCCCGCGGCTGATCCCGGGGCAGCGCTCACCCAGCGGGCCGGGCCTCACCGGGACCGGCACACCGGGACAGCGGCGCAGGTGCTCGCTACCCCGCAGCTCCTTCCCGGAACACGAGTCAAGGTTACCGAGATAAAAGCAGCGACCGCCGCCCTGGGCGCGGCGCCTCTCACAGCCCCGGCCCGGCGCAGGCCGCGCAGCCCGGTGCGCTCCCGGAGCGCCGCCGGTACCGAGCCGCGCCCGGCCGCCGCGGGAGCGGGAGCGGGAGTCCCGGCCGGCGGGGCCGCGTTACCTGAGTCACGGGCGCGCCCGCCCTGCGCGCCGCTCCCGCCCGCCGCACCGGGGCGCCTGCGCGGTGCGCGCCCGCCGCATCTGCGGGTACACACACGGGGGGGCGAGCCCAGCCCCGCGGCGCGGGAAGCGCGCGGGAAGCGCCCGGAATCACCTGGGAACGAGCGCGGTCCCGGGGCAGCCGCTGCCGTTTCCCGCTCCCCGCTCTGCCCGGTCCCGCCGCCCTCACTCTCCGCCGCTTCACCTGCGCGAGGGGCGCATGAGCGGCGGGACGCGCGTCACCACGCACGGTGCGTGCGCACGTCGGTGCGTCGCGTCCCCACCCCCGCCCCGGTAACCGGGGAAGTGGCGGCGGCGGCTGCGGGCTGAGGGTGAGTGCGGGGCTGAGGGCGGGAGCGGCCGGGCCGGGCCCGGCGGGAGCCTCCCCTGCGGCCGGCGGGGCCTCCCGCGGCCGGGAGCCGCCGTAGCCGCGGCCTGCAGCGGGCGCGGGAGCCCGGGCCTGGCCCGCACAAAGGGCCCGCCCCGCAGCGCGGTTCCGCGGGCGGGACGGGCCCGCGCCGGGCCCGGTGTGCGGGCAGCGCCTCCCGCGCCCTCTGGCCCGGGCCTGTCGCCGCCGTGTCCCGGGAGGGCGATCCCGCGGGCGGGGTCCCTCTCGCACCGGCAGCGGGCGGGCTCGGTGCCCCCCGGGCGGGCTCGGTGCCCCCCGGGCGGGCTCGGTGCCCCGCAGGTTTCCTCCGTGCCCCGCAGATTTCCTCCCCGAGCGGCGGCCGCAGGGCAGCGGGGCCTCGGCAGTTTCCCTGCGGGAACCTCTCCCTGCTCGCTCGCTGCTGCCGAATGGCCGATCTGACCGTGTTTTGCTTTTGCTGCTGTCTGACAATAAAAAAGTGATCCTCATTTTTTGAGGCAGCGGAAGGAGGACGAAGGTGGATAACTACAGCGAGGAAGAATTCTTACAATCAGATTTTAACAGTTTCCAAAGATTCTCGCTGTGCTGTCACGGCAGAAATGCGGTTCCACCTCTCACCTCTTTATTGCAAGTTTTGATCTCCCAGTGCCGCGGATCCGCAGGTGTGAAAGCTCAGAGTGTGTCAGGACAGGGGGAAAACAGAACTCGGTGGTCAGTGCTGAGCGTAGAGCTGAACTGCCGAGTTCCCCCCGAAATCTGCTGCTGAGCTTTGGTCTCGGCTCAGATTTATTGAGCAAGCCCCAGGCTGGTGAATGTTCAGCACAGGGACTGGCTGCACTATTTACCTTCAGATTGTTTTGAAGTTGTTTTTTTGCCGGTGAGTTCCGATCTCATTGAACATTCTCAGTGTGAGGATTTGTTTAATAAGACTTGCAGCCTTTAGACAGCTGATTACAATGCATTGGAAAGCAGTGGGTATCTTTTCTCTGTCCTGCCTTACAGGTGTGATTTGCTTGACGATGCAGGTAATTAAATGACTCGAGAATGGAAACTGTAAATATTAATGTATTCGTTCAGTTGTCATCTTAGAAAATCAAGTTTTGAGCAGACAGTGGAGTGTTTAGATACTGTTTGAAGAGCAGAGATTGGAGAGCATCTCAGTATGTGCAGTATCTATGGCAGAAGGTGCTGCCTTGAGAGGCTTTTTGCAGGGATGTGCCTGGGCTCACACAGAGCCTTGTGCTGCCCTGGCCCATTTCTGTGAGGAATTCTCTGAGGCTGCTGGGTTGCAGGAGTGAGTATTGACAAGCCATGAAACAGATGGGACAATGTGGACATGCAAAATGTGCATTGAGCTGCCTTCTCATCTCTTGTTCCTCCTGATGGTCAAAGTTCCGGCCTTGGGTTTGTTTGTCTTAGGTTGCAAACAGGACTGGTAACATCTTCAATGTGTTTGGGTAATCCCTGAAGGACATGACCTGTTCTGGAAGGCAGACACTTTATTTTTATTCTTCTCTGGAGTTGTGGGTATGTTCATAGTGACAGAAGAGCAGAGGCCCATCCTTTGCAGGAAACAGATTAAACTCTTGTGGCTCAGAGTTCCACAAGTGCCTGGGTCATGGCTGAAGTGATGAACTAAAGAAAAATCCCAACAGTTACCTATAACTGCCTGGAGCAGGAGGGGCGTTAATGTGTCTTTTCTCACTTTAACAGGCACATTGGTGGCATCATGAATTGGAATAAAGGCGGGCCTGGCACGAAGAGAGGCTTTGGCTTTGGTGGGTTTGCCATAACCCCCGGCAAGAAGGAGGAGCCCAAGCTGTCGCAGCAGTCGCACAGCGCTTTCGGCTCCGCCGGCTCCTCGGCCGCCTTCGCCAAGGCGGGGCCTCCTCAGCTGCCCTCCTTCTACAAAATCGGCTCCAAGAGAGCCAACTTCGACGAGGAGAACGCGTGAGTGCAGCTGCTCTTGGGTGTGCAGCTCTGCCTTGTAATGGCTTCTGTTTCTGAGCTCGGGGCACAGGTCTAGGACATTTATATAAATTAATGTGCAGTAATATACTGCGAGTTACTATAGTAGCCTGCAGAAGCTTTCTTCCTCCTCCTAAAGAACATACTTTATTCACTCTATGGTGCTCTCAGACTTGGAGCCAAGCAGGACAAATTTGGGTGTCTTTTTGACTGGAAAATATTGATTTCCACAGTTCTTTCCTAACCCTTCTCTTGGCTCTATAAATGTATAAATAAGGCTGAGAAAGTTGGGATTGTTCAGCATGGAGAAGTTTGGGGCTTCCAGTATCTGAAGGGAGCCTACAAGAAAGATGAAGAGACTGTTTTATGATACCCATTTACCCTGCCATCACTTTGAACTTTTAACATGAATAATTGTGAATAAATAAATAAATCCCAGCGTTTCCTCTTGTGTCCATACTGACTTCTGTTGTCCATGTGGGTGCCTTGACTCAACCAGAAACCATGAAGGACAGCAGAGTGTTGTAAGCCACATGCTGACTGGGCTGTTGTTCATTTTCTTCAGGTACTTTGAGGATGAAGAGGAAGATTCCAGCAATGTGGAATTGCCCTACATTCCTGCAGAGAACTCCCCCACTCGGCAGCAGTTCCAGTCCAAGTCAGCAGACTCTGACAGTGATGATGATCCTCTGGAGGCATTCATGGCTGAAGTGGAGGCAAGAGCAGCTGGGGGAGTGTTTGGTCCTTGCTGTGCCTGTACCTGTGTGCTCTCAGGGGCAGCAAATGTCACTCAGGGCTTTGGCAGCTGCAGTCAAAATGCCACTTCACTTTGGGGTTTCTGTAGGATGGTGTTAGAGCTCACAAATGGGTTAGATAGGCAGAGAGTGGGTATGGCTTACAATACCTTAACTTTAACTGCTTTGGGGATGCCAGAGCAATACAACACAGAGCTCTGCTTGTCTCTGAATATCAAACTAAGGTTTTGTGTGTTTTTCACTACCTAAATGGAAGTTGTTTGGGTTTTTTTTGATTAACTGTTTCTTAGCTACAGTTCTGTTGTTAGTTGGATTCAGGAGGAATATGGGGATTTTAATTTTTCAATAACACTGTTACCAGCTTAGAGTAGTATATAAATTCAAAGGTAGTAGTAGGAGAATTTAGCTAGCATAAAATAAATATACAGAACAAGACAAAGTTTAGTCCAGTTGATGTCTCTGTGACATAATGGTCTAATTATTCAGAAACAGTTTTCCCTTCCATGTTTTACCATCTTGATCTTTTTAACCTGTGACAACTTTATGACCTGCCAGGATCAAGCTGCTCGAGACATGAAGAGACTTGAAGATAAAGACAAAGAAAAAAAGAACGTTAAGTAAGTTCTGTTTTATTATTCCCATCCCTGCCTGTGTCTTGCTCAGAGAATTCCAGTGCATTTTGCTGCTGGTGGTTGTTCATTAGATATATAGTGCATACCAAATAAACATCATTAGCCTGTGCAGGAGGTGCTGTGGGTAACAACTTGTGCTGTAAGAATGGGAGATGGGAGGAACCCATGGCAGCCTCCTGTGGCAAACTGCAGCCACTCTGAGTTAGCCCACAGGAGAAACCTTTCTGGGTCACAGCAACCAGGGCAGCATGTGCTACTCCTGCCACTTTCCAGATCAGCCTGCATAGGTTCTTTGCTTCCCACACCCTTGGTTTAGCTTTAAATTGCTTTTCTGTGAGCAAAATAGCTCAGTGCTGCTATACCTGGAGTACTGGAGACTCTTCTAGACTTGGACTAGGTATTTAGACATTAAAGCTGATAGATAAGGTAGCACATACCAATTGGGGTACTGAATTTGGAGTTTAAAACAGTTTAAATTTATGCAGCTTATCTGTCTATTTGTTTTAAGGCAAATAATTGAGCTGTTGATTCTTGAGAGAAATGTCAGATATATTGGTAGAAGTTACATTGCATGGGGTTGATCAGATTATACATGGTCCTGACATGGAACACAGGATCCAAATCACCACCTGGGGAAGTTCTGACCTGGATTTGCACTTCCTGGCTCACATTCTTCTTCAGTTATGGCACTTCTGTAGCATTGAGAGCTTAGACCAGGATGATCTTTGATGTGGCTTCTGCTGGGAAGATGGAATCCTAAGCTCTCAGCCTCAGTACCAGAAGTGAAGCCAAGTCTTTGCAGGGTCACTGCAGTGTTTGGTACTAGATATGAAACCTCCATGGGTTGGGAATATAAATATTGCTGAGTTGATAGTGTTGTGTCTTCCACGAGCTCTGGAGCTCAGCACTAATCAAATGGAACTGTTGAGCTGAGTCTGTGGAACACTTGCAGGGAAGTTTTTTCTCCGCTTGTTTTTCCAGGGGTATTCGAGATGACATTGAAGAGGAAGATGACCAAGTGAGTTCTTATGCAGTCTTTCTATCTTCTTTTTTGTTGTTTTGTATCTTTTAACTTCCCCTCTCTGAATACACAACTGCTAGGAGCAAAGAAAACCCCAGTGTTGTGTGCAGTATCCAGACAATTCAGCAGGAAGCTGTAAGGGTTACCTGCTGCCTCCACCCTTCCAGGTGTTTTAAGAAGAATATTAGACAGCTGCATTCATTGAAGAAGATTTTTTTCAGTCAGTTTGAACTTGAGCTTCCTGTACAGGTTATTGAGTGTCTGAGGATCTTCCACATTGTGTTGGCACAATCAGCTGCAGGGGACACCAGGGAGAGGCTGTTGGACTGTGCAGGCTCCTTGCAGTGGAATGTGGGGTCTGTTCAGGGAAGAGTCAGGCTTTTGATCCCTATTTTCAGAGAAGCTCCAGTTCTCATTGAACTTTATAAGCATCACTGTAGCAGAAATAATAAAGAGAAAGGACTTAATTTCAAAATGTAAATTCCTCCAGAATTTTAGTTACTAACTCTTTTGTTACTTGTGTTAGTGCAGAGCTTGGCAGGGTTGTGACTTTGTGTTTGGGCACAGCTGATGTTCAAGTGTACTGTGGGCATAGCTCTGTGACTGAGGATAACTGGCCAGGAAAATGGAAAAGCCAGATGAATATGTATGAATATTTGTAATCAAGCCTTGCTTTACAGATCTGATCTTAAATATTTGCTTCAAGTCAAGTGAGAGTGGTGTTTTCTCTATGAGAAAGTCTCACCCTGGTGTGCCAGTGAGTCTCTGAGACACAAACACCTTTGTGAGCTCTGAGGATGGCACATGACAGGGTGGCAGTGTCTTAACTGGGACTCCCTTCTGAAATACTTTCTTTCACATTTGTTGTTGACTTTCTCAATGAAAAATAGATACATTTTCATTTCCTAAAGTCTAGTTAGGGGAAGTAAAGAAACTATCATGGCATGTTTAGAAAAATCAACATCATACCCTTAGTAACAATGTGTTTCCTGGTTGAAAACCTACAGTGTTTTGTTCTTTGTGCTTTGTTCATGTGGAAATGAGAATAGATCCTTTTGTTGTTAAACATAACAAGACTTGGTAGAAGGAGTTGTTAAGCAGACACAAGACAGGTTTGTTTTTTAGGAGCATTTGGTGGTGTAGCTGACAGTGGAGATGTTTTCATTTGTACCTCTTGTCCTTCAGGATGTATCTGGTGTTTATTAGCAGAATGAGTTCTAGTGAACATAGGTACCATTCTGCTCGTGGTGGGTGTGACAGGCAGCCTGGCACAGCCCTCCCAGGCAGTGGCAGTGCCCTGCCTGTGCCCTGCCTGTGCCCTGCCTGTGCCCTGCCTGTGCCTGAGCTGGCTGCTGTGCTCTGCTGCAGGAAGCCTATTTCCGCTACATGGCCGAGAACCCCACTGCTGGTGTGGTGCAGGAGGAGGAGGAGGACAACCTGGAGTATGACAGTGATGGCAATCCCATTGCACCCAGCAAAAAAATCATTGATCCTCTTCCACCTATTGACCACTCAGAGGTAGGAGGGAATTCTGTTCTACTCTGGGGCATTGCAGAAAGCAGGAGCTGAGGAGGCCCCTGTGATATTTCAGTGCTTTCTTAGGTCAGCCATACTAACGGCCCTTGAAATGCCTTCATTTAAATACATCGTTTGGCAGGCAATTAAGAACTTCAGGAAAAAGGAATCTTGCATCTGGACCAAGTGAGTAATTGATTGATTCCATTGCAGATTGAATACCCACCCTTTGAGAAGAACTTCTACGATGAGCACGAGGAGATCAGCAGCCTGACCCCGCAGCAGGTGCTGGAGCTGCGGCACAAGCTGAACCTGAGGGTGAGCTGGGCACAGAACTGCCCCAGCAGCTTTTGCTGCCTCTCCTTCCTGGACTCTTACTTCTAATGATTTTCTCTGGGAACTCCAGCTTTTCACTCCAAGCCCCTCAGGCACCTGCAGGGATGCTGATTCCTTGGAAGTGTTCCATGCATTTGTGAAGTGGGCAGTGAGGAATGCTGCTTGGACTAAAGACCTGCAGAGCTTGGAGCTCAACCTGCAAATAGATCAGCAATGAGTTCTTTGCCATTTGTGATGTGTTAGTGGGGTGGTCTTCTGTGAAGGGAATTATTTGGGGTAGGACACCAGTTAGACACAAGGAGGTAAAAACAATGTTTAGTAGCTCATGTTGATTGACAGATAATTAAATTTTTTTATCTGAAAGTCTTATTTTCATAACATACCTCGAATTTGCACTCAGTTGAATTTAATGTCCACTCAAAAAGTAATGATATTTTTCAGAGGCAAAGAGACCCTTTTTTTTTTTTTTTTTTTTTTTTAACAGATTGCTCATTGTTTTTTCTATCACTGTTTATGAACAAAGATCTTTTTCTCTTTCCAAGGTCTCCGGGGCTGCTCCTCCAAGGCCTGGCAGTAGTTTTGCTCATTTTGGATTTGATGAGCAACTTATGCATCAGATTAGGAAATCTGAGTATACCCAACCCACTCCAATACAATGTCAGGTGAGTGTTGTTACTTCTCAAACTTGTCAAGAGAACAAAAAGAGCAAATGTAAAGCTCCCTCATCCACATGAATGTGACAAGCCTACAGAATGGATTTTTTCTATAAAAATAGCTCTGATTTTTTTAATAGAAGGTTACCCACTTTTTTTTTCTTGTTAAATGACCACTATAAATATCTCCATATTCCTTTTTCATTGTTTTGGGGGTTATTTTGGTGAATGAAAAGCATTCAAGTGATCTCTCTTACCTAAGGGAATGTTCAGGGTTTTTTGTCGTGGGCTTTCCTCGTTACCTGAGTTTTCTTGTACTGCCTAGCACAGGGATGTGCTGCAATGAGCATAATGTGGGCTTGGAACTTCCTTCTTTTCAGGGTGTTCCAGTGGCACTAAGTGGCAGAGACATGATTGGGATAGCCAAGACTGGAAGTGGGAAAACAGCTGCCTTTATCTGGCCAATGCTGATCCACATCATGGATCAGAAGGAGCTGGAGCCAGGGGATGGTCCCATTGCAGTGATTGTCTGCCCAACCAGGGAGCTCTGCCAGCAGGTAGGTGTGTGCATTCCTGGGTGTGCCAGCCAGTCTGATGGGAGAAGAAAGCAAAATTCTTGGCAAAATTTATCAGAGAAACTCAGGAAAGTTTGTGCATGAGTAGCCTGGCTCCAGCTCACAGCTCTTTCCTACCATTGTCCTTCTTGAAGGATAATAACAAACCTAAAATCTAAAATTATTGCACAGTGCTCTTATATTATTTTTAGCTATAAGGATGCTGTGGATGCATTGTGACAAGTTGCATGTGCCAAAGGATAGATCCTGCAGGTTAAATTCTTATTGGATAAATAGGTTTCTCCAGTTACTGGAAATTATCCACACGTGTTGAAGTATTCACCCCTGAGGAGCTGGGAGTGATTTCCTGGAGCTGGGAGCTGCAGAGTGCATTGCAGGGCCATGCTGCCTTCAGGGCAGGTGTTGTCTCAGTGTTGGTTGTGCTGTGTGTGGTTGTGCTGTGTGTGGTTGTGCTGTGTGTGGTTGTGCTGTGTGTGGTTGTGCTGTGTGTGGTTGTGCTGTGTGTGGTTGTGCTGAGCTGTGTGTGCTGGGCTGTGCTGTGTGTGATGAGCTGAGCTGTGTGTGATGAGCTGAGCTGTGTGTGATGAGCTGAGCTGTGTGTGATGAGCTGAGCTGTGTGTGCTGGGCTGTGCTGTGTGTGCTGAGCTGTGCTGTGTGTGATGAGCTGTGCTGTGTGTGCTGGGCTGTGCTGTGTGTGATGAGCTGTGCTGTGTGTGCTGAGCTGAGCTGTGTGTGATGAGCTGAGCTGTGTGTGATGAGCTGAGCTGTGTGTGCTGTGTGCTGAGCTGTGTGTGATGAGCTGAGCTGTGTGTGATGAGCTGAGCTGTGTGTGCTGAGCTGAGCTGTGTGTGCTGAGCTGAGCTGTGTGTGCTGTGTGCTGAGCTGTGTGTGATGAGCTGAGCTGTGTGTGATGAGCTGTGCTGTGTGTGCTGGGCTGTGCTGTGTGTGCTGGGCTGTGCTGTGTGTGATGAGCTGTGCTGTGTGTGCTGAGCTGTGCTGTGTGTGCTGAGCTGTGCTGTGTGTGATGAGCTGTGCTGTGTGTGATGAGCTGTGCTGTGTGTGCTGAGCTGTGCTGTGTGTGATGAGCTGAGCTGTGTGTGCTGAGCTGTGTGTGCTGTGCTGTGCTGTGTGATGAGCTGTGCTGTGTGATGAGCTGTGCTGTGTGATGAGCTGTGCTGTGTGATGAGCTGTGCTGTGTGATGAGCTGTGCTGTGTGTGCTGAGCTGTGCTGTGTGTGCTGAGCTGTGCTGTGTGTGATGAGCTGAGCTGTGTGTGCTGAGCTGTGTGTGCTGTGCTGTGCTGTGTGATGAGCTGTGCTGTGTGTGCTGTGCTGTGCTGTGTGATGAGCTGTGCTGTGTGCTGAGCTGTGCTGTGTGATGAGCTGTGCTGTGTGGTGCTGGCTGTGCTGATGTGTGCTGCTGTCGTGTGCTGAGCTGTGCTGTGTGTGCTGAGCTGTGCTGTGTGTGCTGTGTGTGCTGAGCTGTGCTGTGTGTGCTGAGCTGTGCTGTGTGTGCTGAGCTGTGTGTGCTGAGCTGAGCCGTGTGTGCTGTGTGTGATGAGCTGTACTGTGTGTGCTGAGCTGTGTGTGATGAGCTGTGTGTGATGAGCTGTGCTGTGTGTGCTGTGTGTGCTGAGCTGTGCTGTGTGTGCTGAGCTGTGCTGGGTGTGCTGAGGTGTGCTGTGTGTGCTGGGCTGTGCTGTGTGTGCTGGGCTGTGCTGTGTGTGCTGGGCTGTGCTGTGTGTGCTGAGCTGTGCTGTGTGTGCTGAGCTGTGTGTGCTGAGCTGAGCCGTGTGTGCTGTGTGTGATGAGCTGTACTGTGTGTGCTGAGCTGTGTGTGATGAGCTGTGTGTGATGAGCTGTGCTGTGTGTGCTGTGTGTGCTGAGCTGTGCTGTGTGTGCTGAGCTGTGCTGTGTGTGCTGGGCTGTGCTGTGTGTGCTGGGCTGTGCTGTGTGTGCTGGGCTGTGCTGTGTGTGCTGGGCTGTGCTGTGTGTGCTGGGCTGTGCTGTGTGTGCTGGGCTGAGCTGTGTGTGCTGAGCTGTGCTGTGTGTGCTGGGCTGTGCTGTGTGTGCTGGGCTGTGCTGTGTGTGCTGGGCTGTGCTGTGTGTGCTGGGCTGTGCTGTGTGTGCTGGGCTGTGCTGTGTGTGCTGAGCTGTGCTGTGTGTGATGAGCTGAGCTGTGTGTGATGAGCTGAGCTGTGTGTGCTGTGCTGTGTGTGCTGTGTGTGATGAGCTGTGCTGTGTGTGATGAGCTGTGCTGTGTGCTGAGCTGAGCTATGTGTGCTGAGCTGTGTGTGCTGAGCTGTGCTGTGTGTGCTGGGCTGTGCTGTGTGTGCTGAGCTGAGCTGTGTGTGCTGAGCTGAGCTGTGTGTGATGAGCTGAGCTGTGTGTGCTGAGCTGTGTGTGCTGAGCTGTGTGTGATGAGCTGTGCTGATCCCCACAGATCCACTCGGAGTGCAAGCGCTTTGGCAAGGCCTACAACCTGCGCTCGGTGGCCGTGTACGGAGGAGGCAGCATGTGGGAGCAGGCCAAGGCCCTGCAGGAGGGGGCAGAGATTGTGGTCTGCACACCAGTGAGTACCTGGGAGCCCCAGCCAGGGGCTGGAGCTGTTCAGCTTGCAGAAAGCTCTTGAGTCTGTGATGTGGATATTGACAGTTCTAGACTGAAGCCTTGAGATGTTTTCTGTTGTGTCTCTAGCTAGGATGAAAAGCAGCTAGATGGTTGTATATATGAATGTGCTTTAAAAACTTGTTTTTTCTTACTAGGGTCGTTTGATTGATCATGTGAAAAAGAAAGCTACAAACCTGCAGAGAGTCACTTACCTTGTGTTTGATGAAGCTGACAGAATGTTTGATATGGGCTTTGGTACGTATTGAACCAAGTCACTCTTTTGGTGCCCAGTCCCTGCTTAGGGTCTGTAAAATTAAAGAGTGAGTGAGAGGCACTCATTCTTTTTGTGGTTATATGTTAAATGAAGCAATGAAACTGCCTTTTGACTTAATTCTTCTAAATAATGAGTGTACAGAGTTGATGAGAGCATTTCTTCTCCCTTGCAGAATATCAGGTCAGATCAATCGCAAGCCACGTACGTCCTGACAGACAGAGTGAGTGAACAGTGAGTCTGGAGCAGAGCTGGATTTCCAGTTCTGGACACAGCCACACCAGGAGACTTGTGCCAAAGTTCACTGGTGTTATTCTCAGCGTGGGCTGTTGGGAGGGAGCAGCTGTGACATGTGGGCATTCAGCTCATCTCTCTGTAATCCCTCCACTGGCTGCACTCAGAGCAAAGATGATTAGCTGAATTCATGTTCATATGCCTTGAAATTCAGTGTTCTGAGCTGCCATGAAAGTTGACAGCAGTGCCCTTATTATCAACATTTCAGATGCCATGAAATGTGTTCCCACTTTGTGGTATTCTAACAGTGGTTGGCAATTTCCATTTGAACCCATAAAACCTCATCTTCAGTTCACTGACACTCAGGAATCCAGGTCCTCCTTCACAACATCTGTGCAGTGTTTTCACAGTTCTGAAAGGAATTTCTGCTTCCAGGAGTGTGAAGCCTGTTTCTCTTGCAGCTCTCCTGTTCAGTGCCACGTTCCGTAAGAAGATCGAGAAGTTGGCCCGGGACATTCTGATCGACCCCATTCGGGTTGTACAGGGAGACATTGGAGAGGTAATTCCATGGTGCTTGGGAGACACTCACAGCAGGGGATTGTCCTGTTTCTGTTCTCTGAAATTTAGGTTAAACTGCAGAAATCATAATTTATAGTTAGTTTTAAATAATTTGTGCTTAGCAAAACCATAAATTTTGTGGGTTTCTATTTTTATCTTATTGACCTTTCCGCCAACAAATTTGCCTGTAGTGTTGGGAGGTTTCATCAAGGAGTAGAACATTAATGCAGTGGTTTATTTTTGTATTTAGGCTGAATCAGTGGGTGTATCTTTTAGTTTTGTCTCAAAAGCATAAGCAAAGCCATTGCAGCTTCTGCAGTGAAGAATGTGAAACTTTTACAGTCTCTGTCCTATGGTTTACATGGGAGTGTTGGTGCTGGACTTGCTTGACAGTGACAGCTGAACTATCAACAGGCTGGGATCTGGTAGGAAGCTGATGAAGTGGGCAGATGTAAACCTGCTGGGAAGAAACATTGCTAATAATATATTGTAACTGTTGAGAAATTTCACAAGATGCCTTTGGAACATCTTTCTTTCAACCAGCTTTCTGTATTTTTTGTTTTTTACAACAGATCCCTTTATAACAAAAAAGTGACTACCTTAATCCCCTTCTTTCAGGGAAAATTTGTCCTTGATTGTGCTTAAGAAAAGCACCAGCTTTCCCAGCTCAATCACAGGGCCTCTATTCATTGATCTAAACTATTACTGTGTACTGGGAGCATCATCCTTGAAATCTTAAATTGTGTAAAAATGGAATCTTTCAGAGAAACCTGCAGGTAGTGCTGTAAGCTGCACTGTATTGCTGGTGATGCAGAATGGTTGGGAAGTCTGTGCATTCCTCCCAGCTGGCTGGCTCTGAGGACATTTCTCCCCTTAGGCCAATGAAGATGTCACTCAGATCGTGGAGATTTTCCCCTCTGGGCCCAGCAAGTGGAGCTGGCTGACGCGGCGGCTGGTGGAGTTCAGCTCCTCGGGCAGCGTGCTGCTCTTCGTCACCAAGAAGGCCAACGCCGAGGAGCTGGCCAGCAACCTGCGGCAGGAGGATCACAGCCTGGGGCTGCTGCACGGGGACATGGACCAGAGCGAGAGGAACAAAGTCATCTCCGACTTCAAGAAAAAGGGCATCCCCATCCTGGTGGCCACGGATGTGGCAGGTAGGTGACCTTGTGGAAAGCAGCTCAGACCAGCTGTGGGTATCTGCACAAAGACACCCTTCAGTGGGAGGCAACCAGGTTGGCTTCTGTACCTGCAAGGACACTCCAGAGCTTTTCAGAGCCGTGGAATGTCCTGAGTTGGAAGGGACCCACAGGGATCATGGAGCCCTACTCCTGGCCCTGCACAGACACCCCCAGAGTCACACTGTGTCCCTGTGCAGTACGTGGCATTGGCAAGGGGAGTACTTTTAGTCTCTTAACCATGCCTAGATTGCAGCCTGACATTTTTTAATGTAAAGAAAAAAAAGCTGTGTCTTAAGGAAGTGGTTGCTGTTCATTCATCAGCTGGCATTCCTTTTGTGGGACCAGAGCAGGGTGGTACTCTGGTGGCAGAGGAGTAACTGCCAGAGTTAACTGAGGTAATGACACTTCCCACCACGCTGCTCTTGCTTGCAGCCCGAGGGTTGGACATCCCTTCCATCAAGACCGTCATCAACTACGACGTGGCTCGGGACATCGACACGCACACGCACCGCATCGGCCGCACCGGCCGCGCCGGGGAGAAGGGGGTGGCCTACACCCTGCTGACCCCCAAGGACAGCAACTTCGCTGGGGACCTGGTCAGGAACCTGGAGGGTGCCAACCAGCACGTCTCCAAAGAGCTGCTGGACTTGGCAATGCAGGTAAGAACCAGCAGAACTTGAGATGAGGAACCTTCGCTCCAGATTGGCCAGCTCGCGTTGCTGCCTCCCTCATGTGTTAGCAGTGATCTTTTGGGGACCTGTCCTGGTTTAAAGTCGGTTTCCTAGTGTTTTTAATGGCATTGGAAAGAATCCATGAAGATTTTGGAACATAGTATGTGATCTGTTTTGGGGCTAGGCACTGCCTAGGAAATTAGGAGCTGTAATCTGCTGATGCCAGCAGAGCATTCCAGTGTCTCATTACAGTCAAATTTATAGCAGGCACCTGGGAGATACAGCTTAGTTAAAGCTAAACTAGAAAACAATTACAGGGACATTCCCTCTGTGAAAGGGTTCTTGCTTGATCATTCCACCTGCCTGGAAGTGCTCTGTGCCAGGTTTGCTATATACAGGTAGGTGCAACAATTATATTTGTGCCACTGAACTTATCAACTCTTTATTGTCTTTTGCTGCCTAAATAGCAGCAAGAGAGCCCAGGCTTTTTGGCAGCTCCAGATTCAGAGATTTGCAGGCCTGTGGATACACTAGCAAGCAGCTTGGACAGCAGCTGCCAGAAGTAAATACTTTTTCTGACAGAGGCAGCATTTTCAGAAGGGACAGAATTACTGAGGCAGAGATCCCCTGACTGCCTTGAGAGGAGCATGTAGAAGCCAACTGATTTATTCACATTTGGAGAGACTGTAGGGCATAAAAAGAGGTTGGGCCAGCTATTATTTAAACACCTGGAAACAGCAGGTCTGGTTGGGCTGACATTCCCTGGCCATTGCTTGGTACAAAAGGTTTTGCTGACAGACCCTCATTTCTCCTTAGAAAGCACTGGGCTAAATCAGTGAAACCCAAGTATGAGCAAGAGCAGAGCTCCCAAGTGATGGCATTGGAAATTGTGTTTATTCCTGGGTTTATTAGGATGCAAACCCCCAAACCTTAACCTGAAGGAGAATTAGAAATTAGAAATTACTTGTAACCCAGAGCATCAGACCCACGACACAACCGCCTACGGCAGCTGTGTGGTTGAATGGAAAATATTATTCATGTTTGTCTTTTGAAATGCTCAGCATCCCCTTTTCTCAGCCTCATTCCATGCATTTATGAAGCTTTTTATTCCCTGTGTTGAGAAGCATTTGTCGTGTTACAGAACCCGTGGTTCCGGAAATCGCGTTTCAAAGGAGGGAAGGGCAAGAAGCTGAACATTGGTGGTGGCGGCTTGGGCTACCGCGAGCGGCCTGGGCTGGGCTCAGACAGCACGGTAAGAGCAGCGCTCAGGAGCTGCTGCACTCATTCCTGCAGCTTCTTCACTCAGTCTTGGCTACCCTTTAACTTCAAAAGAAGGAGCAAACTGCTCCACTGCTCACAGCTCTCCAGGAATCTGTCCTGCCCAGTGGATGTATTTCCTGAGTGCAGGGTCAGGACAGATGTGGGCAGTGGTTGAACTGGGTGTGTCTGTGTGCCACAAACCTCTGCAGTTGCCCTTTATGTTTTTGCACAGGACCGTGGGAACAACAACAGTGTGATGAGCAACTATGAGGCCTACAAGCCATCCACAGGGGCCATGGGGGACAGGCTGACAGCAATGAAAGCAGCTTTCCAGGTGGGTTCTGTGCTTGGGCTCCTCTTCTCCCCTGAAAATGCAGCAGCCCTGTTATTTCAGGTTGTGGCTGTGTCACTTGGAGCACACTCAGCATTACAGTCCCAAGTGGTGGAATTAGGTGCAGGCTGGACTGAACACGTTTGCACAGATTTCTTTTCTGCTGCCTCTTTGTTCTTTTTCCTTTCTGGATTCTGCACCTGGGCTTGATTCTGTTGAGGTTGCTTAGCAGTGGTGTAATTGCAATCAAAAGGGGAACCAGCTCTTTCTCTTCAGTGTAAAATTTAACCCCCCAATGTAAGAATTCCCTTGTGGGTGTTGTGAGGTAGGAGGTGCCCATTACTGTGTGTCCATAAGCACACCAGGAATGGAATCACTCCAGGACTGACTTTCTGGGAACTGTGCTTCCCCCAGTCGCAGGCGGGTTTGGGAGCGCTCGGTGACTCTGTGGGGCAGCCAGAGCCAAACCCGCCCTCTTGTCTCTCCCTTCCCTGCAGTCCCAGTACAAGAGTCACTTTGTTGCTGCAAGCTTGAACAACCAAAAGACTGGGAGCTCTGCGGCCGGTGCCAGCGGCTGGACCAGCGCCGGGAGCCTGAACTCGGTCCCGACCAGTTCAGCGCAGCAAAACTCGGCCGGTGCCGAGAGCCCCAAGGCAGCGCCGGCCTTGAGCAGCGGCACGGGCGCCTTGAGCAGCGTGCCCACCTTCCCTGGCACCGGCGGCACCGCCAGAGAGCGGCACAGCGAGCCCCGCAACAGCCGGCACAGCGAGGCCGCGCGGCGCGGGGAGGGCGCGGGCCAGCGCTTCGGCAGCGACGGGCAGCGTTTGGGCAGCGATGGGCAACGTTTGGGCAATGAGGGCCAGCGCTTCGGCAGCGATGGGCAACGTTTCGGCAATGATGGGCAACGTTTGGGCAATGAGGGCCAGCGCTTCGGCAGCGATGGGCAACGCTTCGGCAGCGATGGGCAACGCTTCGGCAATGATGGGCAACGTTTCGGCAGCGATGGGCAACGCTTCGGCAATGATGGGCAACGCTTCGGCAATGATGGGCAACGCTTCGGCAACGAGGGCCAACGCTTCGGCAACGATGGGCAACGTTTCGGCAACGATGGGCAACGTTTCGGCAATGAGGGCCAACGCTTCGGCAACGATGGGCAACGTTTGGGCAACGAGGGCCAGCGCTTCAGCAACGATGGGCAGCGTTTTGGCAGCGATGGGCAACGCTTCGGCAACGAGGGCCAACGCTTTGGCAGTGATGGGCAACGTTTGGGCAATGAGGGCCAGCGCTTTGGCAATGAAGGCCAACGCTTCGGCAACGATGGGCAACGTTACAGTAATGATGGGCAACGCTACAACAACGATAGCCAGCGCTACGGCAACGATAGTCAACGTTATAACAATGATGGCCAGCGTTATGGCAATGATGGTCAACGCTATAACGATGGCCAACGCTACGGCAACGATGGCCAGCGTTACAACAATGATGGCCAACGCTCTGGTAATGACAGCCAACGCTACAACAATGATGGCCAACGCTTCACCAATGATGGCCAACGCTTCACCAATGATGGCCAACGCTTCACCAATGATGGCCAACGCTTCACCAATGATGGCCAACGCTTCAGCAACGATGGCCAACGCTTCAGCAACGATGGCCAACGCTTCAGCAACGATGGCCAACGCTTCAGCAACGATGGCCAACGCTTCAGCAACGATGGCCAGCGCTACAACACTGATGGCCAGCGCTACAACACCGATGGCCAGCGCCACGGCGACGGCGGTGGCCGGCACGGTGACCCCTCCCGGCACGGTGACGGTCGCCATGGTGACGTCCATCGGCACGGCGAGGGCCGGCACTTCACCGAGCTGCCGGGCGGCGGCAGCCGCAACAGCGGGGACAGCAGGAACAGCAGCGAGGGCAGGAATGGAGAGAACAGGAAGGAGGCCAACAGCCGAGACAACAAGACAGATGGTTTTGCTGTCCCAGAGCCCCCCAAACGCAAGAAAAGCCGGTGGGACAGTTAAAAGCTGGGGGGTTCACAGCCTGGAATCTCTGCAGGTAGTGCTGTCTCTTTCCAGAGGATTTCTTGGGGTTTTTGGTAACTGGTTGTTGAACAGCTGGGGCAGGAGAAGGAAACCATGAGACCCTCCAGGCAAGTTCATCGGCGGACAGATTCACCCGAGGGAAATGCACACAACACTTAGTGGAAGGAATCATTTTGATAAAGCTCCCTGGGTTCTGCTTCAGAACATTCAGTGCTCGAGTGACTCTGCTGGGTTTAAACAGGTCTTCTTGACTAAAAGAAGCTGTTCCACATCCTTCGAATGTTAAGGAATTGTTGTCCATAGAAGTATAAATTAGTCTTTTCTTAACCAGCGTTCACATTTACAAACCAGTCCAGTCCACCTAGAGATGCTCAGGACCTGCCTGTTAGACATTGATCTTGCAGCAGTTTGGTCAGTACGGTGAGTTCTTCCCCCATCTCCTTTTCACATATTCCCTCAAATAATTTGGCCTCTCCCCATCAACTAAGAATGTATCAATTTGCTTTGCTGAAGGTGGGGCAGAGCAAATTGGTATTTGGTTGGTTTCTTTTTTTCGTGTGTGTGTGTGTGTGTGGAGCTGTTCAAGGGATCCTTCTCCATCCCAGCAAACCTCAAATTCACTTGTAGTGTAGGCTGGACTCCCAGGCTGTTTGTGGTCAGTACTTTAATTCTAATCCCATCGCCCAAATTTTTTTTTTCTTTTGAAGAACCTCCTCCTTCCTAATATCCTCATTCTGGTGGAAGCCTGCATAGCAAACCTGTCTCTGCTGTGCCTATGCACCCTCTGTTCTGAGAGGGTTGACTGCTTTCTTCAAATTAAAAACAAAAAAGGGAAAACAATGTAGATACACCACAACAATCAGAGGCTGGAGGCCCCCAGGAAGTGTGGCTAAAGGAAGAAGATTCAGATGTTCAGGGATCTCTTGCTCAGAAGCCTTTAGGGAGAACTTAGGAAACAATTAATGAAAAGAAACAGCTCAAATCTGGCCCTGTTTTGGACTTATGGAGTAAATCTGTAAAATCTTGCTTGCCCATTTTTAACTCAATGTGCGTATTCCCATTTTTTAACTTTTTTTTTTTTTTTGCCACAAGGTAGGGAAGAACTTTTCAGCTGGGACGAGTCAGCCCCCACCGCTGGCTCGTTTCCACTGGAAGATGTACCAGAAGCTGTCAGGGTTTTGTGACATTGTGATGTTTTCTTTATCAGCTGTGCATTTACTTTCTGCTTGCTCTAGTAAATGTTTTATTACTGGTACAAAAATATGCAGCGTGTGCTTTTCATTCTCCACTTCTTTTGCCTGCCCTGATGTGCAAATGGAGAACTGACTGTCTGGAGATCGACTGTGTCTCTCTCCCCAGAAGTTGTGGATTGTAGCTGATAAAATACTTCCCATGGTTTTTTGTAGTATCTTTCACCCCAGAATGTTTCACAAACCCTGGTTTAGCTTCAAGGCCTCCCAGGGAATAGATTTTCCTCGGCTTTGTAAGAGGAGAGGATACAGCCCAGGGCGTGGGACTCATCCCAGCTTTCCGTGGGGTCATGGGCAGACCTGGGAAGAGAACTCAGCAACAGCCCTGAGATCTGACTGACACCTGAACTGGCTACTGTTCAAACACCAAGTGATTATTTGGGCCCCCTCAGAAACCATCTCTAATCTGCTGGAGTTTTTGAAGAGTTTCCAGAATTCCCTCCCCACAGTCGGGGCAGGAATCGCTGCCCTGGTTCGAGCTCTGCAGTCGCTGTGAAGACAAAGGTGTTTCAGGCAGACTGGCAGGGCTTTACAAGCTGCTGTGTTCCCCTAATCACCCTGAAGGTTCATCACTGCAATTAAAGATTGGAATTTCAAAACAAACAAAGTGTGAGAATCTCCCCATGGTCTCCCTTCCCGGATCCCAGCTCACTGTCACTGGGAACCAGCCATGTCTGAGGCAAATGCTGGGGGCTCTTCCCCTTCCTGTTAACACTTCCCTCTGCTCCTTGTAGGATTATTGACATTCCTCACCCCTCTCCCACCTAAGGAGCCTCTTGAGAAGAGAGTGATTAAATATTGATCAGTGCCAGGGAGGCACAGATGTCAGCTGGCAGGGCTGTGTGAGGTCATGGAACAAGGGAGCAGTGTGAGCAGCATTCCAGCTCAGGGGCTCTGTCCTGCAGGGACTTCCAAGGCACTGATTCCTTCCAAGAGATTATTTAAAACTGTGAATCCTGGAGCCCTTCCCTTCCCTGCCTTGGCTCTTGGCTGTCCCTGCAGTTCCCTATGCTTGCTTTGCACCACAGCTTTTCACTTGCAGGTGCAGGAATGCACACAATTATTTACCTGGTCCCTGTCACTGTCTTAGCAAGAAATTGCTGCCTTGAGCTGTATAGGAAGAAGATACTCCATGCTACCACCAACATGCTGTTTAATTTATCTGCCATGTGCCCCCTCCTTGGGATGTTTTTTCCCTCAGATGAGCTTTCCCAGGGGCAGAGGGAGAGCAGCCATGGCTGGGAAGGGGGTTCCAGCTCTGCCCCCTCTGCTGCTCTGGTCCGTGATGGATCACAAGGATGGGAACAAGGCAGACAAACTCCCTTTATTCACCTCTTAGCCTGCAGTGGGATGACAGGGCCACAGCTGTTGCATGCAGGGGCCTTTGTGTTAATGGATGAAGTGTCAGGGATCCAGGTATTCCCTGCATCCTCCCAGGCCGTGTCTGTCCTGCCTTCCTCCCGCCCTGTCCCCGCTGCAGTTTGTGCTTGTGGGT
Organism: Erithacus rubecula; assembly: GCF_903797595.1. Taxonomy (NCBI): domain Eukaryota; kingdom Metazoa; phylum Chordata; class Aves; order Passeriformes; family Muscicapidae; genus Erithacus; species Erithacus rubecula. The sequence goes on along the minus strand of NC_136679.1, from coordinate 504,175 downwards.
TGGTGTTCTCTCAGCTCCCGCGGGCTGGGCAAGGCTGGAGCTGCAGCAGGGCCGGGCTCCGAGGCAGGGTGGGGCTCTGGGATGGGCTTTAACCTCCTTTGAGAAGTCACCTCCCCCCGTGGTGGTGGGAGTGAGCACAGAGGTGTTTCCTGGTGAAGACTCCAGGTTTTGCGAGCGCAGAGATCGCATCAGTCACTTGCAGGTGGAGCAGAATGAGGTTTTATGGCTCATTTTCGGGCCGGGGAGGAGCGGGGGCAGTGGTCCCTTGGCAGCCTGGCTCTGACAAAGGGGGCTGGGTTGTTGGGCTGCTGCCCCTCCCTGGCTCTCCCGGCCCGAAGAGTGAGGATCAGCATCTTCCCGGGCACACCTGCCCGCCCAGGTGAGGAACGCAGCCCGCGCTCACAGCACCGTCTCCAGCTGCTTGTTGGGCTCGGGGTGGCACTGGGTCAGGTCTCTCAGCTCCACCGTGGTTTCCCCCCGCGCTCTGTGGCTCGGTTCCTGCCCGGGGCAGGGCAGCAGCTGCTCCGAGGCGCCGGGGATGTGTGCGGGCGGGCGGGGCCGGGCCGGGAGCAGCAGCCCCCGGGCCCCCCGGGCCCCCCGGGCCGTTCCGCGGCTCCGCGGGCCCCGCCCGGCGCGGCAGCAGCTCCCGGGGCGCGCCCGCCGGGCCAGGTCCAGCGCCAGCAGCCTCCGGAAATGAGCCTTCTTGATCTCAGCCTGCACCTGCGGCACAGGGGCTGCTGTGCCCAGGGACAGCACACTGCCTTCCTTGCCCTTCTCCCTTCTCCCTTTGCTCTTACCTTCCTTTCCCTTTTTCCTTTCCCTTTTTTCCCTCCAAATCCTATTGAAATGGATGGATCTGAGCTTTTTGCTCTGGTTATCACAGCCCAGGGCTGCAAGTTTGCCTTCCCTGACTCTAAGGGAGCTGGAACAGGGAGCTTAGCTCCTCACTCTTCCCACTTACCTCCCCATTGCAAAAGCAGTAGATAAAAGCCACAAAGAAACCCTGCCAAGAGACCAAAAGAGGTGGTGTTTGAGGTCCCTGAGGCTCCCTGGATGAACATCCCTCAGTGCTGGGAGCAGTCCCTGTCACACACCTGGGAGGAGTTGAAGAGCATCTCGTAGTGCATCTGGATCTGCCACAGGAGCCCGGAGACCTCGGTGTAGGGCACAGCTGTGAACACCACGTAGTGAACTCCAAAGAGTGGCATCAGCACCAGCGTGGACTTGAGCAGCTTCCTGAGGGGAGACACCTTGGAGCTGTCAGCAGGGCAGCCCCCAGCCCCTGCAGTGCCCAGGCTGGAGGGGGGAGCAGGAAGAGCTCAGAACTCCAGAGCCAGGCTTCTCTCCAGCAGAGCTGCCAGCAGAGCTGGCTGCCACTGTCCTGCCACCCCTCCCACAGCTCTGGGAGCTGTCCTGGCTGAGCAGGCAGGACACCAGGCTCTGGAGCTGGCAGCACTTGCCTGTACTGCTGCCGGGGGTCCAGCTTGCCCGTGGTGGTCTCCCAGAGCTTGGAGGCCAGCACCCGCACGATGTTGAGGAAGAGGAAGAAGTTCACCTGCCCAGAGACACCAGTGGTGCTGGGGCCCACTGTGCCCTGGGGGACACAGGCAGGCAGCTCTGGGCAGTGCAGGGACAGGGCAGGAGGGAGCAGAGCCCCTGGATCCCTCTGGGCTCTCCCTGGCTGCCAGAGGGGCTGGGACAAAACTCCAGTGACCACAAGCAAACAGCTCTGGTCTCTAGCAACCCTCTTTCCCCAAAAGGAATTGGGAGGTTCATCCACAGGATTCTTACCACAACAGCAGTCAGGATGGGGACCTGATAAATCCACTTCATGTTCCCTGCACTGAGGTCCCAGCACCTGAGAATGCCAGTAAAGAAACTCCTTGGAGAAAGCTGACAGCAGTGAGCAGAATGGCTCCCTGTACCCCAACCACCCCAGCAGCCCCATCTCCCACTCCTCACCCCCCTGGTGGGCTTGGTGTAAATCTCGAGCTGGAGCTACAAGTATTTGTAACCATGGTGGGGCAAAGCAGGTTTAAAAGAGCATTAATGCTCCTGAAGGCTCCTTGGCCACCTCATCTCAACCTCCTGCTGTTCATATTGTGACCTTTCTCCTTTTAAAATGCCTCACTCCAGAATATGCCCTTTAGGATCCATCTCTGTGCTGTTTATTGATCAAGTTATGCTGCAGACCTGCAGCCACCATCCTCCCAAATGCAGAACAAAACCACTATTGCTCTGCATTACTGACAGTTCTGTGAACAAGCCTTGAATGTGTGCTCCCTCCTGTTGTTCTTTCTGGAAAATTTTCATTTCCAGAAAGCTCTGGTGCCCACAGATATTTGCAGCCACTCCTCCCCTCCCCAAGGCGCTGCTGTACGTACTGAGTGTCGGCCAGCGAGGCCCTGACGCTGGCCCAGACAGACACAAACACAGCAGGGACACCTGGAGGGGCAGAGTGAGAGCAGGGCTGCAACATCACCTTTGCATCCAAGCAACCCCTGAATCCCCTGCCCTGCCCTGGGCAGTGCCCAGCTGGGGTCTGTGCTCACCCCAGCCGATGATGATGAGCACCCACAGGTAGTTCTTGTTGGAGAGAAAGGCCATGAAGATCAGGCTGTGCAGGTAGAGACCTTCCACCAGGATCCAGTAGTGGTTGGTGGCCAGAAAATAGAGGAAGAGAGTCACCACCACCTTGCAGCCAACCTGCAGGCACAGGGAGATGCCCATGTCAGGCTGGTCCCCAAAGCAGAACCTGGTGGCTTTTGCTTTCTGGTCACCAAAGCCCAGCTGTGCCCCCTGTTCTCCTTGCATGTCCCCTGGGACATTCCAGCATCTTCCATCCCATAGGGCAGCCTGTGTACACAGGCCAAGGTACTCTGTGGTTCTGGTCACTACTGTGGCACCAGGAGAGGGAGGAGATGGGCAGAACCAAGGTGGAACTGGATCCCTTTCCCTGAACAGCACAGACCCGGACACACCCGGACACACCTGGACACACCCGGACACACCTGGACACAGCTGAACACACCCAGACACACCCGGACACACCCAGACACACCCGGACACAGCTGAACACACCCAGACACACCCAGACACACCCGGACACACGTGGACACATGCGGACACACCCGGACACATCCAGACACACCCGGACACACCCGGACACACGCAGACACACCCAGACACACCCGGACACAGCTGAACACACCCAGACACACCCGGACACACCCAGACACACCCGGACACACGTGGACACATGCGGACACACCCGGACACACCCGGACACACCCAGACACACCCGGACACACGCAGACACACCCAGACACACCCAGACACAGCTGAACACACCCGGACACACCCGGACACACCCAGACACACCTGGACACACCCAGACACATGCGGACACACCCAGACACACCCGGACACACGTGGACACATGCGGACACACCCGGACACACCCGGACACATCCAGACACATCCAGACACACCTGGACACACGTGGACACACCCAGACACACCCGGACACACCTGGACACACCTGGAGACACTCAGACACACCCGGACACACGTGGACACACCCAGACACACCCGGACACACCCGGACACACCCAGACACACTGATGCAAACTGACACAAACTCTGAAACACACACTCACACACTCCCACTCACAAAGACACTTGAGGATGCCAAGCCCCAGAGCTCCTAAATGCCCCTTCCCCCCATGCCCCACTTGCCAGGTGGCCCCTGAAATCCTCCTCCCGTGTCCTGCTGCTGTCGATGGGCGTGGGGCCCGAGTAGAGCACCAGGTCCTTGAGGAAGATGCTGAGGGCCCGGCAGATGAAGGAGGTGAAGAGGTGCACGTGGATGTAGTTCCGTGTGCAGTGCAGGCGCCTGCAGAGAGGATGTGACACAAACCAACCCCCAGCTGCCCCCCTCAAAGCAGCTGATCACACCTGGCTTCAGGGAATGGGGGGCTCAGCGTGGGCTGGGGGATGTCTGGGCACAGAAACCAGATGTGGGAGCTAGTGGGGTGTCCAAGGGCAGGGTGGAGCAGATCAGGAGCTGGTCACACTGGGGCTGTTTGGGGCTTTGGGAAGTTGGCTGTGCTGGGTCTGGGGTTGTTCCCATTCCTTTGGGGGCTGCCCCTCCCTGGGCTTGTGCGAGTGAACAATGGGATGAGGAGGCTTCTCCCAGCAGAAGGGGCTTTGGCCTCTCCTTACTTGAAGTAGGAGAGGATGCAGATGGCGACGATGAGGGAGGCCAGGGAGATGGAGTAGCCCACGGTGTACATGAGGTGCAGGCGGTCAAACACCTCCTGGAAGAGAAGGACAGAGCAGGGGGAGCAGGGCTGGTGTGAGGAGGGGAGAGGGAAGAGCCCCCTGCCCCAGCACTTCCCCCAGCCCCCAGGCACCCCCTTGGGCAGCAGCTCTGACAAACACGTTACCCTCTGGCGGCTGCGGCTCTCGGAGGAGAAGAGCAGGGCACACTCGCTGTAGTTGGCCCAGGTCTTGTTGATGCTGAGAGCCATGGCCCAGGTGCCATAGGCACTGCAGTACCTGTAGGCGTGACCTGGGAGCAGCAACAAGCACCGTGGCAGCAGCAGGAGCCACGGGAAGCCCAGACTTATCCCTGCCCTTGGCTTGTCACCAGGCTGAGGTCACTGCCCAGGCACTAGACTTGCCTTTGTGGTTGAAGTCATAGATGTAGTCGGGGCAAGGCACTGACACCTCTTGGCTGGGGGAGCCCCTTGGCCAGCAGATGATCCCATCCCACTCTGGAGGGCAGCTGGGGTCTGACCAAAGAGCAAAGACACATCTCACATCTCACAACTCCTCAGCAGAACCTCTGGTTCCCCAGATGTGTACTGGACCACGGGGAGGAAACACTGCCACAGATCCCCCTGGGCTGCAGAGATGGAGAAGCTGCAAGGGGCCAGGGAAGGGGACACATCCCATCCCTCCCAGTGGGGCAAGGCCCCATCCACAGCTCATTTGTGGAGTTCTGGAGCTGTCTGGAAAATGCTGGAGCCAGTACTGGCTGCACCCAGAGCACAGATGGTGCCCTGAGCTCCAGAAACCCCCAGGAGCCAGGTGTCCTCAGCTTCATCCAGCCCCAACAAAGAGCACAGCATTCCCCAGCTCCAGCAGGGCTGGCTGACCCAAGCACAGGGGAGAACAACACCTTTGATCTTCTCCAGCTGGGCCTTTATGTCCCTCTGACACTTTTCCTTGGCCTCTACCAGGAGATAGATCTGCTCTTCTTTCGTGAGAACATCATCGGGATCGACCTGCCCGGACAAAACCCAAGTGACAACCCCTTGGCATGGCTGTGCTCTCCCAACGCTCTCCAGGAGAGTCAGATTTGGGTGACTTGGGTAGATTCAACAACACAGGGAAGAAAAAACCTCTTCCTGCCTTCCTGCTCTCATTTTTCCCTTTTTCAATGCCAATGCTGATCCCAAGCTCCTTCTCTCTCCATGGTCATTTCTGCTCATGGTTTTGTGGAGAAGTCAGTGGCCTTGTCAGGTTCCTGTCCCACCTCCCTGTCACCCACCACCAGCAGTGCTGGGTGTCCCTGCTCCCATGCTGAGCTCTCCAGACCAGGTCTGGCAAGCCCTGGGCAAAGTGGGGCTCAGCAAAGCAGCCCCTGTCCCATGCCCAGAGCAGACAGCACAGCCCATGGCACCTTCAGCCTCCCCATCACACCACATGTGCAAATATCTTTTGGGGTGTTTTGGGCTAAGGGCTTGAAGGGGTTTAGAGCCAGGATGAGGACACAGCTCTGGAAGTGAAAAGGAGCTGGCATGCAGAGGGGTGACTCTCCCCAGACTGCCCCCAGTTAACACAGCCCCAAACAGGAGACCCAGGGCTCCCTTCCACGCTCTTCCCCAAACCAGCATCTGGCTGGGTGAGTGGAGGCTGCTCAGGGGTGTGGGGCAGGATGCTGGGGGTGCTGCCTGGCTGTGGGGGTCTCACTGGCTGTGCCCAGCTCTGCCCCACATCCTTGCAGCCCTCCTGCACTGCTGGTAACCACCTGCTCTGCTCCCCCAACACTGAACCCTGCATGTGTCCAAGAAATGGAAAAGCCATCAGTGCCCCCAGGGCTGCTGGAAAGCTTTTAGCAGGAGTGGAGATGCTTTCCCCTCCTGCTGAGAGCCCTGCAGAGCAGGAGCACAGCCAGCCCCACCCGGGCCAGTGGCACACACAGTTTAAAGCCAGGAGAGGGACCGAGGGGCCCAGGGCCACGCAGACTTACCAGAGCCCAGGCTGAGCTCAGGAGGCAGCAGCAGAGCAGAGTCACCACCACACCTCCCACAGGGCCAGGTGCCTCCATGGTGCCACCGTGTCACTGGGAGCAGGAGCACTGCCAGGGGTGCAGCAGGTGCCCAGCAGGACACAGCATCTTCTGGGATGAGGTGAGCTGGCACCGGGGCACAGCCGTGCCCGGCAGATCGGGGCTGGGTGAGACCTGTCCCTGTGGGGTCCTACAGGGATCTGCTCACAGCCTGTCCATGCAGGGGGGTTCTCCCCACACCATGCTTGATCCTATTCTCTCTTTGTGTCTTGCCTGCTTCAGCAGCTCCGGGAGCGTGTGCAAACAATTCCTGTTCCGATGGGGATGGCAGAGGTTTATTGGCTCAGCACAAGGTGCTAAAATCCTCTTCATTCAAGGCAGATTCCTCTTCTCCTTTCAGAAACTTCTCTTACTGCCTGGTGGCTCCTTTTTCAGCTGTCACAGCACTCCCCCATTGCCCCCATGCTCCCAAGTCCCTTCTAGCCTCAGACTGGTGCCAAGGAGCTGGAGGAAGGTGGCTAGAGGCAGGCAGGCACAGGGTGCAAGCACGTGAGCAGCACCTCGAGCTGAGGCTCCTGCGATGGGATGTCTTTCAGGCAGACACCAGTTTAACCCTTTTCCTTCTCCAGGGGCTGGGATATGTTTTGGGGAGATGTGCTGGGATCTGTCCTGCTCCCCCCAGGCACCTGCAGTGACCTCAGGGCATGTCTGCATTCAGTGTCCTCAGGAGAGGGGCTGGAGGCTCCAGCCTGGGGCAGGGGGTGGAGGGGCAGGCACTGGGATGGGGTCCCACACTGTCACTCCACATCAGGTCAGAGCTGGCCCCACTGCAGCTGTCACCATCTCTTGTCCCCTGGCATGGCCCCCGGGCTGTCCCCTGCCTTTCAGGGTCGTGCTGATGCCCAGCCTGCTCCCACTCCCCAGCCAGTTCCAACTCCTTGGGACCCCAGCAGCCCCAGCATCCCCCTGGGAATGGGGCACAGAGGGGAGCCCTCTTTCCCCAGGCAGGTTGTCATTAGTGGGACGAGGCTGGAATTCAACAGCCCAGTGCCAAATCCCTGGAACAGCAGCTCCCAGCCTGGGCCCCTCCCTTGGCCCATACAATCCGTGTCCAGACACAGCTCTTGCTGCCTCCATAAATGCCCCAGTCCTGCACAGAGCAGCAGAGGCCCCAGAGCTTTCCTTGGGGTTTTCCTGGCAAGGCAGCTCGTTCTGGTCTCAGCCAGGAGCCCCGTGAGAAGGGTCAGAGTCCTGCTGGACTCCTGCTGGAGAAGGGAATGGCCAAGGGAGCACTGCAAACCCCAAGGACAGGGCTCAGGAGGAGCTGCTGCTCCTGCTGATGGAATCAGACAGCAGAACAAGCCCCACAGTGGCCATCAGCTGGAAATCAGGGAGGGACTGGGGACATTGTCTGCAGCTGCCTGTCCCCACCACCAGGCCCATGGCGTGGGTGTGACACCAGCTCTGCCAGCAGCTCCTGGGATGCTGCACGGGCACGGAGGGTGAGCAAGGGACAAACAGTCAAACTGCACCATGAGTATCCTCTGAAGGCTCTGCTGGGTCTGACTTCTGACCCAGAAGCTGCTGTGGAGTGCAGATGGAGTTAAGGTGAGGTTATTTTGGAGTTGGATGCTGAGGGGGAGGCAGCTCAGGGGCAATTTGACTCCCTTGATTTCCCAGGCGAAACCTGACCCAGGCTCTGAGTTCACACTTAGCAAAACATGTTGAGTTTTCTGCTAAATGACTTGTTATACTCTAGAGAGCTCTGGAAAGCAATGATTGCAGATGACACCCATCCAGCCCCCTCAGCTCCCCAGTCCCCGCTAGCAAGGAGGAGATGATAGCACAGAGAATTCCCAGCAGTGTGGCTGCTCCCTCCTCCTGAATGACCCCTGTAACTCCTCCTTTGCCCCAGTACCCCACACATCTTGTTTAAGTTGATGGCTTAGAATGTCTCAGTAAAACCCTCAAGCCCCATTTTCTGGGATGCTGAACTTCAATGAGTTCTGTGCCTTTGGGAGTGTTCCAACAGTTGGGAGAAGAGAGAGATCAGGATCATCTCCCACCAGAGCCTGCCCAGCACCTGCAGAGGAGCCAGAAGGAGACTCCATCTTCCCTGCAGGTTTTGGAGATGCTTGGGATGGGTGGTGCAAAGCTGGGAAAGATTTGCACTGATGAATTCAGTTGAGGCTTTGGCCATCATTTCCGTTTCCTCATTAGCCATCCTGAGGGAGGTGAGCACCTACACTGGTCCTTTCCAGGGCATCAGCTCAGCCCTGGGGAGAGACTGGGGCAGAGCAGACCCTGAGCACGAGGCCAAGGGAGTGTTCAGAGAGTTCTGAGCCCCTTTGGAGCAGCCCTTCATAAAGCCTGGTGTAAAAGGGCTCTGCAGGCTGGCCCTCGAGCCAGGCGCATTTTGCCCTGGCTATCACGGCAGCTTTAGCAGCCATCCCGTTGCTATTTTCTTGCCTTGCCCCCGTGGCCATTCGCGTTTAGGTTTCAGTGATCATTCAGCAAGCAGCCCCCATGCAGCCCACCCGGTGCAGGTGCTGGAGGGGGACACGTCCCCCCTTTTTACAGCTGGGAGGGGGGCGGCTGGTGGCTCCGTGGAGCCAGGAGCCGATGACAATGGGCAATTGTCAAATTGGGGCCCCTCTCGTTTGAGTTTTCTTCCTTTTATAGTAAGTAGCAGTTGCTCCAGCAGCTGGCCTGCCCCTCCAGGGTGAGCTCTGGGCTCCGTATATAAGGAAGGAGCAGCCCTTGCTTTTCATCCCTCCGATCGCTCCCGGCTGGGCGCAGGACTCCCGCACCTCCGCAAATCCCAGCGCGATGCCGCTCAGGAAACCCGAGCCGAAGAAGGAAGCAGCCAAAGCAGCTCCAGGCTCGGAGCCTGCCTTCGATCCCAAGAGCGTGAAGGTGAGTGAGGAATGAAGACGTCACCGCCTTTCTCGTGCCTGTCATCTGGCAGGCACAGGCGCTGCAAAGCGCTCTGCGAACGGCATTAGCCAGGCGGGAAGCCAGCCTTGAGAGGGAAAAGTTATTGGCTTGTGTGGATGCAGCAGGCTGGCAGTGATGCTGTCCTCGCTGGGGAGATGTCTCAGTCTTCCCCAGCCAGCCCTGCCCTGCACTCCCTGGAGGGAACAGCACCAGCTCCTGCAGCTGTGGCTGCAGCTGAACCCCAGTTCCTGCTGAGACCCTGTGTCGGGGCCCCGGCAGCAATAAAAGCTTCTCTGCCACCCACTGTCTCCATCCTCAAGTATTTTGTTGCCTGCATTGCATCCTCCACATAAGAGCATCCTTTATCCAACGGCTCCACAACAGGAACTCGCTTTTTCCATGATTCCTTGGGATACCCACGTTTTTAAACCAGTTGTGACAGGAGAGTTATTAAAAGCAGGCTCAGCATGGAGGCTGTTTAATCACTTGAACTTGGTATTAGGTCCTAAAATAACATCCTTTCCACCCAAAATAATCCTGCCTGTGGTTTGAGCATCCCTCCTGCCTGCCCACTCCGCTGCTGCCAGCTGTGCTCCCACAGGGATCTCAGCTGCACAGCGAGGGCAGGAGCAGTCGGGGACACAGCCCAGCCAGAGCAGGCACAGATCTGGGCACGGCAGGGACTGGCCCCGGCCCCGAGCCTGGGGAGGGAGAACTCCAGAGGGGACAGCTCCTTTGCTCTCCTCAGCAGCGGCTCGCATCTCATGTCCCACTCTGCTTCCTTCTCTTTACAGATTGAATTCACGGCAGAGCAGATTGAAGGTAAGTGCTGAGTGCAGCTTCTCTCACATATGGCTTTAGAAATCGGGAATCCTTTTTCCAGGTAGTTTTTCACCACAGACACAGGAGCCGAGGTCCCACACATCAAATCCCCTCTTTGGGGAAAGGCCAGTGGGATCCAGAGCTTGGCAGGGAAAAGGTATTTTTCCTTCATGGTGTGAGATGCAGCCTGGGTCAAAGCCAGGGCTTCTGGTGGGAGGAACAGCCTCTGCAACGCAGGGACAGCCCCAGAGAGCGGAGATGTGAGTGGAAAAGGGGATAAGCAGAGATGTCCTGCAGCAAAGCCAGCTGCCGAGGGTGCAGGGATCCAGCAGGTCACCCAGCCAGCTCTGCAGGTGCCAAAACCTGCTCGGGCAGCCGAGGAGCCTGGCAAACCTCAGCATTGCACAAGCTGACTGGGGCACAACACGCACGTGTCCGTCCCTTGTCCCTTCCCTGCTGCCCCGCACGGAACGGGGCGCCCAGCTCTCCCTCCCGCAGAGTTCCGAGAAGCCTTCGGGCTCTTTGACCGGTCGCCTGCGGGGACGATGCAGATCAGCTACGGGCAGTGCGGGGACGTGCTGCGGGCGCTCGGCCACAACCCCACCAACGCTGAGGTCCTCAAGGTGCTCGGCAAGCCCAAACCAGAAGGTGACAGCAAACTGGGACAGGGTGGGACAAGCGATTCCTGTGCTCCCTGGCAGCAAGTAGAGGGTTACATTCCCTGTAGGAAGAACCCTGCAAGGTGAAGGATTTGGGAAGGAAATCATGCAGACAGGCTTCATTCCTGTGGAATTCCTTCACTCCCCTTCCCCATACCACGATGATGATATATGGGATAGGCAGTCCTCACACACGAATGGTGGCAAGTGATGCTTTGCAGACTTCATCCTGAACTGGTGCAAACTGGTATAACCAGACCAGTCCCAGTGCGGCCACATTACTGTGGTGACAGACGACCCACCTAATGGTCCAGTTTTGGGCTGATATCAGGGGTCTCTGTGCAGCCCCCTGATGTTAACACTTTATTCCTCATATGGATCTTCCAATCTCAAGCCTAATATAATAGTTCCATCTCCTCAAGGGGTTCTCCCCTGCACTCTGATTAAAAGAGACCCAGAGAATTAGTCAGGAGGCCCTCAGAGGTTGAATTCAGCCTCATGAACTTCATCTCTGACCCTATCTCCTCCCCTTCCAGAAATGAACACAAAGGTGCTGGACTTTGAGACCTTCCTCCCCATCCTGCAGCACTTCACCCGCAACAAGGAGCAGGGCACCTTCGAGGACTTCGTGGAAGGGCTGCGAGTCTTCGACAAGGAGGGCAACGGGATGGTCATGGGGGCTGAGCTGCGCCATGTGCTGGTCACACTGGGTATGGCTGGGCTGGTCACCCTGGGTATGGCTGGGCTGGTCACTCTGGGTATGGCTGGGCTGGTCACCCTGGGTATGGCTGGGCTGAGCTGTGCCCTGTGCTGGTCACCCTGGGTATGGCTGGGCTGGTCACACTGGGTATGGCTGGGCTGGTCACCCTGGGTATGGCTGGGCTGGTCACTCTGGGTATGGCTGGGCTGGTCACCCTGGGTATGGCTGGGCTGAGCTGTGCCCTGTGCTGGTCACCCTGGGTATGGCTGGGCTGGTCACACTGGGTATGGCTGGGCTGGTCACCCTGGGTATGGCTGGGCTGAGCTGTGCCCTGTGCTGGTCACCCTGGGTATGGCTGGGCTGGTCACACTGGGTATGGCTGGGCTGAGCTGTGCCCTGGGCTGGTCACCCTGGGTATGGCTGGGCTGGTCACCCTGGGTATGGCTGTGGTGGTCACACTGGGTATGGCTGTGCTGGTCACCCTGGGTATGGCTGGGCTGGTCACCCTGGGTATGGCTGGGCTGAGCTGTGCCCTGTGCTGGTCACCCTGGGTATGGCTGGGCTGGTCACCCTGGGTATGGCTGTGCTGGTCACACTGGGTATGGCTGGGCTGGTCACCCTGGGTATGGCTGGGCTGAGCTGTGCTGCTGTTCACAGGCTCTTTCAGGGGTCTATAATCCTCAATCTGTGGCCATTTCCATCTCATGCCATAGCTTCATGCATGTCCCTTGCAAGATGGAGACTCCAGAACACCCTCAGTTATCAGACAATAGTTGTAGTGTGGTCCTCTCTCCACCATGTCCCTCCAGCATCCCTCAGTAGTGACACACAGCTCTTCTTTAATCCCCTTCTCCCTGCTCTGGTGTCCTTGGTTATCTGAAGAAGGACAGGAAGGTCCTGGCAGGCTGAAAACCCTTCCTCTCTCCTCTCCATCCCCCTCTTCCAGGAGAGAAGATGACAGAAAGCGAGGTGGAGCAGCTCATGGCAGGGCAGGAAGATGCCAATGGCTGCATCAACTATGAAGGTAGGAGCAGGAGATTGCCATGTCTTGTCTGAGGGTGCAAAATGCATCCTCTGCAAAGGCTCTGCTTGGACTTGATGATCTTAATTGTCCTTTCCAACCCTAATGATTCCATGATTCCATGACATTGATGATCACTGGAAGGGAGGTGTGAACCACCCTCCAAAGCCTTTCCAAAAACCACTGAGACATGTCAGCTGGGTGGGAACAAGGTGCTTGTGCCAGTGATTTCCAGGAAAAGCAGCTGAAGGCAGAATGTTTCCAAGGAGTTCAGGGCTGCTTTATCCACAGTTTTGGCACTGTTTTGTTGCAAGCTATTGAAAATAAACAAAGCCAGCATCTTTCTCAGCAGAGGCTAATTGGGAACATTTGGAGACAAGGATCACTCATTACTCCCAGAGGGTGAAAATCTGGAATAGGAAGTGGTTAAATTTAGGAACCTCTAAAATTGGAGGGCAGTAAGAAAAAGAGGGGACCCATTTTTATTGGCCTCAGAAAAATGGGGATAGTAGTACCAGCTCATCTCCAAGGCTGGCATCACTCTGACCAGGTTGAGGATGGCATGCAAAAAGTGGCAACAGAAAGAGGAATATTAGTCCTGGCACAGCATCCCTTCATCCCTGAGGGGTCTGGGCTGGGGTCCCCCCTGCTGCCTGCCCACCTGCCCCTGCACTTCATATGTCCTGACCCCTCATGCTCTCATTTCTCCTCAGCTTTTGTCAAGCACATCATGTCTGGCTGAAGTGAGAAACTTCAGGTGAGTTCAGTGACAATTCCTGCTGCTCACTCCAGAATTGGAAATCCTGCAAGTAACAGCCAGGGATAGAGAAGCCAAAATCCAAACCTGCAGTGGATTAATGCCACAGGAATAATCCCAGCTCTGAAGGCACAAAAGTTACGTTGATGATAAGGAATTTCATTTGTAACTCCTGCCAATTAAAATTTAAAATTTATAAAATTAAAATTAAAATTTTAAAATTTATAAGGAGAGCCCCTCTAATGGTCATTTGTGGTCTGGGTAATTGTGTGGAGTCTCTTCTTGGAAAGAAAGAGGTGGCTGATGGTGCCATTTTCTAACCTGCCAGAAGCTGAGGGGGTCAACAACAGCTAGTGGGAATTAATAGCTTTAAATCTGCACAGTGAATGACTTGATACTAAGAAATGATTAACTACTTAGAGAGGAAACTTCCAAACTGAGAAACACATTTCCCATTAATCTTACAAAGAATAGGGAAAATGTACCATGGATTTTCTTAAACTTTTTCGTGTTCCTTGAGATCTGCCTGGGAAAACAGAGGAACATTGCTAAGGGTATGAGGTTTCTTTGAGGGTGAATTATCCCTCAAAAATCTATTCAATTGAAAAGAAAATCCAAATTGCTGCCTGGCCCAGCCCCCCTGCCAATTTCTTATGATTTCATGACCTATTTACTTTTTTAAATATTTCTCATACCTCTCAGCTATGTAAAAGGCAGGAGGCTGGGGGGGAATGGAAGTAAAAATGACCTTCAGATATGGCTAAATACACAAATTAAACATTTAAAAATCTCTCCCCTCTCACAATCTCTTTAGACATCAGAAAGTTAAAACACAGGCAGACAGAAGTCTGAACTTTGAATGTTCAGCATCCTTTTTATCTTCTTTTTAATCCATTTCTCTCTGGTTCTTCTTCATCAGCTCAGCAATACAGATGGTTGGGTGGCAAATGCCAGGAGATTTAATTCTTCACATGACTATTTGCATATAAAACTCTTTTTCAAACGGTCTTGAATTACAGCTCTTGACATTTTGGGTTCATCTGAGAAGGAATACTCTGAATACTCTCATCCCAAAGATTCTTGCATCCAGTCCTCTCCTGCTTGTCCCCCAGGCTCTCAGAAGCACCATGAGGAGATTCCTCCAGCCATGTCCTTTCCCTGGGATGTTTGGCCTAAGCCCTCCTGAAGCACTGCCCACCACAAGCCTGGTATTCAATGACATATCTGCAACTAGGTTTTCAAGTTATTCTTTTAGCTTTTCCCTGTGACATTTGTCTCATTAAATTTCATTCCCTCCTCCCTTATATAGTTTGTCTGATTTTGCTCATTGACACCGTGGGTGGAGGAGACCCCTGGGGGTTTGTGGGCTGGGTCAGCCTCGGGGTCCCTGGGCTGTGGGTGGTGTCCTGCCTGGGATGGAGCCCAGCCAGGTGGGCTCCTGGAAGGTTCTCCTCCAGGCAGATCTTACTGTGTTCTAGCCCAGGAGCTGTGTGACACAACTGGTGACTCTCTCCCTCTTCCTACTTGCAAAGCAATCCTCAGAGCATCACCACAACTGGTGAATAATTCATGACACATAACTCAGCCTTCCCATCAGCAGAACACCTGGGAGCTGAAAATGCTTCCCTTTGATTTGTTCCTTATTCCAACGTCCTCACTCTGCCTTTGACTAGAAATTGAAGGCATTTTGCTCCATGTGTTGACTTCAGTTGCCACTCGCTCGTTCCTGTGCAGTGACTGAGTAACAGCTGCTTTCAATTCCCACTGTTTGATTCAACTGCTCATAAAAAGCAACATAAGCTGTTTATAGATGCAAGATTAGATTTGAGCTCCTCTCTGTGCTATTCCTGCAGCTTCCATTGGGCAGGGTCTCGTGTTTTTAATGGACTATCTGTGCTTGAACCTCCTGGAGGATGGTAGTGCCAGGGCCAGAGGGACCCTGCTTGCTGTGCACTCACTGTTTGTCCTTGTCACTGCCATGGCACAGCCCCTGCAGCAGAACGTGCTGTGGCAGAGAGGAAAGGAGCAGAGAGGACCTGTTCAACTCCCAGAGGAAATCCACAGCAGGGACTGGGAGGCCAGGAGCTGTGAGATCCCTGCTATGGCCATGATATCCTGCTAGCCTTGACATTCCTGCTAGAGCCACGATATCCCTACAGCCCTGGTATCTCTGCTAGCCATGATATTCCTGCTAGAGCTGTGATATCCCTGCCCTGCAGCCAAGAGGCTGCACTCTCACTGCTCTGTGCAAGGCACAGGCCCCAGCTTCCACTGAAAGGAGTAACACTGAATTGAAACACAAGTGAGAACTGCAAAGAGACAGACAGAAAGCAAGCAGTGGGAAATGACAGGAAAACAGTTTTCCACATGAAAAAACCAGCCCTTGGAGCCCCCCTGGGGAAAGAGCCAGCCACACTGTACTTTGTTGTGTCTGTTTAGGATAAAGCAGGTTGGAATTGTGCACTTTAACAGGGATAGTATGTATGTCTGTACCTCTGCTCGTGCCTCCATGCCCCTTCCCCTGGCATGGCTGCTCCCCTCCTCCTCTGGAAAGTCCAGGATTCCATAGAGAAAGTGGCTTTAGTCCCATGGACATTTATAAAAGCATCTGTGGGTGCCAGTGAGTGACCCCCCAGGCCTCACAGAACTGCACTGTAGCACTGAGGAGTCTCTGTAAATCCAGATCTCCAAAGACAGCAGCAAACACTGACCTTTTACAGTTTGGATGTTTTACATGAATTCCAGGGGGCTCTGAGGAGAGGTCCAAGGAGCCTGTATCTCCTCAGGCTGTGATAAGACACACTCTCATACCAAAGAAGGTCTGGATGTCAGGAGCTCTGTGCCCTGGGGAATGGGAGAGACAGATGGAGCCAGCTTTCATCCCCAGGAGGAGTTATCTGCAGTGCATGAGATCAGGAGCAGGGTGAACATGGACTGTGCTCCTTGAAAGGCTCCTTGGAGCCCCACACCACGTACACACAGCACTCAGCACCATCAGAGAGCCAGGCCAAAGGCCTTCAGGGGAGGAGACACCTCCCTGTCCTCTTACTCACAGCCTCCTGGCTGGCAAAGTGACTTGGATCAGGAAACCAGGTGTCCATCCCAGGGCACATCCCACTCTGGGCCCTGTTTATTTGTCTCAGCTAAAGGATTGAAGAAAGCTTTACCTGCTCACACCCTGAAAGCAAAGGCCTGCAGATTTGCTGCCCATAACAAATTTGTAAGGACACCTTTCAGAAGTGCAGAGGGACAGGGGAAGGAGGCAGGCTGAGCCCTCCTGCTCCACACTCTGTTCCCAAAATACTGTCCCTGCCCACGTGTGGCAGCACACGAGGATGTGACCTTGGGCTCGAGTGCAAGTGCAAAGCCCTGAGAGAGCTGTTGGAGCAGAGTCCGTGTGCAGTGAGTGCACTGGGCTGCTGTCATGGCCCATTCAGCAAGCCCCAGAAGGATCTGGGGAAGGAAGGCCTCTGCTAGTGGCAGGTGGCTATTGATAGGTCAGTATTTTAATAAATTGAGGCTTACTTGTGCATCTTTATTCCATTCTTTTGCTAAAGCACTGTGTGCCAGATATCACATTGTCAAACACATCCCAGCTGTGATTGGCAAATCACCTGCTCTGTACTTACATCCCAGTTTTACTCCTGGATATGAGGACACCACGAGGAATTTCGGCACAGCATGGCTTGTTAAACATTGGCAGGGAGCTGGTGGAGTCCCCATCCCTGGAGATGTCCAAGGAAGGACTGGACTCAGTGCTCTGGTCTGTTGACAAGGTGGAGATGAGTCACAGGTTGGGCTCAATGATCTGGGAAGTCCTTTCCAACCCACACAATCCTGAGATTTTGTGATATCGCGGCTGAACCTACCTGGGAGCACCATCAGCACGGACCCCCACTGACGGGGTCCGAGCTGGGCCGTGCTGACCCCGCACCGGGAACGGGGACACGGAACCGCGAGCCAAGCCCAGCGCAGGACACGCTGGCGGTGGCAGGAGGGAGCCTTCGGAGCAGCCCCCGCGGGGCGCGGGGATCCCCAGAGCCGCTCTGTGGCACGAATGCCAGCTCGACATGCCGCGGGCGCCAAGGCGCTCTGAGGGACGAGCCACAGGCCCTGCCGGGGCTTCACCAGCCCCCTCACGCTCGTCCATCTCCGTCTTTGCTCGGCCATCTCCGTCCTAGCTCGGGTGGCTCCGTTCCAGCTCGGCCATCTCCGTCCCTGATCGGCCATCTCCGCCCTAGTTCGGCTATCTCCGGCGCCGAGTAGTTTCCTCCCGGCTGGCGAGCGCGGCTTTCCCAGCTGTTTTCCGTCGACGCTCGGCTCTTTCCGCCTGCGCCTTCGGGTATTTCCGGCGGGCGATTCGGGTATTTCCGCCGCCGGTTCGGGCGGACTCGGCGCCCGCCGGCCTCGCTCGCTCCGGTAACGGTCGGTGCGGGTTCAAATGAGCCGCGGCCGGGCCGGGCCCCGCCGTGACTCGCTCTGAGCCGGGCCTGGACCGGGGCCGCCCCGCTCGGGCTCGGCGACCAGGAGGCGGAGGCCGGGGAGAGCAGGATGACGGTGCTGCAGGAACCCGTCCAGGTACCGACCCCCGGGCGGCTCAGGCCCCAGAGCCCGGCCCGGGCCGGGTTAGGCCGCCCCGCTCGCTCCGGGGCCGGGCCCCTCAGCCCGGGGGCCCGCAGGACCTGCAGCTCCTGCTCCGTCCCTCCCTCCCGCCGGCTTCCCCTCGCAGCCTCCCGTCCCCATCGCCATCCCCGGCCCGGCCGCCGCTGGCCCCCGGGCCCCGAGGGGCGTGGGGGTCTCTCGCAGCCGCTCCCGCTCCCGGGAAGGGCCCCCGCGGCTCCCCCGGGAGACCTGTTGCAGCTTCGCTCACCTTTCTGCCTTGGCTGCCGTGTCGTTTAAATGCTCGCAGCGTGCTCGGCTCCCTCCGTGCCGAGCGAGTGAAGGACGTTCCTCCTTCCCAAGGAGTTGGTTCCTTCGGATTGATGGGAGACCTGGGAGAGAACACAATGTAAATTTCGGGTTTTGTCGCGTTTTAGTCTCGCTGCAGTTGCTCTGATAGGTTTGCTGTTCTTGCGTTCAGCCTTCCCATCCAAAAGTCGTGATTCACAGAATCGAGCTGCTTTTTCTTTCCGCAGTTCCTGTATGCCCATTCTCTAACTATTCATAATCCTCATTAATCAGTCATTTTCTTTCCATGTTCGCATTATTTTTTAAAGTACATTTTTAGCATTTTAACAGGATGTTTTGGGCTTTTTTTCTTTTTTCTAGCTACAGCAAGAGGTTCCTGGCAGCAATGTCTTGTCAGAACACGATTGTGTTCTGTAATGAACACAGTGAGAATTCTTGTTTTTGGCTTTTTTCTCCCTAATGAAGAGGTGGAAGGGGGAGAGGAAGAAAGGCTCCTGTGGAACCATCCTGCTGACTTGACCCTGTCTGAGGAGGATGGTGGCAGTGAGGGCATTCTTGTAGACCAGGGGTTTGTGTCTTTGATGCCACCACTCTGCTCATCCCCTCTGAGAGCAGTGCTGGAAATGCTTTTGCAGTTGCCTCTGGGGCTGGGCTGCCTGTTTTGCAGCAGCTGGGTGTTGTAGGGATCACAATAGGAAAGGAAGCAGGAATGCACTGCGGGGTGAATGAGTGAGGCTGACAGGAAACAATACCAAATGTTTCCGGTGCTGTGCTAACTAGACTGACCAAGTGGAAATATCTGCTTTTCTGAGAGCTCCCCAATAGAAATGTGGGGTCTTGTTGTGCTGTTTCAGCAAGCTAAAGGCCTCTCTAATGCTGTTCTCCATTCTTAACCTCTTCCCAGCTTGGCTGTTTTGATGAGGCTTTGCTGTGTTGAATATGTCTACTTAGATTGACTTTCTCTATTTAGATTCTGCTTTTAAATGACAAATCACTCCTTTAGCTGTAGTTCTGCTGCTGTCAGTTTTACTGCTGTTCCTTGCTCACAGGAGTGCTGGTAAGTTTAGGAATTATTTGTGACTGGGTAAAGTCCATTGTGTCTCTGAATTCTCAGTTTAGCCGAAATCCACGTACTTAGCTCTGCTTTTATAATTTTCTTACATGAAATTATTGGGAAAGTTGACATTAGTTCTCAATTTTGTCATTGCAGAGATTTTTCCTGTCTATTTGTCTGTTCTCTCCCAGCCTTTCAGATGTCTACAGGGCTCAGCATTCCAGGGAAAAACTGTCATCCTTAGATCCTCACAGCTGTGATGTCACAGTGTGACATAAATAACAGAATTTGTGTTTCTATGTAGCTTTACAAGTGTTGTGCTTCAATTACGTGAAATTCACATCCCAGAAGGCATCCCAGTCACTTGTTAGGATTTTGCTAACTTTTAAAATTCTTTAAAGTTAAACAAAGTGCCAGAGTTGACAGCCCTGTGCTTTACTTCCTGGTACAGTTGATTTAAAGCCCTTCAATTCCAGCATAAAACTCTGTGTCCCATGTGCTGAGAAACAGGCTGGACGCCTTCCAAATACTTCTAAAAACATCTTGGAAAGAAAATGAGCACTTTGCTTGGAACTCAGCAGTTCAAGGTGATCATCTGCTGTGACTCACTGCAATGGTGCTTGAACTTGGCTGCAGGACCAATGTGTGCTCCTCCAGTGGGCAGAGTTTGTGTAACTGGGGAATGCAGCACTGCCCATCCCAGAGCTCTGCTCCTGCCTGCCCACCCTGAACACTAAAATCATGGCAGAATCTGCTTAGCCTGGCAATATAGGTTAAACAGCTTGCAAAATCATTTCCAAGGCAGTAGAACTGTCAGAAGAGAAGATCTCTTAAGAGCTCTTTGGCTTAAATCTGAAGTGACACTTGGACAATGCTCAGGATTTTCTGGGTAGAAGATGGACCTGTCTGAATTGGATTTTATTTCCTTGCCCTGCTTTCTGAAGATGTCTCACTGCAGGGCTGTGTATGGTAGTTTTGGAATTCCCTATTCATTTTGCATTTCAAATTGTTTTTAAAAAGAGTGATTAGGACCTGGAGGTTCATCTTCTCTGCAAGCACACTTGAATAAAATGTGGAAACACGTCCAATTTTTCTCCTTCCTGTGCCACAGGGCTGAGACCACTCTTCTGGTGTGGTTTAGCAATTGTGTACCACCAGTGCTGTGTTACATGCATTATGCTCCTTCTAGAACAAACTAAATTACTGTGCTGTATTGAGATTAATGTTCCTGTCCTAAATGGTGGGCAATAAATCCACTTCTTTGAGGCACAGTCATGGTTTAGACATCTGTTCTCATGGAAAATTGTTGCTGCATAGGTATGGCTGATTCCCTGCTCTTTTAGGAGAGTGTGAGTGAGGATCCAGACTCCAGCATGGGTCAGTTCAGAGCAGGAGGCACATTTTGGGCTGCAAAATGTTAATTGCTACAGAATGGGGACTCTACCAGCCCGTTTCTTGCTTTCACTGGACTCTGCTCCACAACGATTGATATTTGAGCCAGTGTGTAGTGTAACTTCTTACAAAGTGGCTGTGACATAGCTTCAGATCCCTCGTGTCCCCTCTTAGCCTTTGGCAGGATTGTTCCTGGCAACTTGCTCTTGTTTGAGCAATCAGATTGCCCTGATTTTCCCACTCCTACCCCCACACCTTTGTTTTGTAAGCTGGCTGAGTTACAGCCCTACAAAGACAGGATTTTTAACCTGCCACAACTTGGCTGGATTCACCTAAATGTCACTTGTGCCTTGGTGAAGGAGGAGCTGCTTTTGGGAGCAAGAGAAATGGGAGACCTTGGGCTGCTCTGCCTTCAGGATGGCTTAAAAGATTATAACCCTGGCCTTCCATCTCCCTTTGTCCTGCTCTGTCTGTGGGGTGTGGAACCACCTTCAGCCTGGGAGCTTCTCGAGGCAGCAGGGAGGAATCACTTCAGGAGGCTCTGAGGCTCAGTTATCTGAAATATGAAATACAATAAATGCAGAGAGGAACAGTAGTGTGTTTGTGTTGTAATGATCAAACTAAGAAATTCACTTTTGAATGTGTCCAAATACTTCCACACAAGCTTCAAAGCAGCTGTTGACTCCTGAAGTGTATTCTTGGGATCTGCTGATAGGAGGAAGCAGGCTCTGTAGGTTTGTGTGTAATATTCCCTGCACTGCTGGGAGCCCTGGTGTGTGCTGTTCATGATGGCTGTGTGGGCTTCCCGTGAAGAGAACGTGCACAGTTTTCACACCCTGTGTTTGTCAAGTTTGTGTTGGAAGAAGTAGCATATGGTACATGTAACTCTGATGTTTGGATTTTTTTTTTTTTTTAGATGTAATTGATGCTTGCCTTTCCCATGGGAGTAGCACTGCAGGGCACTATTGCTTTCCCTGTGGAAGATTTCTTTTAGTTTTGGGGTGCCTCATAGGTTTTAGAAGCAAATTCTATTTGTCGTTGGTTGCTAATGAGTATTAGAGAAATTTTAGATCACAGTGCCTTGAATTCCTGAGTTCAGATCTGGTTTGGGATCAGTAATAGCAAACCTGCAGAGTGGCTCTCTGCTGCTGATGGCAAAGGGCTCTGGAACTGGAGCAGGTGGAAGGAGCTGCTCTCCTGATCCCAGCACTGCCCACCTTGGAGCACAAACTGCTGAGCAGGCACAGCACCCTGGAGTAGGTGGGGAGGAAAGGCTGAAGGGACCTTCAATGATTTTTCATTTGCAGATAACAGACACCTAGCAGTTTGTGTGAAACCCTTTACCCCAGCCCTGGGCAGCTCTGTGTGCCAGCTGCTGGTGCAGTGAATGGCACCTGCTCTGCTGTGCACCTCTCTGCTTGTTTGTCCACTGCAGCTGTGCTGTCCTTCCAGTCCACACAAATACTGGCTGTCACAACCCCAAACCTGGGGCTCATGAGAAAGCAAACAGTATTTGGGAGCAGGATTTGGCTGAGTGTGAGAGCAAAATCAGCAGTAGATTGTGCTCATCTGTGCCTGTAGAGTACAACTTGTCTGTTTGATTTGCACTGCCCTTGTTGTGGGGTGCTGCTTCACAGCTGGTGGCAGTGAAGAAACCCAACAAAATGCTGCACAAAGAGCAGTGGGTCCTGTTCACCTTGGTCCCTCAGGGAACACTGATGCCTCTTCAGGGCAGGTCCTTTACACTAAGATGCTCAATCAGCACAAATCTCATCTTGGCCATCTTGAGCACTGAGAGGTTTCTGGGCCTGTTGGCTTTTGCTTTAATGGGATACTCTGACCAGCTGGGGTTGGATTTTGGTTTTAACTTTACTGAAGGTGGTGTTGTTTGGTGGTAGTTTGCAGTAATTCCCACTGAGTCATGCACCAAGATAAACTCAGTAATTTGAGGGCTTTGGATGATTGTGTGTGATAATGAGTGAGGAACACTCAGGCTGATTTGTGACTTCAGTGCAGAGTTGGGGGTTTTCGAAGCCCCCTTACTAACAGCTGCAACAATTACAACTCGTTCACACTCCCCTATCTTTCTATGGCTGTGAAAGCAATCTGGCCTTTGCCTTTAGGCAGTGGGGGAGGTGAGGGGTGTTTTCCAGCTCCACTGAAGTGTTTCTTGCCTTGCAGGCTGCTATCTGGCAAGCACTGAACCACTACGCCTACCGCGATGCCGTGTTCCTCGCAGAGAGGCTCTATGCAGAAGGTCTGTACTTGCCTATTCTAAAAATGATTGGGTTTTCCCAATTTGAATTTGTGAGCCTCTGCTCCTGCTTTGTTTTCCTCCTGTTCTGATAATGAAGTTTAGCTTTCTGCTTGGGGAAGGCTGAGGAATGGTTGGAAAATCAAGTCATGTACCAGCAGCAATGTTGTTTTATAGTAAAATCTCCTAGAAATTAAACTCAGATTTGTGTGTTTAAGTGCACTGTTTATAGTGATCTGGTTTATGGTATCAAATGGGAGAATGTTGGGGGTTTTTAATAACCCTCAAGCATTGCATGTCTTCCAAGGGCACTTGAGGATACATACAGCACACAAATTCTACAAATTGGCTTGACATTGAAAGCTGTCTTTGCTAATAATGCTGCTCAGATATGTTGATTGGCTCAAAGAGTCCTGTGATGGTGAGAGAAAAACACTGTGAGATTGAGACAGAGAGAATCAGAACATATGGAACAGGTGTCTCCTGCTGAATCCTGCTAATTGTTACTGCACTGTAAACCTGCCAGGCCTGGGATGTCTTGGATGGAGAGCAGGCAGCACTAACACAAATCTCTGCTTTCTCTGGGTCCTTCAAACACTTGTTGGTTGTGTTCTGGCACCTTTTATTTCTTCAACCTTTTCTCCATGACCTCAGATAAGCTTTTTGTTCTTCTGTACTTCTTTCTCCTTGATACTGGTGGTCAGCTTTCCTTCTCTATTTTGAAAGGTGTTTTTCACTAACCATTAACACAAAAAACACTCCAATCCTTAAGCTAAAATACAAGCATCATATAATTTCTCTTGCTAAACATCCTGAGTTTATAGTTTGAATTAAACTCTATAAGATATTTCATGCTCTGTTTTGTAATTAAATATTTTGCCTCCCATGCCCACAATGCAGTTCTTAACAATGGAAACACAAAGCTAAGCTTTGAGAAATAAAGGCTTCTTTTTCCTTTTGTTAGGGTTACAAATGGAATCTAGGGTGTGTGATCTGGTGCTGAAATGAGAAATGTTGTGTAGAATATCATGGAATCTGATAATCCAGGTGTTCATGGAGAAAAAAGTATTTTAGGGATGACAGAACTGCCCAGAGCACAACACACGGTGAGGTGCAGGAAAATGGTAGATTGAAGGTAATTGCCAAGGATTTAGGAACAAAGAGAATCCACTTTTTGCAGCAGCCAGGAGAAGAATACCTGACTTGCTAGTGACAGATCTTTACAGAGTAATTCTCTGTCAGGGTACTTCAAAGAGCCTTTTTCAGTGGCCAGCAGTGCTGAGAGAAAGCAGCATGAGTGCTGACACTTGGTGCAAGCAATTAACTGCTAACAAAACATCTGGCTCCTGCTTAAAGTGAGTGGTTGCACTGCAGAGTGGAAGCTGCAGAACTCAAATCCACTGGCTCCATGTTGGCAGGAGGGATTTCTCCCTGAGAAGAACTTCTTTTAACTCTGCCTGCAATTACTGTCCTTGATGGGACATCTGGGGCTTGGTCGTTTCCCAGAACTCTCAAAGTCTGTTCAAGTTGTAGATAAAAATTGATTTAACAACTTGAATTTTCAGAAAGGTCTTCTGGTGTTTTTAGGATAAGGCTAATAAAATGTCCTCTGTTTGGGTCTTCTGTTTCCATTGTCACTGTCCAAGTGATGACAAAGACTTAAAATAGCCAGTTTCCAGTGAAGCAAAGGATTTGGGCAGATTCCCAAAGAGGTTTTTATGCAGTGCTCATATTGATTTTTCTAAAGATTTCCCTATAAGTGGATGAACAAACATCAAAATTGTTTATTTAATGCTGAATTCCATTTGCAGGATAATGTCTTCTGAAAAGTATAAAGGTAATGTGGGTTTATTAATTGTTTGGAGTTTGAAGTTGCTTGTGTTCATACACAGATTTTGATTTACAATATCATTGTGTGAGAGTGATTTGAGTGTTACATTTGGGGAAATACAGAGAGTGGGTTAAGCCACCATGGATGTACAAAGTCTGAGTTTACAGAAAGGATTAAAGTTATTTCAGGGGTTAATTCTGTCTTTTATGGTTTAATCACAAGTGGGTCTGACCTGGGTCTCAAACCTGGCTGCCAAGTCAAGCTCTTTGAGTAGAATATCCTCAGTGTGGTACATAATTCACTGCCATGGAAGAAAATGTGGAAGCAAACATCAAATCTAAATAGTTCCAGTCTCTTCCATAAGAAAGTGTTTCTGCCCTGATCCCTCTTGTCTATTTAAATAGAGGTGACTTTTTCTGATGCTTGGGCTCTTCATCCAGAGTTTAGAAACTTGTGAGATCTCAGCTTGGGAAAAGGATTTATGGAATCACAGACTCCCAGAGTGGTTTGGGTTAGAAGGGACTGACCAACTTTAATAGTCATTAAAATCAGAAAATCTTCTGCACTGTGTCACGTGAAGGTGAAGCATTGAGTGCTTTAGAACAGGAACAGAAGTAAAATTGAACATGGAAAAAAAGACCACTTGAAATTGGATTAAAACTGGCTACCTGGGCTGGAATAGACCCTCCTTGTGCAAGCTGCTGTACTTTGTAAGAGGTGCTGTTGTGGCAGTGTCTGCAGCCCTGGAGCAGTGCAGAGTGTTGGTGGCAGGTGTGGTGACACTGGAGCCGAGTCAGCCTTGCTGTGCCCACCAGGCTGTCAGAGTAGCCCTGGCCTGGCTGCTTTGCTTGGCTTGCTGCTGTCCTGACTGCAAGCTGGCTCATCACTGACTCAGCTTGGGTAGCCAGAAGGGTCAATGTTCCTTTCCAGCTGTAGGTGTTGAGTTGATCTGCCTAGCCAAGGAAGTGGCAGAGGAAGTTTGGTAATCACCAGCAGATAAAGATGACTTCATTCAGGAATGAATTTCTGATACCAATACCCATTTTCTCCCAGCTTGTCCATAGCTGGCTTTGACCCCCTGCCCCCAAATGGTTTGTAGTGAAGTGATGAGCTGCTAACAGTTGGTTTTGTCTGCAGTACACTCAGAAGAAGCACTGTTTTTACTGGCCACGTGTTACTACCGCTCAGGAAAGGCCTACAAAGCTTACAGGCTCCTGAAGGGACACAGCTGCACCACCCCCCAGTGCAAATACCTGCTTGCCAAGTGTTGTGTGGACCTCAGCAAGTGAGTAAATCCTTCCTGTTCTCTCAGGCTTACAAATGGATTTGTTGTTTCTGCTTGGATTTCTCTTTGGAAGATGTCACTTTGTTTAAAAATTCATTGGTCCTTCAGCACAAAAGATGATAAGTTTGATTTATTTTGCTTTCAGATATGGATCTTATGAGCATTAACCATGTTGCAAAAATCTCTGAAAGTTGTTGAGTAACTTAGACAGGAATTGCCAAGCTGTGCAGAGAGAAAACAGACCTCTTAAGAGCTAATTCATGCAGCTCTGCCTTGTTTTCTTGTGGGGTGATCTCTGCTGATAGGAGTGTACACCTACAAGTAAAATTGCAAGTGGTGGCAACAAAAGGTGATTTGTTTGTTTGGGCTGAGATGCCTGAAAAGTGCCTCCCACCCCAGCAGTTGTATAAAGTAATTTTGAAGCCTGACAGCCATTCTGTGTGAGTGGTGCTGCTCCTGCAGGTGGGGGAGGTGCAAATTGAGCCTTTGTTCTCCTTTTGAGCCCTTCTTGCAGGAAAGAAGGGCATTAAAATCCAAAATCTCTGCCATACCCAATATTGGCTCTAAACTCAGAGCTTGGCCCTTGCAGATTGTATTTCTTTGGGAAACAAAGCCAAATTAAGCACTGCTACAACTTAGATAAATCACCTTCAAAGATCAAGTGTTTGAGGATTTTCTTGTCCTTGATGCTAGGATTGATCACTTTTCCAAAAGTCATGCTGTATTTTGTGCCACTGCTTTTGGGTTTTTGTTTCTCTTCCCTCCCAGTAGAGCTGTTTGACTGCAGTCCTGCTTCTCCCTGTTGTAGAGGAATCCATCAGTTGCTTAACATTCATTTACAGGAACTGCTTTGTGCTTTAAAACCTGTGAACACTGACAGTGGATTTCTGTTTTTGTTTGCAGCAGGGTGAAAACACTGGAGTGCCAGTACTGTGAGCCTTGTAACCCCTTTAAACCTCTTGTTTTTTAAAAAGGCTTGCAGAAGGAGAGCAGATCTTGTCTGGTGGAGTGTTGAATAAACAGAAAAGCCATGATGACATTGTTATGGAGTTTGGTGACTCTGCATGCTTTACACTCTCCTTACTGGGACATGTCTACTGGTAACGTTGATTTTTCATTTTGCCCAATAAAGTTGGGAGGTTTTTACCTGACCAAGGCCAGGTTTAGTCAAGCATCTCCTTAGTCATTACAGGAGACAGCTCTCTCTGGGTTACACCATTTTGGAGCACCATAAATTCAGGTGGATAGTTGTGGAATCAGTCTGGTTTGGGAATGCAAGAATGATTTTTGTTTTCACCCAAAGACTGAAAACACAAATTCCTCTTTCCCATGTGGATAAAAATGCAACCCAAGAGTCTGAGATTTTATATTCCTTTGGATTTGCTCTGTATTCTTCCATAAGAAAGTCTTTCAGCTTGTTTCTCAGTGTTACCATTCAGATTTTTACTATCTGTTTGTATGTGTAGCTCTAACCTTCAAATCAAAGTTCTGAGGGTGCCAGGCAGAATAACTTGACAAATTAAAGTGTTTTGATTTTGCTAAGATGCAAGATAGGTTTCAGTAATTGTGAATGATTGAATAGGAATAGTTGGGCTCTTGGATTTTTCTCTGCTATATCTATTTTAATTATTTTCAAAATTATTTTTTTGTTAGCCAAATACTTAAGTGTTCAGTTTGTCCCCTAATTTCTTTGCAAAAATATAATCCATAGATATCTAAGATGGCTGGAAGGCTGGCAATCTGTTAGCAAAAAGCGAAACAAGCTGTTGCAAAGAATTGCATCTTCCTAAAAATGAAAATTCTCAAGCTATTCTAGTGCTTATGTAACTTTTTTTGACAACTGTATCTAAATATGTCAACTTCAAAAGAACTCAGTATTTCTCAGGCTTGAAAAATGAGGAATGTTTCTATGCCTCTCAACATGGTTTTGTTTTTCAACTCCTCTTCTGGAAACTCTCTTGAACAGAAGTGCTGTTCTGAAGTTTCCCTGTGAACTGTTTCATTCTTTCTGCAGCAAGACAGACCGGCTTGCCAAAGGATCAGAATGTTACCAAAAGAGCCTTAGTTTAAATCCTTTCCTCTGGTCCCCTTTTGAATCACTATGTGAAATAGGTGAGTCTGCAGAACCTTTTTACTCATGTCATTCTTTGAAGAGATTTTTGTGAGCAGCAGTTAATTTAAAATACTTTACCATTGCTTAAAACTTCTGTCTTGTTTTCTTCCATTTTCATTATTTATACATTTTTGGATCTAACAATCCAAATGTGCTTTCCAGCCTACATTTAGTAGACACTTAAAAACTGTTCCTGAGAATAGCTTGACAAAATAATAAAGGGAAATTTTAAAATTTTTTGATTGTTCACAACACTTCTGCTTTAGTACAAAGGGCTCAGAGTGACCTGGTCTAGTGAAGGGTGTCCCTGCTTATTGCAGAGGGTTGGGATGAGGTGTTCTGTAAGGTCCCTTCCAACCCAAATGTTCTGTGATTCTATGAAAGGTTTTAAAACACTTCTAAAACCCTTTGTCCTCTGTCCTTGACTCAGACTGAATAATCAGTGTATAGACTCAGGAATAACTAGTGATGTCCTTCCACTCTTACAGGTGAAAAGCCAGATCCTGACCAAACATTTAAATTAACATCCTTACAGAACTTCAGCAGCTGTCTGCCCAACACTTGCACAACAGTGGTGTCAAATCACAACATATCCCACAGACAGCCTGAGAGTGTCCTCATGGAGACACCCCAGGACACCATTGTGAGTTTTGCTCAAATCATTGTAAAATCATTTGCTAAAATCAGCTCCTTTTCCCAGCTTAACTGGAAAGCATGAATTGTACCCCGAGTACCTAAGAGCTGCCTTTTGTTCTTCAGGAGTTGAACAGAATCAACCTGGAATCCTCCAATTCCAAGTATTCCTCCCTGAATTCAGACTCTTCCATGTCGTACATCGACTCGGCTGTGATCTCCTCAGATCCTGTCCCTCTGGGCTCAGGCACTGCCATCCTGGCCAAACAGGCTCAAAATAAACCAAAAACTGGAAGGAGTTTGCTGGGGGGACCTGCAGCTTTGAGCCCTCTGACTCCAAGGTGAGTCCTTGGCACGGGCAGCTGCTGGCTGGGGTCTGGTGCTGCTCAGAGCACTGACACACAGCCAGTGCTGCTGCAATTGTAAACACAGCTGGACAAGGGAAACCCAAACAACTTGAGGAGCTGCTCCTGCTCCTAGTGTTGATCTCTTCTGGTTTTTAAACAAACAGTTGGTTATTTGGAGAGGAATCGTTGATCCGAGATATTGCTTATTGTCCTTATTTCCCATTTTTTGGTTTTTTTACCCCAATTTTGGGTCCCTTTTCCTGTTTTTTGGGTTTTCTCCCCCTGGTTTCAGGTCCCTTTTCCTATTTTTGAGATTTTTTCCTCCCAATTTTTGGGTCCCATTTCATTATTTTGGGTCTCTTTTGCCATTGAAAAATCTCTGAAGCTACTGCTTTGGAATAAACATTATTGTGAAGGCTGCTGTACAGAGCTTTTCTTGAAGCACAGCTCCTAATGGTGCTGTGGGGCCCTTCCAGTTCAGGATATTCCATGATCTGGGGCTCTGTTTTACCCCTACATCAGAGCAGCTCTCCAGCTCTCACATTCACACACTGACTGTTCCTCTCTGGTTTGTTCTCAGCTTTGGGATTTTGCCACTGGAAACCCCAAGCCCTGGAGATGGCTCCTATTTACAGAACTACACCAACTCCTCCTCTGTGATCGATGTGCCATCCACTGGAGCACCTTCAAAGAAGGTACCTGGTGTTCTGGAGCTCAGCTGCTCTGACAGCTTGACAATGCTCTTTAGAGAAGAATCCATAACACACAGAAAACCAGGAGCTAAGTTTTTCCCCCCAGCTGCCCAGGCTGTGCTTGCTGGGCTGACCTAGGGAAGATCTGTGCTCTGTCCACCTCCCATCACACAGGGTTGTGCAAACAACAGCTCATTCAAACTTTTCAGTTTGCAGGGTGGAGTGTGAAGACTTGGAATTTTTGGTTATTAAATGTATTTTCTGAAGCCTGATCTACTGATCTCTTGCAAGTAGTTCTTGAATTGTAGTTTACAGACTAGAGTAATAAAAATCCTGCTGCTGGTCTGTGAAAGGCTGAGAGAATGGCCCTGTTTTACTCAGCAAAGTCTTGGGCAGGGGAAACTAAAAATTGTCTGTTTTACTCAGGAAGAACTGCTGTAGTTGCCATAGAGATAAATGAGAGGTGGAATGTTGGTGACAGTTGAAGAACTATTTGTTCCTTTCTAAAAACAAAAACCTGAGGATTTTTCCCTGTATTTTTAGTAAATCTACAAGTTGCATGAAAGGTGTTGGTGTTTTATAGAGGACAGTATTTTGAAATAGTGTTGAATCCCCCACAAAGCAGAACCTGAGTTGCCATATCTGCTCTGGATGAATCTTGATGCTCACCTTGCTGAATTTCCCACTCTGAAAGGGAAATCTGGGACCTGTGCTGAACCAGTCAGTTAAAAATGGGCTTTGTTTGGCTGAGCCAGTTCCCATCCTGTACCTGCCCAGGACCATTTGAAAACAGTGGCTTGTGGTGAACTGTGCACATGTAGGAAGGTGAATTGAAATGGAAAATGGTAAATGGAAATAAAGGCAGTAAGGTGCAGCTCTGAGAGCTGAAAGGCTTTGGGGAGTCACATGGGATTTGCTGCTCTTCAGTTGCTTTGAGTGTGACAAAAGGTATAAATTCCACTACTCCACACTTAGACCCTGCCCATTTGGAGCTGTGCTACTTCCAAAACACAAATATTTAATACATTTTAGTAAACAGCTTAAATTGTGGTTTATGCTTTGTCCAGTGCAAGTGGTGACTGTGCCAGTTCCACTTTGCTCTCCCAGTTTTGTGTCAGACAAGGTTTGGTGGAGCTGTGCCTGAGCAGAGCAGTTTCCTAGGAAACACTTACATTAGGATGAATCCAAAGGCTTCCTGTCTGAGTGGGCAAGTTTCCTTGCTGGCCACCTAAAGCATCCTCTGGTGACAGAATCTGGAAAGGAAGGGCTGAGCTTTAGAGGCTGGATAATGCACAGACTGGCATTGCTTCTGCTGCTGTTGATGCACTTGTCCCTTTCTGGTGTCCTTTCCAAACAGCCCTCACTGAATTGAATAATTGAATGCTGGTGTCCCTGGAGTGGGCAGAGAGATAATTTTTTAAAGCTGTTTTTTAAAAATAGGAAGAGGAGGATCTGTTCTGAAAACAGGCTGAGGTGCTCTGCAGTTTATGAATGTTTTCTGAGCAGGATTGTAATAGGATAATTCAAAAACCTTTTTCTTTCTGTTTTTTTTGGTTTGTTTGGTTTTTTTTTCTTTACAACTTTCTGCAGGAAAAACCCTTTAGATATGATGGCTTTTAGTTCCCGTTTGTTCTTGCACATGCCTTTTAACATACAGTTTCTTGCCACTAGGTGGAGATTCTATATCTTCAAATAATGGGCATAAGCTTTGCAAACTTGGTGTTAGTAACAGGTGGAAGGAGAAACACTTTTGGTGGCTTCCCCTGGGGATGGGGGAACCCTCTCCTTGATTGATTCTCCTTTGGTGGGTGGAGTGGGTTGGGTTTGGCACAGCAGAGGTGGAAGCTCCTGGATGCCATCATAACAAACCTGTGCAAACTGTGTTGTGCAGAGTGTCAGCAGGATCAGCCAGGCTGGAACAAAATCTGTCTTCTCCCAGAGTGGGAACAGCCGGGAGGTCACTCCAGTTCTTGTTGCACAGACACAGAGCTCTGGTCCTCAGACAAGGTAACAAACCCCAGTCCTGAGCATCTCTGTTCAAAGCAAAGCTGACAGCTGTGAGTGCTGAAGGTGGAGCACAGGCACTTACCTGCAGTGTTTGTTTCCAGCACCACACCTCAGGTATTGAGCCCCACCATTGCTGCTCCCCCCAACGCGCTGCCTCGGCGGAGCTCCCGCCTGTTCACCAGCGACAGCTCCACCACCAAGGTACCACAGCTGCCCCCAGCCCAGCTCCTGCCCCCAGCCCAGCTCCTGCCCCCAGCCCAGCTCCTGCCCCCCTGCCCCAGCCCCTGCCCCACCCTGCAGCTCCTCCTGCTCCCTGAGCTCTCAGCGGAGCTCCCGCCTGTTCACCAGCGACAGCTCCACCACCAAGGTACCACAGCTGCCCCTGCCCCCCTGCCTCCTGCCCCCCTGCCCCTACTCCTGCCCCCAGCCCAGCCCTGCAGCTTCTCCTGCTCCTTGAGCTCTCATCAGTTCACAGCTGCCTGCAGTGAGCAGGGCAGGGCTGGGCACAGCCTGTGCACATCATTGTGCACAATTTGCTCTCACCTTTGGATTTCTCAATTTAAAAGACTCTTATGTGTGTAACTCCTTTTTTTCTTATTCACAGGAAAATAGCAAAAAATTAAAAATGAAGTTTCCGCCTAAGATTCCAAACAGAAAAACAAAAAGTAAAACAAATAAGGGAGGAATAACTCAACCAAACTTAAATGACAGTTTGGAAATTACCAAACTGGACTCTTCCATCATTTCAGAAGGGAAAATTTCCACTGTTGCACCACAAATCCAAGCTTTCACTCTGCAGAAGGCAGCAGCAGGTCTGTTTGAGCATTGGACTGGAGTAAAATCTGATCTCTCTGGGTTTTAATGTTGCTTCAGTATTTACTTCTTTCCCATTTCATTTGGTCTGCAGCTCTCACCTTTGTGTTGTGATAAAAACTGATGTAATTCAACATCCTATTGTTAACTTAGAGGCATGTGAAGAAAGATGAGAGTGGTAATTGTCAGCAGATATATCTTGCAAACTCTGATCCTTATTAATGATTAGAGTATTTTCAAAGTATTGATATAGAAAGTATTATAAACAATTATGCAGTGTATTAATTCTGATAGAATAAGTAATATTGTAAGTGTTATGTTGTTGTAAGATATAAGTTAAAAATTTTAAAGTATATAATTTATGGCAGTGCTATTATTACCCTTGGAAACTGATTCAGAGGAGTTGCTCAGCCATCTCCCCTCAACATGGCCTTTATGTGGTCTGCTCTCCCTTGGTATTTCCCATTTGTGTAAAAACAAGTCTTTATTTTGGTTGTCAGAAAATCCTGAGCAAAATGCAGAATTCCCCTCTTCTGGCTCAGGGGTGTTTGCAGCAGCAGGAGGTGTATCCATGGCCACCAGGCCTGTGGCTCAGGCCTAGAGGAGAGTTTGAAAAGCTGCTGAAAGGGCACAGCTCCACTCCTCTGAGCCCTGAGTTTAAGGACTCATTAGGCTGATATTCAGAATATCATGCTCATGTTAATTAAGTGTATAATGTTAAACCTTGTTTGGAAACTCCTGAAAGGTTTTCATAGGCAAATTCAGGAGCAGTGCACAGGGGAGAGCTTTTGGAATTAGCACTTCCAAGGAAATAAGTCTCAGCTGTCTTCTTTTCTTTCTTTTCCCCCCACTTTTTATTTATTGTGTTTTTCTCCTAGAAGGTTTGATGAGCCTTCTCCGGGACATGGGGAAAGGTTATTTGGCCTTGTGCTCCTACAACTGTAAAGAAGCCATCAACATTTTGAGCCATTTGCCATCCCACCACTACAACACAGGCTGGGTGCTGTGCCAAATTGGGAGAGCTTACTTTGAGCTGGCAGAGTACATGCAGGTAGGAGCTGGGGCTGGGCCTTCTCCTCTCTGGGCTCTGGCAGTTCTAACTAAACCTGCAGATCTCCTGGCTAATCTCTGGGGAGTTTGCAGCTCTGGTAAATGGATAAATATCAAGTGGATTTAGATCTTGGATCTGCTTTGTTTAGAGCTTTGTTATTTCCTCTTGTATCCAAGTGTTGGGGTCTCTTCCTTGTGTCTCCTGTCCTGTGCTGATAGAATTGTTTGCACTGTGCTGTTTTAGAATAGATCACTCAACAGTTGGAGCTCTAAACCAAAAAACCTCCCCATTCTAGTTAATTCTGATCACATCAGTGACCCAGTTTCCCTTGCAGCCTCTGAAATGAGCATTGGCACAGCTGAGGTGACACCAAACTGCTCCAGAATCAGAAGTGAGCAGTTGAGGGGAATCCCACAGCTCCCTCTCCTTGGCACTGCTGTCCTGACAGCTGATGTCCCTGTTTGCTGAGGTTTTCAAACACTCCTTGGCACAATGTGTGCAGGAGACAGAGGAGAGGGAGGTTTTGAGCTGTTTCAAGAGGGAATATGCTGGGTGCTTTCAGAGGATATTTAGAAAGGTGAGGGTACACATTTTCATCACTGAATTCCAGAATGATTTGGGTTGAAAGAGACCTCAAAGCTCATTTATTCCCACCCCTGCCATGGCAGGGACACTTCCCACTGTCCCATTGCTCCAGCCCCAGTGTCCCCCCTGTCCCTGGGCACTGCCAGGGATCCAGGGCCAGCTTCTGTGCCAGCCCTGCCCACCCTGCCAGGATCAATTCCTGCCCAATATCCCATCCAGCCCTGCCATCTGGCAGTGTAAAACCATCACCCCTGATCCTGCCACTCTTTATTGGGATGCTTAACCATCCCAACTGGCCCATAACAGTCTGTTGCACTCTTTCTGATTTTGTGGCTGGTGTTTTTGCCTCACTCAGGCATGGATAGAAGCAGGAATGCAGCTGAGTCAGCAGGAGGGAGAGCTGGCTGCATTCCTGCTGGCAGAAATATCCTGGGATACAGTCACTTCCTTCCCTTGAAAGGAAAGCTCCAGCACTTGCAGCTCTGTGTGGAACACTTACAAAGCAAAGAGGATGCTTAGGCTGGACAAGAGGCCTTGGACCTTGGCCTCTGTGCTCTGCCTTGCTGGGTGGGATTTTATTTTGAGTTTCATTTCTGTTCTCAGGCTGAGAGAATATTTTCAGAAGTGAGGAGGATTGAAAACTACAGAGTAGAAGGCATGGAAATCTATTCAACCACACTCTGGCATCTGCAGAAAGATGTTGCCCTTTCAGTTCTTTCTAAGGATTTGACAGACATGGATAAAAACTCACCAGAGGTACAGAATGTGTGGGATTGGGTGAGAGGTGGGGAGCTGTACATGGTAAAATCAGTGATTGAGAGCAGAGCTTTGGGCAGTGTGGTCTCCAGTGGGAAACACCTGAACATGGCAGAATGCAGAGTTGTCTGTTGAGCTGCTGATGCCTGAAATGGCTCCTTGCAATGTGAATATCAGCTTGTGTGGAGCAGGTTGAAACCTTTTATCTGTTAATGGTTATTTCAATTTGCCTTGGCATTATTCAGCCAGGCAGATTATGAGTCAGTCACTCCTGCTGCTGCCAGTGTTTAGAGATAAGGAATATCTTTTTCCTGTACCTTTTAATTGCTGTAGTTAATTCACTGGCACTTAAAATGTTTGTTCTAGAATTTGTTTGCAGACAAAAGATTGCACATTTTTATACCAAAACCCATTAAACTGCAGGGTGTGTGATAATGTAGTCACAATGTGCCAAAACCCAGAGATCTTTCAATGAATGTAAAAATAAAAGATGTGAGTTGATAAATGTGCTCTTAAGAATTGAGCAAACTAGAGAGGCTGTTGGAAATCTCTTTGGTGGAGGAGGAAATCCAATTCATGTTGTCCTGTTAGTTTGTCTAAGAGTGGAAAACTCAAAGCCAGTGAAGCAGTTGGTGGTTGTAGTAAGATTAGTCAGGATAGAGGGAAATGCAGATTCTAATCCAAGGAGTGGAAAATAGTTCTGTGCTTCAGCAGTGATGCCAAAAATCTGGGGCAGTGAGGGACCCTGTGGTATTGACAGTCTTGATGGGCCCTGAGCAGCAGGGAAAGAGGAGGTTGTTGCTAAAATTCTTCCTCTGCGGATTTCCAGATTTGTCAGTTGGAGGGAGCTGAGGAAATAAAGTACCATCTCCTTCCTTGTTATTCTTAAGTATCAAAGATGTTTTATATCTTGCCTTTCCAACAGCTTCAAGAGCTTTAGTCATTAGTCATCAGAGGATCTAAGTGGCACAGACTTGTTGGGTGTCCATGGACTCTCCATTTCTGTTTCAGCTTGCTTGTTTATTTATTTTAGGAGGTGTGTTTAGCCCTGCTTGCCTCACAGGAGTAAGCCTGAGCTAACTGTTGGTTTATTCCTGTTTTTAAATTTTAATCTAGGAGTAAGTTATTTATAATGATTTAAAGCAGAACAGATAAATGTGTTCAGCTCAAACTCAGAGTTGTAAAAAGGATTCTGCTGTTCCAGGCCTGGTGTGCTGCAGGAAACTGCTTCAGCTTGCAGAGGGAGCACGACATTGCCATCAAGTTCTTCCAGAGAGCCATCCAGGTGGATCCAAACTATGCCTATGCCTACACCCTGCTGGGCCACGAGTTTGTGCTGACAGAGGAGCTGGACAAAGCCTTGGCCTGTTTCAGGAATGCCATCAGGGTCAACCCCCGGCACTACAACGCCTGGTGAGCCCCCCTGGCATGGCCCTGCTGCTCCCTGGGGGCAGGATCCCTGCTGAGGAGCCCCCCTGGCATGGCCCTGCTGCTCCCTGGGGGCAGGATCCCTGCTGAGGAGCCCCCCTGGCATGGCCCTGCTGAGGAGCCCCCCTGGCATGGCCCTGCTGCTCCCTGGGGGCAGGATCCCTGCTGAGGAGCCCCCCTGGCTCTGCCCCTGCTGCTCCCTGGGGGCAGGATCCCTGCTGAGGGCCCCCCTGGCATGGCCCTGCTGCTCCCTGGGGCAGGATCCCTGCTGAGGAGCCCCCCTGGCATGGCCCTGCTGCTCCCTGGGGGCAGGATCCCTGCTGAGGGCCCCCCTGGCACTGCCCCTGCTGCTCCCTGGGGGCAGGATCCCTGCTGAGGGCCCCCCTGGCATGGCCCTGCTGCTCCCTGGGGGCATGGCCCTGCTGAGGAGCCCCCCTGGCATGGCCCTGCTGAGGAACCCCCCTGGCACTGCCCCTGCTGCTCCCTGGGGGCATGGCCCTGCTGAGGAGCCCCCCTGGCATGGCCCTGCTGTAATGTGACAGTCACACTCTGCTTTGGGAAGGGACCTTGCAGCCCATCCAGTTCCTCCCCTTTCCACCTCCCACCACCCCAGCTCCCTGCCCCTGCTCCCTCCTGGAAGGGAGCAGAGCCATTCCTGCAGAAGGTGGGGAGGTTGCTTTCACAAGCAAGGCAAAAAAATGGGATTTTTGTCGTTTTTCAGATTGTTTCTGCTGTATTGCCCCAGTTATTTTGTTCTGCTGGACAGCATTCTTTGTGCATTCTGTTCTCTCAGTTGCATTGGAGAGATGAGATCTCAGCCTCTTCATGCCTCAGGACACACTTAGTTTCTTACAGCTTTTTAATCTGTAAAGCAGTAAAGGTTAGATCTGTGAGTGTGAGCCACTTGGTGTTAACAGCTCTTTATTGAGCAGTTACTTAGCCAGTCTTGCTGTGTGTCACACATCAGTTCTTCAGCTACCCAACAGATAAAGAGAGAAATGTTCAGACAGAATCCCTTCCCACCCTAGATGGGGTTGGCAAGGCTACAAACCATTGCTGCCATGCCATGGTCACTGGCAGAAATGAACTTGGCTAAAGTGCAGTGCTGTTTACCAGAATTGTTTCCCTGCTGCAGGTACGGGTTGGGGATGATTTATTACAAACAGGAGAAGTTCAGTCTGGCAGAAATGCATTTCCAGAAAGCACTTGATATCAACCCTCAGAGCTCAGTCCTGCTGTGTCACATTGGAGTAGTAAGTACATGGCACTTAAATGGGGTGAGGAGGGTTTTTCTTCTGTGGGGAGGCTTGTTCAGACTTGGTCTAGAATTGGGCAAATACTTTTCAAAGAGAGCAGACTGTAAGTAAACATGGTCAGAAGGGTTTGTCCTTGCCCTGCAGATGAGCTGCTGTTTTTCCCCTTTTGGAATTGTTCTCTCTTTGTGTGCCAGGTCCAACATGCACTGAAAAAATCTGAGAAGGCTTTGGACACTTTGAACAAAGCCATCAACATCGACCCCAAGAACCCACTATGCAAATTCCATAGAGCCTCAGTGTTATTTGCAAATGAGAAGTACAAGGTCAGTCTTGGTGCTCCTGGCAGCCTTGAAATTCCTGGAGCTGGGAATGGGGATGCCTTGGGAGCTGAACATTCACAGGGCACCCTGGGGAGCAGCAGGGCTTGCAGGAGGAGCTGGGACATGGGAAGCCTTTGCTTTGGCAAGTGCCACCCTCACCTGGGTGGTCTCTCTTAGATGTTTGGATTGTAATAAAATCTGGGGCCAGCAGGTGTTGCTTTTTAAATTATTATTGTAGTCTGACCCACTCTTAGGAGTTTATGCTAAATTGCTAAAAAAACTCAGCCAACTGCCCCATATCCAATTCCAGCAAGAAGAACCAGCTGTTTTCAAGGTTGTGTGGAGTGAAAAGTTAGAAGTGAAGCATTTTGGGCTGATCCCCTGCTGACCTGAACCCTGTTTAGAGTAAGAGAAGATCTTCCCACAGTGTTTATCCTCTGGCCAGTGTTTTTTGGCTCCAGAAGACAAGCCAAGTCTCTTTTGAAACTTGCTTCAGAAACCTGTGTGCGCATTGAAAGGGAAAAGTTCAAACTTTTTTTTTATTTCTAACTGCAGACTAAATATTTTTCAGTTGAATTTCCTAGTGATGCCAGGTGACTGTCACAGCAAACAGCTCCAGCATCAAGAATTAGTTTAAAAGTGAAGTAAAGTTTCACTAGAAGTGTTGGTTTCAAATGTCTAACATGAACACTTTCCAACCTTTCAGTCGGCTTTACAAGAACTTGAAGAACTGAAACAGATTGTTCCCAAAGAGTCTCTTGTTTACTTTTTAATAGGAAAGGTAGGTAAAACTTCACTGTGGTTGCAAGTTCTTCTGTTTCCTTTACTGCTTAAGGAGGAAAATTTGATGCTTGTCACTAAGATGCTTCCACTTGGAGCAGTATTCTAAAAATTCCCAAAACTTTAAATAAGGCTTAGTGCTCAGAGCTGTATTATGTGCCAGCTTTTAAATGCAAAGGAGAGTTAAAGAGAGCTGGAGATGATAGTCCATCCCTCAGTCAGCAGAGCTGGTTATTTGCACATGGAACTGAAAATATTAAATGACATTCTTGTGCATTGTGTCAGAAATCCTGAATAAGAAGCAGCTACATTCCAACCTTTCTTGTGTGAAATGCCACAGAAGTGATCTGGTGACAGAAATCCTCCTTCCCACCTCCTCTGCTGATGAGCTTTAAATAACTTCTGCAACTTTCTGCTGGGGGGTGTCTGGTCACTTGGAAGCACCAAGACAAACTTCCCTCTAATGCAGCACTGGAGAACTCTCTGTCAGCAGGATTTCTTTATTTTGTTTAAAGAGAGGTAAAAGGATTTGAAATGTTCACTGGTATTTGTCCAGGAGTAGCTGGACCTCTAAACTGGCATGAGAGGGGCCATGTCTTGATAAACTGAAGTATTTTCACTGTTTAAGTGATCCACACAGATAACTAACTTCATCTACCCTTAATGATAAAGAATCTCTCAGCTGCCAGTTTATTTTTTTATTATTATTTTTAAATAGAAACACTTGCTCTTTCTACACATAATCATTTCCCTTGGGACTCACATAATGAATTTTTCATATCCACCCTCTTGCTTTCCCTCAAACATCACTGAACTGTGGCTCAGAACATTCACTGGCCAACCCTTCAAGCAGCAGCTTCATGTTAAATGTAGCCTCTTCTGCTTTTTTATCTTTAGGTGTATAAAAAGCTGGGTCAGACACACCTGGCCCTGATGAACTTCTCGTGGGCAATGGACCTGGATCCCAAAGGAGCCAACAACCAGATCAAGGAGGCCATTGACAAGCGTTACCTGCCCGACGACGAGGAGCCCATCACCCGTGAGGAGCAGATCAGTGAATGCTACCCCTACGAGTCAGGTGTGTGCCAGCTGTGCCAGGGGACAGCTGGGACACTGCCCAGGGCTGTGCCAGCAGTGCCAGCTGTGTGCCAGCAGTGCCAGGGGAGAGCTGAGACACTGCCCAGGGCTGTGCCAGCAGTGCCAGCTGTGCCAGGGGACAGCTGGGACACTGCCCAGGGCTGTGCCAGCAGTGCCAGGGGACAGCTGAGGCACTGCCCAGGGCTGTGCCAGCAGTGCCAGCTGTGCCAGGGGACAGCTGGGACACTGCCCAGGGCTGTGCCAGCAGTGCCAGGGGACAGCTGGGACACTGCCCAGGGGTGTGCCAGCTGTGTGCCAGCAGTGCCAGGGGACAGCTGAGGCACTGCCCAGGGGTGAGGAGCCAGCTGTGTGCCAGCAGCCCTGGGGCAGTGCCAGGGGTCATGGCTGAGACACTCCTGCCCAGAAAGCAAGAACTCTGCAGGCTCTTCACTCAGAATTCATTCATTTCCCTACAGAAAGCACAGCATGAAGGGTTGTGAAATTCCTTTGGATGTAGTAGGACAGAGATGGTGGTAACTCTAAATTTGTACAAATGATGGGTGGCTTTAAAAGTATTCCAGGAGAGCAAGACATTCCCAGGGCTGCAAGTATTCCATCATAAAGCATCAAATAATTTCAGAGTAAATGAATGGCAACTGAAGTTGTCTGTAGATGCTTTTTCAGAAGTTAAAGTGGATGTTGGATGTGCTAAACATAAAAGGTAGCTTGGTAGGTCATGGAAGTGGTTTGATTTGGATCAAGAGAAAATAAAACACTGTGGGGAGTAATTCACACAAAGGAACAGACAGGTTTTTCTTCCCTCAGCTTTTGATCATGAACTTAAATTCCATAAAGCATGGACAGTCATAAATATTGACCTATCTGCAGGCTGAAATGGAGATAGAAAATAAATGCTAAATAAGCAATTTAATTCTCTTCCTGCAAAGAAGGAAATACAGCAGGATTTGGTTTCTTTATTAATAGACAAATGCTGTGTCCTGCAATTCCAGATTCTCAACTGAAAAGCAGGGAAAGGTGACAGCTGTGTATCACGTTGGTTTTTATGGGTCCTGTGTTTCTTTTAATATGGAAACTTTACCCTGCACTGCACTTCAAGGAGTATCCTGAGTTTCTCTCCCTGCTGCTGTAATTGGGGTAATTTGAGCCCCAGCTCCCTGGGCTGAGCCTGTTCTGACCAGGAGATGGAGACAGAGACTGGAACTGCTGAGCAACACCTGAGCAGTGTACAGAAAAAACCCCAAAGACCAACCAAATAAGGGGGGAAAAAAAGGAAAAAAGCCAACAGCTTGATCTGTCCAATAAACCAAACAAAATGAGTGTTGGGCAGTGTCCCAGCTGAGCTGCCCTGGCTGTGTGGAAGAGTCCCACAGCCTCAGCTGGGTACATGGCACAAATCCCAGTACTTTGGGGAATGTCTGGTTTGTTTTTCTGTGCTGGGCTGGGCGGGGCAGGGGCTCTGCAGCCCCCTGAGCCCAGGTGTCTCTCCCTGCAGTGGGCACAGATGAGTCCCAGGAGAGCAGCATGACGGACGCGGACGACACGCAGCTGCACGCCGTGGAAAGTGATGAATTTTAACCTCCAAGAGCCACTGTCTGAGCTTGAGTGTGTGTGACTGGTACTGTCGTGTTGTCCCCTTCCTTGGCACCCTGGGTTCTCCATCTCTGAGCCAGCACTGTCCTTGTTCTCCACTGACACCACCTCTGAGTGCTCCTCAGACCTGAGCTCAGCAGAGTTCATGGCAGTGCAATGTCC
Organism: Erithacus rubecula; assembly: GCF_903797595.1. NCBI lineage: Eukaryota > Metazoa > Chordata > Aves > Passeriformes > Muscicapidae > Erithacus > Erithacus rubecula. The sequence goes on along the minus strand of NC_136679.1, from coordinate 462,626 downwards.
AGCTGCTGCTGAGTCTCACTAGTTGGCTCTTACACACTTGTGGCAGTGACTGAGGAGAAAATGCTGGTTTTGGACTCCCCCTTGCTGGAAAAAACTATCATGGAAGACTTGTGGTTTGCTGTATGGAAGCCAGTAGGTGTGGGGATAGTACTAATGACAAGGTGTCTTGTTCTTTTTCCAGAAATGTGTCTTAGTTTGGTTCTTTCTTGGTAAGCAGAGTGCTGAACCTCATTTCCAAGTTCTCCAAGGACAGTGTTGACAAACAGGCTGTTCAAGACTTTTGCTTATTGTAGTGTAACTGAAATGCCAGGGAGTGTCAGTGACCTTAAAGCTGCAGTGTCTCCAGTGAGCAACCAGGACTGGGCGTGTGTCAGGCCACGTGGAGCACCCCTGGCCCTGCCCAGAGTGCAGCTGCAGGAGAATCCCATTGCAGCATCAGAGCTTTCATCAGATGCTTTCCTGTTCTAACCAAGAGTTAATTTATTCACCTGGTTTTGGAAAGGTCAGTGTTTACTTTGTATTTCTGTCAGCACCACCTTGCTTCATTTTTCACGCACCCCTTGACTTGTTCTTCCCCTTTGAAGAATAAAAATTAATAAAGGGAAAAATCAAGAGAGAAATGTAGATACAAGTGTAATGTGAAACATCAAACCCTTAGTCCTGTGAGAGTGGGAAGATTGGAAGCCTTAATGCAATCAGAACCTTGGTCAAACGCATCAAATAATTGTCTCAGATCTCCTTAGGTCTGGTATCACTTTGGAAACTGTTTTGTGAAGTATGGTCCAAGCAGAATGCAAAAATGTGCAATTATCTGTCTCTTCCCTTATTTTTAAGCTGTTCTTTCAGTTTCCCATTCTAGGAACACTCTTCTTTGCTCCAGGGTCTGTTCTTGGGAGGAGAAAGCTGTGCCACGTTAGTGAGTCCACACTGCTCTCTGTAGCATTCTGCAGCAGCAATTGGTGCCCTTTGTGCAGTGATGATAAAGAAAGTGTATGATACAAGCAGTTTTAAAGAGCAATTTATGCCTAATAAATTGGGAATGATACAAATTTCATAGCAATGTATTTGTTGTGATCAGTCTTAATGGTTATTTTTCTTTTTTTTTTTTTATCTATTGATTTTTAGGTGTCTCTTAGTTTCCTTTTTACTCCAATTTCTTTTGAATTCTGTCCTTGTCCACTTGGCACCTCTTCTGTCCCAGCTTCTCTCTGGCCAAGAGCCACATGGGCACCTTAATCCTTTGAAAAATCATCCCCAAGTTCTGAGCAAAACCAGAATGCTGTGTTTTGGGTTTTTTTTTTTTTTTTTAAGTAGGCGGATGGGCAGTGAAAAATGGGCTTCACCCATGAAGGGTGAACAAGCCATGTAAAATCTGAGGGAGTAAAGGAGGTTAAAGAAGCTTTGTGCCTCTGCCCTGCACTTGGGCCAGCTGGCTCTGAGCTGGTGGATGTGGCTGGGCTGGGGCTGCTCTGGGCTCCTTCCCCTCCTGCCTCTGCTGCTCTTCAGCCCCCATCCCTCCCTGCAGGAGTCTGAGCACTGCTGGAATGCCACTAATTACTGTGTTAATTGGCTTCCTTTGGCTTCCCAGCAGAAAGCAGGAGGAAGCAGGTGCTATTTGCTTTTCCATAACAAATGTTCGTGTGGGGAGCAGAGATCCAGGAATTGCAGGGGCTTTTTTTCCTTTTTCTTTGTTCCCTGAAAAATGCAGTAAAACTTCCAAACCCCTGGAAAAAGCTCTTAATTCAGCTGGGATGTTCAAAGGATGTTTGTGCTAGTTGGGAGATTTAATATGTAAAAGCATTCCTGGCTTTATATGTTCATCCTACCTTAAAGGTATTTTCTTTTTTCCCAAGAATCCAGGGTCACATTTAGCCCATGCTGCTATTTTACATTCTAAGGAAAACCACAAAATTAGTATTGAAGGACTAAAATCTGGCTCTTTGAGGAGGGACGGAGGGGAGGAGGCTGAGCATGGAGGCACTGGCAGGCAGGTGAGCAAGTTTTCACTGAAGAGAATTAGGAAAATGTCATTTTCTTACAACAAACTATGAAAGAATGCAGAGTGTGGGTGTGGTGTTACTATTTGCATTGAAACAATGTAATTTGTCTCTTTTTTTCTTGACTTTTTTTTTTGCTTGATTTTTTTTTTTTAATTTCAAAAATTGTACAGTCCTAGGGGGAAAAAAAAAGTCTTTTCTGTTAATATATTTGCAATTCATGAAAGGATGTGGAAATTCCAAATAAATTACTTTTAAAAGCAGGCTTAGCCCCAGGTGCTTTGGGTCAGGGGTGGGACTTGTCCTTCAGGAGTTGGGCAAGTAGCAGAGATGGGGGAGTTTGAGGGCCCCTTGGGGTGCACAGGGCTCGTTTCTGTGTAAATCTGCCACAGCCTTCAGGGGGGCTGGAACTGGGGCTGAGGAGGGAGCTGAGAGCTGCCTGTGACAACAGGGGGACAACAGAGCCCCCCCAGCCCGGCTGGCAGAGCTGGGGCTCACCTGGGCAGGAGCAGCTGCAGGCAGAGCTCAGAGCCCTGCCAGGCCTGGGGGGCTGCAGAGGGGCTGGGGACAGGGCAGGAGGGGCTGGGGACAGGGCAGGGGGGTAGGGGACAGGGCTGGGGACAGGGCAGGAGGGGCTGGGGACAGGGCAGGGGGGTAGAGGACAGGGCAGGAGGGGCAGGACACAGGGCAGGAGGGGCTGGGGACAGGGCAGGAGGGGCAGGACACAGGGCAGGAGGGGCAGGACACAGGGCAGGAGGGGCTGGGGACAGGGCTGGGGACAGGGCAGGGGGGTAGGGGACAGGGCTGGGGACAGGGCAGGGGACAGGGCAGGAGGGGCTGGGGACAGGGCAGGAGGGGCAGGGGACAGGGCAGGGGGGCTGGGGACAGGGCAGGGGACAGGGCAGGAGGGGCTGGGGACAGGGCAGGAGGGGCAGGACACAAGGCAGGAGGGGCTGGGGACAGGGCAGGGGGGTAGGGGACAGGGCAGGGCAGGGCAGGGAGGGGCAGGACACAGGGCAGGGGACAGGGCAGGAGGGGCTGGGGACAGGGCAGGACACGGGGCAGGGCTCCCAGTGCCTGCGTGTGTAGGGAGAGATGGGAGAGGGGAGAAACCCTTCCTGGCACAGGGGCCTGGATCAGTGTGTGCTGCTCATCCTCCCTTTCCATCCTGCAGTGACTGGACATTCAGGGAGCTCTGGGCTATGCAGCAGGTGAGTTCTGTTTCCAGTTTTCCTGCCTTCCATAGCAGGTCCCCACCCCGTGGCTGCAGCTGTTGTTGCTCAGCAGAGAAATGAATTGTTACAGTCTCATAGCTGGAGGAAGAGCTTCCCAGGAAGGCTCGTGGCTGTGCAGGAGTTCTCTGCTGCATGTAGTCATCTTGGATTGAACCTTCTACCACTCATTGTTGCCCAAAATAATCCAGGAGTTTTTGAGAGCTGAGTTTGGCTGTACAAGCCACACTGACATTACCCCCTTCCTTTCTGCTTCCCTCATTCTCCCATGGTTCTGTTAATCCTGGACATTTATTCCTTGCAGTGAGAGCTGCCCTGCCCTACCCTGCTCTGTTCCTCTGTGCCTCACTGCAGGAGTGGGCTGGGGATGGAGCTGGGCTCTGCCTAGGGCTGGACTCAGGCTTTGCTCAGGGCAGGCTGAGCTTTAGTGCCTCTAGAGAAAGGCAAAGTGGTGAAGTTGGATTTATCCCGAGGTCCAGGGCTGAATAGTGAACATCAAACATCTCACTGAGGTTTGCACTCATTCTGGTGTTCACCACTGACTTCATTCCTGCAGCATCTTATTTTCTGTCCCTCTGTCCAAGTCTGCCTTTGTTTGAGTGAGAGTTGATGCACATGCAGGAACTGGTTTTTTTATTTTTAATGGAGCAGAACTAGCTTTTCCTAAAGCAGGGATCCCAATGCCTTTAAACGTTGTCACCTGCAGAATAAGTAATAGTCAGATTTTCCTAGATAGCCAAGGAAAAAACCTGGTTGTTCCACATTCCCTGGGGAAGGAGAGAAAGGACCGAGTCTGTCTAGGACCAGGATTGACACCTCCAACAATGTCTTTGGAGCATCTCAAACATCCTTCCAGTCCTGAAAGGGGCTTAGGAAAAAACAGGGAGAGTCACTTTTCGCACAGGCAGAAAGTGACAGAACAAGAGGCAGAGCAATTTTAACCTGAGAGTGACTCAGTTCAGATGTTGGGAGGAGACTCTTTACCCTGAGCTTGGCAAGGCCCTGGCACAGGTCACCCAGGGAAAGCCGTGGCTGCTCCATCCCTGAATTGTCCCAGGCCGGGCTGGAGCAGCCTGGGGCAGTGCCAGGGGTCCCTGCCCATGGACTGTGGGTTCCCTTCCCACCCAAACCATTCCCTGATTCCATGATCCCCTCCCCAGCTCTGCTGTCCCAAAGGGAACCAGCGACTCGCACTGCCCGGGACCTGCTTTTTGTGGGACATGAAGTTAATCTTTTATTTGAATTAAACCTCTGCTATGACCGAGATAAAAACTAAAAGACGAATTGGAGAAAGAAGAGTGGCAGCAGCGGCAGCGCTGTGCCCTAGAGCAGTGGGAGAGTTTTCCGTGTGCCGGCGATGGCAGTGGGATGGGCAGTGGGATGGGCAGTGGGCTCCCTGTGGCCGGCAGGGCAGCAGCTGCTGGCTCGGTGCGGTGGTCCCGGCGGAGCGCGGACGGTGATCCGCGGGGCAGAGCCCCGGGCAGCGGCGGACACGGGCCCGGTGCCGCCCCCGGGCCAGGCCCGCTGTCCCGGCGGCAGCTCCCGCCGCCCCGGCAGGTCCCTCCCCGCGCGGGGCACGGGCGGCCCTCGGGAGCCCCGCGCGTCCCGCGGCTCTGCCCGGTGCCACCTGCGGGACGGCGGCGCCCCGCGCTGCCCCCGCCCCGCACACGGGCCGCCCGCCGCTCCCGCGGCCCGGCCGGAGCCGCGGCTGCCCGGGGGGGAGCGGTGATCCGGGACCGGCGGTGGGACCGGACCGGACCGGACCGGGGCTGGGGGGGGTCCCGGTGCGGGGGCGGCCCCGGGGGCGGGGGGCGTGGGGGGGGGCGCGGGGCAGGGGCCGAGCGGCGGCACCGCATCAATCACCGCCCGCCCCGCCCCTCGCGCCTGATTGACGCGGCCGCGGCCAATGGGACGCGCCCATGCCCCGCGCGCAGCCAATGGGCGCGCGGGAGGGCGGAAGGTCCCCGCTTGAAGGCGGCGGAGCGGCGCAGGTAGGAGCGGGCGCTGGGCTGGGGGGGCCGGGCCCGGCCCGGGGGTCGCCGCTCGCCCCCCGCCCCGGCCCGCGGGCAGCCCCGGGCCCGGCCCTGAACTTGGCTGCGGGGGCCGGGCCGCGGAGGGCCGGGGGCCGGGCGGCTCCTGCCGGCCGGAGTTGGGGGTCGAGGGCAGGGTGGCGGTGGGCGCGGGGCCCGGGGCGCGGGCAGAGCTCGGCCCCGCCGCGCTGCCCGGGGGGGGGGATCCGGGCCCGGCCGGCTCCGTGCGGAGCGGGGACCCCCCCCCCCGCCTCCCCGCCCGCCCCGCGCCTCCATTTTATCCCGGGGAGGCGAGGCCGGGCCCGGGGGGCTCGGAGCGGGAGCGGGGCCGGCGCAGCCCCCGGCCCCCCGCGCCCCCCGGGCCGCGCCGCGCTGCGGGCGGTGCCGGGCCCGGCCCCCGGATGGAGGGATCGGGGGAGGGGGCGGCCGGGCCCCCTGTGACAGCCCTTTCTCTCCCCAGCCCCTGCATTTTCCTGCCTCCTCCAGTCAATAAATAAGAAACTTGCATCCCGGCCGGCGTCGGCGGAGCCTGGAAGGAGCGGCAGGCCGAGCCCGTGGCGGCGCTGCCCACCTGGAGCGCAGGTGTGAGGATGGGCCCGACCGAGATGCCCAGCCAGGTACGTGCCGCCCGCCCGGGGCTCCCGAGCCCGCTCGGTGCGCGCCGGCCTCGCCTCGGGCCGGCTCCCTTCCTGCCCCAGAGCACCAGCCTGCAGCCCTCCTCGCAGTTCCTTGGCTGATGCAGAACTTTAAAATGGAGGTTTGGTGTTATGGCTGGGAGTGTGGATTCATCCTGTGTGTGTACAGGGTGTTCCTCTCTCCAAAGCCATTCCAGTGCCTGTAGTGGAGAGATGTGGAGGCTCCTCTTGGGAGAGTGTGTGCATTTACAGGTGTTACCTGTCCTTGTGTGCAGAGCATCCAGACATCAAGGCAACGACTTGCCCAGAAAATGAAAGTTCTACTTTTTTTTCTCCCTTTATTGTGTTCATCCTTAAAACCCAAGTTTACACTATAAGGTCCTTTTAATTTGCTGATTTCATCTGGTTTATATATGTGTTTATAGTACCAAAAGAGTTTTGTGTACACCTGTCAGAGGGTCTTGGCTCTGTCCTGTGGAAACCAAAGGTCTAAAGCTGGAGTTTCCTGCTCACATTTCTGCCCCTCTGGTTTCCCCAGGCGTGAGGCAGCCCTGGTGTTTCTGGGTCTGGAGTGGAGCCTGGTGGGGCTTTGCTGGTGCTGCTTTACTAAAGTGATCTCTTGCCTTGCTGATGCTCTTACACGTTAAAAATGTGTCCTAAGCACTCAGGTACAGGAATCGAGTTCTGTGCAGATGAATAAAACCTGATGAGAAGTGCTGAAGGGAAGGACATTTCCCTTTTTTCATAAATCTACAAGCCAAAGCAGCCTGACTTTAGGCCAGTTATTGACTAATTTAGACAAATTCTCTTGTAATGGGAAAACCAAAAATCTTATCTCAATCCCTTCACACTGACCTTACACAAATCTGCTATGGTATCTGATCTCCAGTTGGCCAACACAGCAGCAAAGCTCTTGGTCTTTGTACACAGAATAACAGTGAGCTGTTTTGTGGGCTTTAAAAATGGAATTAAATCTCCCTGTTGTGGGTTTTGGAGGTTATCACAAAATACCTTGGAAATCTGTGTTGCTACAGCTCCTGCTGACACTGGTGGGAATTAGGAGGCAACTTCTCAGCAGACTGGTCTTTATTTCCAGAGTGGCACATGCTGATGTGGTGGGGTTTGTTTTGGGGCTGATGTGTGCAGCCTCTCACCCACGTGGGCACTGGGCTGTTGTCAACCCTCTGAGTGTCCCATTGCTCCTTAGGCTCGTGCAGCAGCCTGGAAAAGTGTGGAGGAGAAAACTGAGTGAGATCTCAGGGAGCTGCAGCCCCTGTGGGATGGGGATGGTGCTGGTTTGGGGAGGTGCCCCAGACCTGGAGGGTTTCCCTGCTGGAGCAGGGCAGGGAGGGCACAGGGATCATTTGTGCCTCCTGGGCTGGCAGGAGCTGGGGAAGGAGCAGTGCCTGTGTGTGCTGGGCACACGGGGCTCTGTCTGTCTGTCTGTCTGTCTGTCCTGTCTGGCTGCTGCATCCCTCAGCTGCTGGGGAGGGTCTTGCTGCATTCTGGTTTTTGGGGTGTCACAGGCTGAATGGCTTTACAGCTCTGCCAGGACCTGTCTGAGGGCTGTTGTCACCCACAGCCCCCGCTTGGCACTCGCTGTTGTCACAGCTGGCACTGGTTTATTGTCACAGCAGGGACCAGCTCAGTTCCAGCCCTTGTGTTTTATGGAGCTCCTCACCCAGAGCTCCAGGAGGGGCAGGAGGCTTTGCCTGGTCCTTGCAGGGGAGTGCAGCCTGTGCTGCTGCAGCTCTGCCTGTGCTGTGCTCTCAGGGCAGGGACTCGCTGCCTTCTCCTGCCTGTGCCACTTCCCTGGGCTCTGACTCTCCTGTGCTGGACTTGTCCCAGGGGATGTTGTTAATGAGAGCAGGTGGAGACAGGACTTTTTCACCCCTGAGTTCTGATTTCTGGCCGTGTTGCTGAGGCTGTGAAGGAGGTGGATTTGTCTGGGACTGAGGAATTTGCATGAAGCCCTGGGAGTCTGGGCTCAGAGCTGCAGGCTGGGTTATCTCTGGAGCAGAGGGTCTCAGAGCACAGCCCTGCTCACAAGATGATGGTTCAGCATGATCACAGGAGTAATTAATCCAATATCCTGGTTATCAGCTATGATTCAACCTGGTTAAGATGCTTCTCCAGTCTGGGGTTAAACTGAGTTATAAGTAGCTACCAATAGCAAAGTCTGGAAATCCAAAGAGCATTTTGTTACAACTGTTCTCCTGCAACAGAAACAGAAACAGCCTGAGCAGGGAGGGGTTGCTGAGATCTCAGCCTCTGTGCTATTTGCCTCCATGTGCTTCTACTTTCTGTTTATTAAGGACTTGCCCTTTTTCTTTGCTGTTTAGTGAGCATTTCCAGAACAGCTGCCTGGGACGTGCTGTCATAAATAATAACACTTAAGAGTTATTTTATGTACAGGTATGCATATACTTACTGTATAGAGACTGTGAAATTTCTGAGGTAGGTCCAACCAGAGCAAGTGATGAGGATTAATAGGTGGAAAGATGAGGTAGCAATTGGTGTGAGTAGCTGGGTACACAGCCCTCACCAGATATTGTGTTTGAGTGTTCTGGATGCTTTGCAGAAGAGGACAATTCAAAGGATGGTGCTGTAGAAATGGGGCTTCACTGGGGGGAGCTGCTCGTGGGGCATGTCCAGATCAGGAACATCCTGAGTTCCTGGTCCAGGAGTGGCCAGGTGAGCACTTGTGGCACAGTTTTGAGTGGGAAACTGAGGCTGGCATGGCCATAGAAGGTGTCAGAGGCCAAAGCTGTGCTGTTTAACAGTGCACAGCAGTTTTTGCTACATCATCCCCGGGTCAGGCTGGAATAGGAGGCTACACCTGTGTCTGTGCTACAGAAGGTCCAGACCTGTACTGGAATGTCAGGCTGGAATCTGGGCTCTTGGTCTGTGCCTCAGCAGAAAATCCTGCACTGCAGAATGAACACAAGATCAGAAATTTTATTGCACAGGAATTTCTTTTCACTTCCTCCTGAACAGATTGTCCTCACTCTTCTGTTCCGGTGTAAAATCACATATGTTGCTACTTCTGCTTTTTAGCTAAGCTCTAATTCAAGATAGATTAAAAACCCAATAATTCAGGGGTTTGCATGCCCACTGTAGGGTCCTGTGTCCTGGGTTCCTGAAGCTCTCTCCAAGTGAGGTGAGGAATCAGGAGAGAGCGTGCAGCTGCTGGGCTCCTCATGCAGTTCCCTTTCAGAAATGGCATTTTTGTTACCCTTAGGAATAGTTGTGTTCAGTGTGACCCCGTTGGGTGCTGCTGATAACACACTGCCCTGCTGTCCTCCTTGGCACGATTTCATCTCTGACTTAAAGCCCTGCTCCAGGTCTCTACACTCTTTTATTGAAGGTACTGCAGGAGTGCTGAGCCTGAGAGTGTGTGGGGATGGGGCATGGCCATCCCAGAGGGGACAGCACAGGAGCAGAGCTGGCACAAAAACCAGCATTAGTCTCACTGCTGTCCAGAGCTGAATATTTTTCTTGGAGAAGCACTTAGGTATAAAGTGTGTTTTGAGCATTTGGTCAGCAGAGACCTCTGGGGTGGCTCTGGCTGCATGCCCAGGTGGTCGCACACACCCTCAGAAAAACGATGAAATGTGAATTTCCTGGCCCAAAAACCCCAGCTGTAATGACAGTGCCGTGGTGTGGTTTGTTAGGCAGTATATTGGATTTTCAAGAGCAGCAGTAGTGTCTTGACTCTGTATGTTTTGTAGGGGAAGGGAGCATTGCCCAGGCACTGTAGGGTCCCTGTGCAGGGCAGGAGCTGGACTCGGACCCTCGGGGGTCCCTCCCAGCCCAGGACATTCTGCAATTGCTTGTGGGGTGTTGAAGCACCTTGTGTGCTGCTGGGATTTGGAGCACCAGGAGGGAATAAACTGCATAATCCAGGCTGGGGTTGTCCCTGCAGGAAAGGGGATTCCTCCGTAGCCGATTTGCAGCCGAGCAGGACAGGGTTTGTTTTTGCTCGGTGCGGCTCTCGGGCAGGCTGTGCACAGCCCCTTTGCAGGACAATGATGGCATAAAGCATTTATTTCTCGGCAGAGCTGCGTTCCTGCTGTCGAGGCAGCAGAGCAGCTCTGGCTGAGCCATCAGCCCACGTTCCTGCCGGGCAGGAACCGCCAGCGGGTTTGTGACACGCCGGGGGACAGCGGTGTCCCCCGCCCGCCAGCGGCCCGGCTGAAGGTCACAGAGGTGAAATGGTGTCTGCAGTCCCGGAGGATCCTGTCTCGCTCTCGGGGAGTGCTGTGGGAGCGGGAGGAGGAGGAGCAGCGCGTCCCCAGCCCAGCCCGGAGCCTTCGGGCAGGTTTCCCGGGCTCAGGCTGGAGACACAGGCAGGAGCGGTGCGGGACGAGCCCGCACAGCTCCGGGGGGCACACGGGAGAGCGTGACGTGCAGTTTGTGGAGAACACTTGAGCGGCTGAAGCCTTTGTTTCTGTTTGTCCCGGGAGCGGTGGCAGAGCGGGCAGTGCCGTGCATTTTGGGTGCAGCGTTTTCCGCAGCTCCGTGTCCTGCGCGTCCCCGGCCAAGCGGACTCCAAGTCCCGGCGCGCCCCGCGCGCGGCCGCGGGCTCCTCCTGGCGGCGTCCGGCGGGGAGCGCAGCCTCTCGCACCGGCGGGGCCGCGGCGGGCGGACAAAAGGCGGCGGGTCCGCCCCTCCCTCCCCATGCCGTCCCTCCCTCTCCGGCGGCGGCGGCGGTGCCGGTGCCCGCCCCTCCCCTCCCTCCCCTCCCGCACTGCAGCTCCTCCGCGCGGCCGCGGCGGGCGCTCGGCGGGGCCCCCCGGCTGCGAGCGGGCGCGGGCTGCGCTGCGCGGCGCGGCCGCCGGGGGCGCTGCGGCGGCGCCCCCCGCCCCCCCCGCCTCCTCCCCGTCCTCCTCCTCCTTCCCCCCGGTGCATTCTCCGGCTGACGGGAGGGGGAGGGCAGGGAAGGAGCCCGGCCGCCATTTTCGAGCCGCGCCGCCGCCGCGCTCGCCCGGAGCAGGGGGGGACCGGGCGCGCCGACGAGGAGCGCCGCAGCGCCCGCTCCGCCCCAGCGCTCCGAGCCGGGGGCGGGGGGGCCCCGCTCCCCCCCTCCCCCCCCCCACCCCCAGCACTGCGGCCGCCGAGGGACGCGGGCGAGCCCATCCCCCGTTCCGCCGGGGCGGGCGGGGGGGGCGCCGGGGGTGGCGGCGCCGCGGCCGCCGCCGCTCGTCCCGGGGGGGCCCGCTCGGTTTGTTTGCCAACTGCGCCCGTTCTGCCGCGGCCGAGCCCGCCCGGACCGCGCTCGCCGCTCGTCACGTGGTAGGTGCCGCTCGCCCCGCGCCCGCCGCCCCGCGCCCGCCGCGCCTCCCTCCCCCGCCGCCCCTTTGTTAGCGCCGCCGCGCCCCGCCGGGCCCCGCCGCCGCCGCGCCCCAACTTCTCCCGGCGCCCCCCCCCGCCCTTCCCCCCCCGGTGCGGCGGGAAGTGCGGGGGTCGCGGCGGGAGAGCCGCCCCGCACACCCCCCCCCCCCCCCCGCGCCCGCCGCCCCCGGTGCTGCGTCTGCCCGGGGCGGGGGGGCGCCGCGGGCGGGGGGCGGCGGCGCCGCGCTCGATCGGAATCGCGGCCCGGGGGTCCCGCAGGGTCGGGCCGGGGCCTCTCACGTGGCCGCTGCCCCCGGGGAGGGGAAGGGACGGGAGGGACCGAGCGGGGGGGGGGGGGGGGCACCGTTCCCTAACCCGGTGGGAAAGGGGGGCTGGGGGGGGGGGGGGCACACGCGAAGTTTTAAAAGTAAACAGAAAAAAAAAATTAAATTGCATAACCTCGAAGCTTGCAAAACGCGTGGAGGGAGCAGGTCCCGCGGCCCCAAATCCGCCTGGAAAATAGGAGCGGAGCGGTGCCGGTAATCCCGGTGGGCTGTCACCGGCGGGAGCCGTGTCACCGGGCGCTCGCCCTGCTCCCGGGGTGCACAATAGCGTCATTTTCCAGGTGCCTTCGAGCTCCAACACCCTTTCGCTGTATTTACTTTAGAGCCGCATATTTTGTATTTTTATTTATTTCGAGCCGGCCTTGCCGATCCAGGATTATTTCCCCCAAAACAGGCTGGAAGAGTCCGGCTATCCTGAAATGCTTTCCGTGATCCCTACGTGTGTTTACTTCCATCACAGGATTAGCATCTTCCAGTGCTTGGTTACGGAGAAATTTCCATCATTGGGGCATAAATGAGGGTCATGTAGGAGGAAAAATACGGCAGCTAAATGTATCGGGAACTAAACTTATTTTCTCCCCCTAAATTAGACCCACCTTGCAAACCGAGGTGTCATCCGTCCTCTGCTTAAATTCGTGTCCAGGTGGAGCAGAAGGCAGGCACTCCATAGATTATATTCCCTGTTATGTAAAATGCACTTGAATGACAAACTGTAGTTTTCCATGAAACCGGTCAGGATATGGGAGGAACTGCAGGTTTTTATTTGTTTTGACTGACCATTATATTTTGAACTGGTTTGGGCCGCGGCGGTGTCGGCGGTTACATCATGTCATGTGTTGTGTCCAGGGTGCTTTGTGCCTCTAAAAATAAGGTGAGGAAGGGGCCGGTTCCGGGGCCCGGGCTGCGGGTCGGTCCCGTGCCCGGGGCAGAACATCCCGGGCTGTGTGAGGTGTGACGGGCCAGGCCTCTGTCTGTGTACAGGCCTTTTCTTTCTAAAACCATATTTGTCCTTTTTATAGCCTTTGTTTTCATGGAGGAACCTCTGATGCTCTTCCCTGCTTTAGCGTATCCTCTTGGATTTCCATTCTGGCACGGGAACAGCGACGCGCCTCAAGCTGATGATATATTTTTTTTCTTTAATTGAGAAGTCAGCAGCCTTTTAAATGGGTGGAGGGGGCAATGGGGGAGAGAACAGGGAGCCCCGGGCTGGTGCTGGGGCTGCTTGGAGCCCGGTTCCCCCTGCCTGGTTCTCTGCCCTGTTCCCTGCCTGGTTCCCAGCCCATTCCCCAGCCTGGTTCTCTGCCTGGTTCTCTGCTCGGTTCCCCCATCCCATTCCCCTGTCCGGTTCTCTACCTGGTTCCCCCAACCCAGTTCCCTGCCCGGTTCCCCCAGCCATTCCCCAGCCCGGTTCCGTGCCCAGTTCCCCCAGCCATTCTCCATCCCAGTTCCCCCTGCCTGGTTCTCAGCCCGTTCCCCAGCCCTGTTCGTGCCCGGTTCCCTGCTCTATTCCCCAGCCCGGTTCCCTGCCCTATTCCCCAGCCCGTTCCCAGCCCGGTTCCCTGCCCTATTCCCCAGCCCGTTCCCAGCCCGGTTCCCTGCCCTATTCCCCAGCCCGTTCCCAGCCCGGTTCCCTGCCCTATTCCCCAGCCCATTCCCAGCCCGGTTCCCTGCTCTATTCCCCAGCCCGTTCCCAGCCCGGTTCCCTGCCCTATTCCCCAGCCCATTCCCAGCCCATTCCCAGCCCGGTTCCCGCCCGCCCCCGCAGCACTCACGGCCTGGCCTGGCCTGCCTTTGGCACGGCACGGATGGTGCTGGTGCTGGTGTTTTTTCCCTGTAGCCTCACTGCCAAGGTAGCACAGCTGTGTGGGGCTTAATGGATTGATATGCTGCAGGAGCAGTTAATTGTGGAACTTGGTTGTGGTACTGTTATAGCTGATTTGTAATGATTTAGCAATGAGGAATGACTTGTGTTCCCTCGTCAGAGGTGATAAAGCAGCAGATGACCAGGCAGATGTGGCTGTGGGTTTCTCTTACGCCTTTTTTCCCCTCTTTTGCATTTTATTTATTTTTTTAATGCAGTATTTCAGTCCCATTTGCTCCTGGAGATCATCCGGTAACCGGAGAGCTGGTGAGAGTGTGACATCATGCAAGGCAGGGGTGAAAACTGAGCGGTTCTGTGACCAAAGTCACTTCCTTTTGCCCTGTTTCTAACTCGTGTTTTGGTGAAGGCCACTGCCATTATCTAATGAACGCCCGGAACAAAGCCTGGCTCTGGAGTTGTGCACTCCACCCTGCCCTGCTCAGGCTGCTCTTGCTGCCTGTCCTCAGGAGCCTCAGAAGCCTTTTCCAGGCAGGTGAAGATAAGGCCTGAGGGTGTTCCCAGCCCAGGGAAAGGGTGAAGCTTGGGGAGTGGGAGAAAGGGCAAGCAGCACATAGTTTTATTTATGGGCTTTCCCCCCATCGCCTTCCATATCACTTTCCTCTTCTGGAAAATTAACTTTTTCTGGGACCATTTTTTGAGAGTAGGTCAGTGCTATCCCAGCCCAAACCAAAACACCACCTGATTTTGCATTTCTCTGTCTTTTTTTACTGGACTATGAGCAGAAACAGGTGGGTCAATTTAGGCCTAAATAGGAATTTAATTCCTGGAAGGGTCTCGGGTGGAGCACGTAGTGATGAGACCAAACACTGAGTAAGTTCTGCAGGATCATGTAGTGATGAGACCAAACAGTGAGTAAGTTCTGCAGCCTGGCTCTCAGTGTTTGTCCTTGCAGTAAAGGTCCCTGAGCCCTGGGCAGGTGATGGAGCAGCAGCGTTTCCGTTCTGCCTTTTGTAAATACCCAGTCCCTGCTCATGACTTCCAGGAATACAATGTCTGTCTGCAATGAAAAGCAGCAAAGGCTCCGTTTGAAAATCCTTCCCTGTAAACAGGAGTTGGGCTGTGCGTTTGAGGGTGCAGATTTCTGTGACAAATCGTTTAAATTGGAATAAAAGCTTTCTGTTCTTTCTCAGCTGGGCCAGGAGTTGTCAGACCCAAATCAGCAGGAGTCTGGGTGATGCAGGCCTTGAGTAAACATAATTCCATTAAACCCTGGTCAGCCCAGTTCAGAGCTGGGCTCCTGGAGGAGGAGGGTTTGGATAAGGTCTTGTTCAGGTTTTTAAAGATGGAAAACCAGTCTGGATCTCTCCTGCCACGAGGTGCAGCCAGCAGGTGACTGCCAGAGTTTGGAGAGTGAGACAAATGGAGAAATGGGAGATGTTAGTATTTGGGAAGACTTAATTCTGGAGAGCAGAGCTTGCAGTGCAGTGTCTGAGTTTAGAGATGAAACTGCTGTTTATCTGATACAACCAGGGAGAAAGGTAACAAAATCAAATCTCAGCAGGGGAAATGGGGGTAGCTGTCAGCCTGAGCAGGCCTCGTCCTCATCTCTGCCTGAATTCATCTCTTGCTGCAAACTTTTTTTTTTTTCAGATTTGGTGAAAAGTATAATTGAAATATGTACTTGTGTATTGGGAGCTTCTGGAGGCCTCAGAGGCCTTAGCAGGAGGTGGACCTTCAAGGTTTCCCATTTTCAGCTCTTGGGAAACATCTCTGTGCAATCTCTGTAACTCCTGTGCAGCTGGGGATGTGATGGGAGGGTTTCTATCAGGTGCTTTGTGCTCAGTGAGGGGAGCAAGCCCAGCTCAGGCTGTACCTGAGGTGTGAGTGAGGTGTGAGTGAGCATCACCTTCATTGCCCCAGTCTGTGCATCCCGAGCGCTTCTGCTGCTGCTTTCTTCTGAAATACTCAGCTGAAAATGGGAATATTAAGGTGGTGCCACTTTTTGGGGCAGGGGGGTGTTGAGAGTTTTGGGAACAGTTAGGAGCTTTTGAGCAAAGGTGGGTGTGACTCTACCCAGTGAATGAAAACGTGTCTTTAAAGTTAAAAGGCAATTCTGTTTTTTGTTTAACTTGCTCCCTGAGTCCTGAGTTCACTTTTTCATATTTTCTGGGCAACTTGCCCAGATTATGTGAAAGAAAAACAAAATCTTTCTGATACTGGATGGGGGAGACACGGATTTCACAATTAAAGCTTTTAAAATTTTTTTTTTATTTTTTGTCTCTGACAGGCTGCTGCTTTCTGCAGATATCCCATTACTATTTTTGAACCACATTTCTTGTCATTTGACTCTAAACTGCAACTTTGTTCTGCAGAGTAGCTTAACAACAATGTGTATTTTTATCTCTAGCCCCTTAATTTTCCAGGTGAAGGCATTCTTGCTTTTTAGTTATTCACTTTTCCAGATTTTTTGGCAGTTAATCTTGCTTTGTGGCTTCTGTTTTCTTTCTGACATCATATTGATGAAACCTCCTTTACCTCAGATGATGCAACTGGTTTGGTTTATTTATATCCAGTAAGAATTCACGGGTGTAAGAGAGAATTATTCTTGCAGAAGGAGATCTCAGAGTAACCAGATCCTGCCACTCACATGGACAAGGAAGTGGAAACATCAGCTTTTAGTTTAATCTTGAGGACTTCTCTTTGGAAGCAAAACTGGAGCTCAGTAATATTTCTGGGATGTTCCTACTGTTAAAATTCTTATTTTTCCCTGGGAAATTAGGTGCAGGTCTGTAGTGTTAATAGCTGTGGAATGTACTCATGTGTGTATTGTAAAAATCTGTGGTTCTTGTGTATGTTCTTAACCCTTTTTTAATCAATATTTTTTAAAAAGAGCCTGTTTCCCAAATGTGGGTCATTGCAAGCACACAGTCTGCACGTGATAACTGGCTTATCAATAAGGTGATCGTCCTGCACTTGCCTGTCACGTTTCCTTAATTAAAGCTTTGGGAGTTGCTTCTCATGTCAATCCCTTTCTAAATTGGTCAAGAGCTGTCCTACAACTACAGAATGTTGAGAGCTGAGAACAGAAGCACGTAGAGAATCTGTTATGTAGAATAGTCCTAACTTTGGTAGATGGACGTTGTGGATGTGGAAATTGTTTGTAGGGCTCAGGGAGTTGTTGTGTGTTGTTACCTGCTGAGGTTAGCACAGATGATGTGTTTTACTGCAAAATGAAGTGCAGAGGGATTTTATTTTAGCAAGTTCGGGGGTTTTTTGTGTGCTTTGTTTTGGTTTTTTGACTGAAACATATTTGTAACCACACGGATTCAAGAGTTGGCTGCACTGTTGATTTGTAGTGGGGGAGGAGAGGGGAAGTGGGAATTGGTAGAATACTCACTTCCTTCAGGGGAACTTTGCTTTTATTGCTTCTAACAGCACCTCTGTGTAGGTCAGGAAATGGGTGCTGGGGAGAGCTTGGGCTGGGGGGGTGTCAGGCTGCAGGAGTCTGGGACAATGTCTGGGATTCAAACCAGAACCCAGGAGCATAAACCTGTGAGGTGTGTGTGTGCAGGGAGGGATGGAGGGCACAGGTGACAGTGCCACGGTGGGGTTGGTGTCTGGAGGAGAGCAGGGACAGCCCTTCTTGCTCCCCAGGAAACTTCCACAAAGAATTCAGGGAGCCAAAACTTCCTGTGTTTGTTTTGGGCTTATTTTCTGAGGTACTGCACAAAATCATGTGCTTGGAAACCCAGTTCTCCTTTCAATGTGTGATTGTAGGATAGGGTTTTAGAAGCAGAGGCTGTTGAATAAGTCAGCAGGCAGGGGGATTGTTTTCAGGGGTGTCATGACCTGGTGCTGCTCGGGGTGTAGGGTGACTGGAAGTGTTCCTGCTGCCCCTGCCTCCCATGGCTGCCCCAATCCTATTCCCAGTGTCCCAGCCCTGTTCCCAGCCCCGTTCCCAGTGCTCCCCACTGTTCCCAGTGCTCCCCACTGTTCCCAGCCCCATTCCCAGTGCTCCCCACTGTTCCCAGCCCCATTCCCAGTGCTCCCCACTGTTCCCAGTGCTCCCCACTGTTCCCAGCCCCATTCCCAGTGCTCCCCACTGTTCCCAGCCCCATTCCCAGTGCTCCCCACTGTTCCCAGTGCTCCCCACTGTTCCCAGCCCCATTCCCAGTGCTCCCCACTGTTCCCAGTGCTCCCTGGCTGCCCCAGCCCCATTCCCAGTGCCTGCCCTGCAGTTTGGGTGAAGGCTGCTGGTGGCTCTGGTGGCTCTGGTGGCCTCGTGCCCTCCTGGGGAGCCAGGGAAGGTGCCTGAGTTATGGTTATCCTGGTTTTACCTGCCTGCTGCAGCCTTTCATCCTGGCTCTGTTAATTACTGCTAAGTGCTCTGGCACTGCTCTGCTTCTGGAGGGAGCCTGAGGAGGGTTCATCCAGCATGAGCTAAGGCAGGCTGTGAACACCCTGATCCCCCAGCACAGGGGCTGGGGCTGGGGCCAGTTCCCCTGGCACTGCTCCACCAGCAGGGCTTGTGCCACTGCAGAGGCCTCTTGTCCCACCAGTGTCACCCTGAGTGCTGGGAATTGAGGACCCTTGGCAGGGAACAGTGAAAAAAAGGGACCCGTGGGTGCTCACATGGATCTGCTGATGGGGGCAGCAGCTTCAGTAGAACCTGCCAGCTCAACTTGGGTCCAGGAGTAGGGAACAGACTGGGGATAATTCTTGGGATTATTGGAAGACTTGCCAGAATGCTCTGCAGGTTCCTGAGACTGTGTGAATGACCTTCCTTTCCCATTCTGTGACCTTTTCTTTTCTTTGTTCTCCTTCCTCAGAAATGCCTTAACACTTTCTCCCCTCCAATTCCCTGTTAGGAAGAAATTCCTGATAAGTGTAATACAGCTTTAATAACAACCCACACTTAGAAACAGAGGGAGGGAACACGCTTACAAATGTTTCTTAATGCCTTTTCCAGGGTTGCTCATAAAAGTAGTGATCTAATTCAGTGTTAGAGAAGCCAGTGCTGTCCAGCACACAGAGATTTTATAAGGACTCAAATAAAATTAAAAAATAGACCAAATAACTTTTGGAGGTCATCTTTAAGCTACCAGAACAAAGCCTTATTCTAAGGGGAGGCTCTCCAGGCTTCCAAAGTATTCTGAATGCTGTCCACTCCATGAAGAGTGGAGCCAAGGAGGATTGCAGGGGCTTAGCAGGGAGATTTGCTGGTTTCAGGTGGGTTTGCTAACCTGGAGGAAAAGGCAGTGTCAAAGTTTTGCTTCCATTTCCCATTTCTGTTAATTCAAGTTGATGACCTGTGAATTAAAACTGCAGCCTGCAACTCCTGCAAGCTGCTGGCTGGCTGTGGTGCAGAGCAGGTTCATTCATGCAGAGTCCTGTGGCACCAAGGCAGATTGCTGCTCTCTGCATTGGGGTTTCTGGAGCCACTGTGGTGACTCTGCAGAGCCCTGAGCCAGAGTTCCCTCTGGAAAGGAAACCCAGATCCTTCTGCAGAACTGAGAATTTGTTAGGGGCAGCCATTCCCAGTGTGTCTCTGGTGGAGGTCTGGGAGGGAGGCTGGAGTGGAGGAAGTCTTTATTCTGACAGTCTTCCTCCCTCCTCTCCCAAGGGTGTCTTAGCTACAAGTGGAAAGTTCCCTGCAAGTTCCTTTTTTAAAATTTCTTCCCTGAATAGCCATGTTCAGTTTTTATTTATGGACCCAAATGGTGACTAAGAGCCATTTTCAGTGAGTGTGGCCTAAACTTTTAGACATGCAGATCCTTTTTCAGTAAGGATAAAGTGCAGTTGATGACAGAATGCCCTAAGGTCTGTGAGGAGGGGATTTGGGAGGCCTGAACCCACCTCCAGCATCTTGATACTTCTGCTGCAGCTGGGTGAGCTCAGGGTGCCTTCCCAAGTCATTTTGGGATTCTAGGACCATGGAGGGGCTGTCTTTTGGATGTGGTGAGGGGCTGGACAGTTGGATGTGTGTACTTGTAGGAAACCACAAAGAATTTTGAGCCTTCCCTCCGTGGGAATGTGGGTTTGTTTCTCTAACTCATCTCACAAAAATTCAGGTTCTAGTACTTTGGTTTTCAGCTTTCATCCCTGTTACATAGAAGCACCTGGATCTGATGTTGGGAGCAACTGGATGAGCCCAGAAACAGAACTGGCTGTGAAATTTTCCTTGTTAAACATATTAAAGATAGTCCTTGCTTTTCCTGTAAAGTGGTGCATTAATTTGGTCATTGGGGTGTGTTAATGAACAGCTGCAACAAGTTTATGCAAATTTATGTGAAATTAGAGGATTGGCATATCAGGCAAGAGATCAGGGCAACTTTTTTATTATTAAGTTGACATTGAAATATCTTAGGAAGATGCTAAATAACTTCAGCAGTAAAAGGAAAATCAAGTAACTGTTTCACTGGCAGCACAGCCAGTACTGTGGGTTATTTGAATGCAGTTTTAAAAGGCATTTTAAAACACTGGCAGTTTTAGTGGTAAGGAAGGTGGGTGAATGGCCAGGTGGATGAGAAGAGGTTGCAGTATGGAGAATGAAGAGTCTCTAGTTATTTCTCAGTTTGTTTGCTCTAGTTGAGTTAAACCCAGGCTTGCTGTGACAGTCAGTGTGGAACTGCTCTGTGTGTGTGTGGGTTAATCTTTATCCATGCTCTTGAAAGAGAAATGGGAATTGCTAACACTGGAAATCACCTGGCTCATTCGGAAATGCCCTTCTGGGAAAGTAGGTTTCATATACACCAGGGAAGAGACTTGCTTGAAATCCAAGTTTCAGGGAAGCGGTGGGGTTTCTTCAGCCACTGGGAGTTTAAGCATATGGAGATTTGTTCCCCTCAAGCCCTGTCTGTATTACATGTTATAGTCAAACTTGTCATTTTTAAGACCCCTGAGCTGGCAGTAGAAGCACTGAAAAGTATTTCATAGGTGTAGCTCAGGGATTTTAGTGATGAAGTTGGCGAGGTGCTGGCATTGAGGAATAGGAGCATCCAGGGCTGGAGGAAGGGTTGTGGGATAAAGTGTAAGGTGGGAGCAGCAGCTGGGGACAGGCCTGAGCTTTGGGAGCTGCTGGGCTTGGGGTGGGTGGTGTTGCTGTTCCCAGGTGCAGGGCTGGGGCGAGGAGGAGGAGGAGGAGGAGGAGGGGGGCTGCGCTGGGCACAGAGTTGGGTCTGTTGCTCCGGTGCAGGGCTGGGGCTCCGGGGAGGAGGAGGAGGAGGAGGAGGAGGGGGCTGCGCTGGGCGCAGAACTGGGTCTGTTGCTCCAGTGCAGGGCTGGGGCTCGGGGGAGGAGGAGGAGGAGGAGGAGGGGGCTGCACTGGGCGCAGAGCTGGGTCTGTTGCTCCAGTGCAGGGCTGGGGCTCGGGCTCGGAGGAGGAGGAGGAGGAGGAGGAGGAGGGGGCTGCACTGGGCGCAGAGCTGGGTCTGTTGCTCCAGTGCAGGGCTGGGGCTCAGAGGAGGAGGAGGAGGAGGGGGCTGCGCTGGGCGCAGAGCTGGGCCTGTTGCTCCAGTGCAGGGCTGGGGCTCAGAGGAGGAGGAGGAGGAGGGGGCTGCACTGGGCGCAGAGCTGGGTCTGTTGCTCTGGTGCAGGGCTGGGGCTCGGGCTCAGAGGAGGAGGAGGAGGAGGGGGCTGCGCTGGGCGCAGAGCTGGGCCTGTTGCTCCGTGCTGAGCTGTGCTTCCCTCCCCTGCAGGCTGGGAGGCCCTGGAGCTGGAGCTGCAGCTGGAGCCGGCCTCGGCAGCGGGACCGCCTGCACCTCCCGCGGCTCGGTGCTGAATGGCTGCGATGGCGCCCGCTCTCACTGACGCCGCCGCCGAAGCTCACCACATCCGATTCAAGCTGGCTCCCCCGTCCTCCACCTTGTCTCCTGGCAGTGCCGAGAGCAACGGCAACGCCGGCAGCATCCTCCTGGCCGCCAACGGCACCAAAAGGAAAGCCATCGCTCCGGAGGACCCCGCTCTGGATTTCAGAAACAGCCCTACCAAGGAAGAGCTGGGCAAGCTGCAGCCGCTAGTGGCCTCTTATCTCTGCTCGGATGTAACATCTGTCTCTTCAAAAGAGCCTCTGAAGCTGCAAGGAGTCTTCAACAAGCAGACAGTCCTTAAATCTCACTCTCTCTTATCTCAGTCCTTTTTGAAAACAAGCGATCTATTGGGGAGGCAACCGGTGTTGGAATTCACTTTGGAGAATCTCAAAACAATGAGTACTAATAGCCAGCCGCCTCTCCCGCAAGCGCCTGTCAATGGCTTGGCCAAGAAGTTGGCCAAAAGTACCAACCCAGACCACGAGAACTCCAGTTCTGTGAACGGCGGGAAGTGCGCTCCCGCTGCCCTGCAGACTGCTGACTGCAACGCGGGAGGTTCTGAGCTGGGGGACGCGAAGACGGGCCTGAGCAATTGCACTGTTGCACACAGAAGCCTTGATGCGGAGCACGCCGCTGCCCTGGGCGGCGGCGCGGCGAGCAGGGGCTGCGCGGGGCCGCGGGCGCCCGGCGCGGGCAGCGGCCGGCCCGAGGAGCAGAGCGCGGCGCCGGGGCCCCAGCGCGGCGCCCTGGGCTCCGAGATGAGGACCAGGGCCCTGCTGCGGCGGCAGGCCGACATCGAGAGCCGCGCCCGGCGCCTGCAGAAGCGCCTGCAGGTGGTGCAGGCCAAGCAGGTGGAGAGGCACATCCAGCAGCAGCTGGGCGGCTTCCTGGAGAAAACGCTGAGCAAGCTGCCGGCTCTGGACCCGCTGCGGCACCGCGGGCAGCTGATGCTGACCAGGAAGGCAGAGGCGGCCCTGAGGAAAGCCGCGAGCGACGCGGCCGCTTCGGAGGGCCTGAGCAACTTCCTGAAGAGCGATTCCATCTCGGAGGAGCTGGGGCGGTTCACGGCCAGCGGCATGGCCACCCTGCGCTGCAGCGAGCGGGCCTTCGACTCGGACGCCACCGACAGCAGCTCGGGCGGAGAGTCGGACGTGGAGGAGGAGGAACTGGGC
The DNA here is from genome assembly GCF_903797595.1 of Erithacus rubecula. Classification (NCBI taxonomy): domain Eukaryota; kingdom Metazoa; phylum Chordata; class Aves; order Passeriformes; family Muscicapidae; genus Erithacus; species Erithacus rubecula. The sequence goes on along the minus strand of NC_136679.1, from coordinate 440,252 downwards.
AGAGCTGACCCCGAGCAGCCCCACGTCCCACTGTGAGTAGCAGCCGTCGGTCCCTCTCGCTGCGGGGGTGGAAGGTGCAGAGAAACACGGTTTTTGTAGGAGCCCTGCGTTTTGGATGGTCTTGGGTCAAAGAGTCGGTAACTAGCGTGATCTTGGCTTCGGTGGTTTGCAGCACTGGAGATAAAATTCCTGATGCTCGCTGGAAGGAGCTTTGGTTTTTCTGGAGCAGCAAGTGGTGCAGATCACGGCTGGCTGGAGGTGTGAGCTGCAGGTGCAAAGCCAGAATGCCATTAGGAGTTCTCTCCAAGGTGCTTTGGTCCTTCTCCTGAAAGGAAAAGTTTGTTGGTTTTCAACAGGAATATTTGTTGTAAATCTGTTGTGTAAAGTAAGGCCGGTCTGAATCAGTGTAACTGACAGCGTATTTATGATTGGGGAATTATTTTATTTGTTAAATTAAGAGCTTGGAAAAAAAGCACTCTGAAAGGACTTGGTTCAAGTGCCAGCGGAAGCGTGAAGCAAGTGTGTTCTCTTCTTGAATCTGGGAAATTATTGCTGGGAATTTTCTTCTTGCCTGTGAGTTGCATTAAGTGATGACAACAGCTTTATAATTATGCTGTTAACTGGATGCTGTTTACATAAGTATTAGGTGTCAGTTTGTGTGTGGAGGAGGAAGATCCTTCTCAAGGCAAAAGGTCTTGAGACAGGTCAGGGAAGAAGGGAAACTTTTGTTCCAAACCCAGAATTTTCCCTGCGTGTGCATACCACAGTATTTTGCAAAAATCTCTTAAAAGGCCACGTTCAGTGTCCAGTCTGTGAAATCTTGCTTGCATCAGTAGATGATCTCTTCCACCCTGCTGGACCTTTTGAACCTCAGCCTGTGAAGTATCACTGTGGCCAAGACAAAGGTCCCTGCATGGGCACAGGGGTCCTGGCTGGGCTGCCCAAGGCTTTCCCACCCAGGATTCAGCATTCCTGAGCTGCCCTGGGGTTGTCCAGGTCTCTGGAGAAATTACTGGGTGGATTTGGATACCTGTTGTCCAGAGTGTGTTGGTGGCTGGTCGAGGTGTGGCACATTTCACTGAGCTGGGTGGATGTGAGCAGTGGGCACTTGGTAACTCCAGCAGCATCCTCTGGGAACATGCTGGTGTGCATGAGTGCAGATAACCAGATGTCACAGCTTTTGAATATGAAATTCTGCTAAATGTCACATTATGTTTGGGCTGGTGGCACAGGATGAATTTCTGCATGTGAAGTCATAAATGGGGCTTGAGTTTGGGTTTCTCCCAGTGCAAAGCTGGTAGCTAGCTGATCATCCTGGGTGGACATAAAGAGGTTCCTGTGCTGTTAGAAACAAGAGCTTATTAACTTTATTCCTGTTTTGCAAGGTCCAAAAACTTACTGTTGGGATTAATAGTAGAATTGTATTTCTAATCTTGTAGTAGTTATTGGAGGAGACATTTGATTAAAAATCTGTCAAAAGTAGTATTATATTTCCCATACTGTGGGTCTCATGGCTTCACGTGTTGTCTAGCAAAGTGAAATTTCCTTGCCCCTCCTCCTAATCCCAAGAGGAAGTGCAGCATTCAGAGACACGGCGCGTGAAATTCTCTGCTGACTTTTTCCGCCCTTTGTGTTAGTCATGCCTCGAGTTCTGAGTGCTCTTAAAAAGCCAAAGATTTGAAAGCTCATAAAAAGGCTGATCCCTCTATTGTCTCTGGCTTTAGGAGCTGGTGTGTGTGCACACTGGCATCTAGGCCAGGCCCAGCAAAGCTGGTTTCAGGTTGGTGCTGTGACATCAGCCCCAGCCTGGCACTGCCAGCGCTCCCTGCCTGCTGCTGTTTGTTTGTGGAACTCCTCAAGCCAACCTGAAGAGCTGGCCCAAGCTTCTGAGCATCTCCAAATGCCATTCTTTTCCAGCAGTGTGAGAGGTAGGAAGGGAAGAGCCAGGTTTTCCACTGGGAAGCTGCCGTGGGCCAGCTGGAGATGCAGAGCCATTGTTGTGCACAGGCTGCAATTTTTGTCTTTCTGAATTTACTTCTTAGAAGGAACAGGTGACCTCTGATTATTTTAATTGTGATAGTGAGACAGAATATCTAAGTGTGCACTGGAGACATTCCAAGCCCACCTGGACTTGTTGCTGTGTAACCTGCTTTAGGGGACCCTGCCTTGGCAGGGGCTGGGGCTGGGTGATCTGCAGGGGTCCCTTCCAGCCCCAGTGATTCTGTACCCTTCTCATTGCTGGGTCACTGTGCCTTGGTTCTGCAGTGCTTCTGGGTGCTTTCCCCCCAAAAACTGCTCATTGCTGGGTCACTGTGGCTTGGTTCTGCAGTGCTTCTGGGTGCTTTCACCCCCAAAAACTGCTCATTGCTGGGTCACTGTGCCTTGGTTCTGCAGTGCTTCTGGGTGCCTTCCCCCCAAAAAACTGCTCTTTGCTTCCAGACTTCAGTGGGAGTTGTGCCACAAGGAGTGTCTGGGACCTGCTGGCCTTGAGTGGCCATGTCACCAACCACCTCTGAGATTCAAGTAGAAGCACCCAAAAGAGACAAAGACATGTTTACATCATGCTTAGATAAGAGCTGACCTTTGAGTTTTTCTGGTGTGGTGGCATTCCAGAATCAGTATCTGGTCAAGGACAGGCTTTGAAGCATTTGTTCTATTCTGACCATGATCTCAGCTGTGGAGCACCATCTCCCAGGGAAATGGGGAGGCACCAGAGCTGGTGGGTCCTTCTGAAGCTCTGCAGAGCTGCTGTCCTGCAGGTGCATAACCAGCCCATGGTGTGATGCAGAAACAGAGCAGGCAGGATTCCTTCCACCTCTGGGAAGCCCAGCCAGCCTTGGCTTGCTCTGAGGAGCTGCTGCTGCTCAGGCTGCCCTGGGCAGGGCAGGAGTGTCAGGCAGGGCTGGGTTCTGCTGAGCCCTTTGTGCATCAGAGCCCCGTGCTGGGTTAGCAGTGCACAGGGAGGATCAGAGAGCAGCTTTGCCTGGCCTGGCAGGTGGGAATCTCCTCTGTGGAGAATCCAATTCCTGGACAGGGCTGGGAGCACCTGGCTCGTGGGGGGTGTCCCTGCCATGGCAGGGGTGGCACTGGGTGGGCTCTGAGCTCCCTTCCAAGCCAAACCATTCCAGTTTTGTGTTGCTGTCAGCATGCTGGGATCAGGAGCTGCTTGTGAAACCTTCAGAGAAGGGCAGGGAATTCTTCCCAGTGCTGGCTGAAATCTGGTTTGTGTGGCTGAGGGATGGTTTAGAAAGTCACCAAAGGCCTGTTGTTTCTGTGTCCCTGTGCTAATACATTTAAATAGGAAATACTTCATGTGGCTTGTGCATCTTTGTAGTAGTTGCTTTTCTCAGACTGGTGGTTTCTTTGGTTGTGTTGGATTTGCCTGCAGACAAGTTTAATCAGAATTTGTCAACTATTTTTGGCTGGTTAGTGACCTATGCTAAGCAGTGATGTAGACATGAGCTGGTGAGTGGTAGGTGATTTAGTCCCTCTAATCCTCACCTTCAGTCTGTATCATGGAAAAAAATTTCTGAAAAGGTAATGAAACCAAATATTTGACTGGGACTTATCTTTGAGCTCAGGTTTTCTTATCTGGCAAGTCACTGTTTGGTTGGCAGCTGCATGGAGCTGCTGAGAGGGAGCTGAAATTGCCACTTGTCACACACAGCTTCCCACAGAGCCTTCCCAAGGCTGGGCAGTGCTGCAGGCTTGTGGGTGTGAGATGCCCGTGGCCACCGTGCCTGAGCACACTCTAATTATTCCCATTTACTGCTGGGAAGTGCCAGCACCTTCTGCACTTTGGTGTTGCAGTGAATCATTTCCCAGCCTGGTGCAGTCTCCTCCCTGCCCCGTGTCACCTTGTGCTGCTGGGGTTGCAGAGTGCTGGCCTTGGAGCATAATGAAGATTCCTCCCAGCTGCTTTTCCTAGCCCTGTGTTGGAGATGAGAGCATTGGGTTGGGGGTTGCTCGGGGAGTGGCTCAAGTTGGTGCCTCAGCTGACTGAGAAATGGGCTTCAGTGATTTTGATTTTTTTCCCTTGAATTTGTTTTTCAAGCAGAACATGATAATGAAGCCTGCATCTCAAGGCTCATTAAATAATATTTCTCAAATCCATGACTTCACAGAACTATGATTCAGATGGCAAATCCCACATGTAATTCAGAAATCAAATCTCACACCATGGGGACTAAGGAAGCTTTTCCTACTAGTTACAGACACGTTTCACTAAATGATTTATGCAGAGCAATCCTAAAAGTTTGTCTCTTACTTTTTATCAGTTTTTCAGTCATCTGCTTGACACTTTGGGTGTTGTTTTTTTGGTGAATTTTAGCTGTGCTTGTAGGTACTGTGTTTTTCAGCTGTTTATTAGAACTTGCTTCTGTGTTGTCTGAGTCTCAGCAGGATGTGTTGGTCAGGAGAGAAGTCCTGCAAGCTCTTTCAGTGGAAAGAGAGAGCAAATCCTGAAGTGTTCTTGCTTAGCATTTGAAAGCAGAGAACAATGGAGTGGTTGCCTGTTCAAAAATGCTTAATCAGGTATCCAGAGTAAGTAGGACACTCCAAGTCCCTCTTACTTGTAAGGAAAGAGGGCAAACGAGAATAGTCAGTTATTTCTCAAAGATGCTGCTCCTAGTGCACCTTTTATAGGTATTCTGGGTGTCTGAGTTGTTTCTGCCTTTATGGGAGCCTTGGTCCTGGTGCAGACCTCAGTGGAGGTTTAGTGCAGGTTGGTGGCCATCCACAGACCTCAGATAAGGCACCATGGTTGTCTTTCATCCCAGAGGGGGTTTGGTGCTTTGGTTTAAATTTATCTGTCTAGGCTGAAAGTCCCTTCCACCCCAAACCAGCCTGGGATTCTGTGAACCAGCGCTGGGTGTTGGGTCTCATGCAAGGAATAGCACTTGGATCATTGCTGTGTTCAGGAAAACACTGAATTTGGTGTGGGGGTGTTGGGTGCACACAGAGCATCCTTCTGGTGATGCCTGTGCTGCCCCTGCAGGGTTTTGGGTGGCTGTGCTCAGGGCCAGGTCAGCTCTCCCCGTTGGTCAGGCTGGGCTGGGCTGGCTCTGATCTGGTGCCTGGTCCTGCCAGGGAGCTGCTCCTTGCCCACTAAGAGCAGGCTGTAGTTCACATTTTCTAGGAGATACTGTGGATAGCCTTCTATAAATGTTTGCTTTGCTTTTCATTGGAAAAAGTCACAATATCTGAAGCAGCAGAAAATTTTTTAGAAGTGTGTGATTGTGAGCTGGTGTTAAGAACCCAGTGTGGTGCTTGTGTGTTTGCTGCAGCCTCCTCTGAAAGTGAAGTGGGTGTTTGAGCCAGGGAAAGGGGCCCTGCCCAGAGCTGATCTCCAATACTGGAGTTAATTCACCTCTGTGGGGATGGCAGAGACTCCTGCACCGTGTTCCATCAGGGTCTGCAAGCAGCCACAGCTCAGAGCTGCATTTCTATTCATGCTGGGACCGACTGAAGGCAGAAATGACTGTATGGCTGAGAGGAGGATTACTGCATGGCTGGGATTGCAGGTGGAGCAGCAGTGAACATGGAATTCCTTAGGGAAGAGGCTGTAAGGTTCTTTCCCAGGTGATTTGGGGTTTCATTCTGCAGTGACAGGAGCTTCCCCCCTCTTTGTTCTCTCCTCCCCAGATCCCTTCTGCTTGCACTCACTCAGCAGTGCTAGACTTCCAGCTGGGGGAAAATGTTTTTCTTGCTAAACTGGCACTACCCCAAGAGATTTTTCCACAGAGTGTTTTGGGCACACCCTGGATATGGGGTGTTTGGCAAGTGTCTCCTTTCAAAGGCTTGGAGAGCTCGGTGTCTTTGCTGGGCTGTCCTCAGATAAAACACTTCAGGTAGGAGAGAACTCAAAAAATCAGCTTAGCTTTTATTTGCTGGATTTCAGAATGAAAGGAAGGGCTTAAAGTATAAATAGGTGAGGCTGTGTATTGACTGGGAATTCAGATGGGAAGTGGGAAGAGAGGCTTTGAATTGCCATTGGGTTTGTTGCAGTTGCCCTTCAATCTCTGGAGCCAACTGGGACTGAGTCAAGTCTCCAGTGCACTCTGAGTTGTCTCTGCTTGTGGCTCTCAGCATTTGAAAGGTTTGCTTTCACTTGAAGTCCTGGAATGGTTTGCTTAAGTAACATCCAGCTCCTTCTTTTCTTTACCTCTTTTTTTCTGTCCCATTTCTTTTTCTTTTCACCCCCCTCTGACCTTCCCTGGGATAAGGTTACTTTCTGGAATGCCTGCTCCAGGTTTGACCTCAGCACTGAAGGAGCTATTTATGGGAAGGGTACCTGGCACGGGCAGCCGGGTTAGGGATTTGCTAAGGATGCCTGGGACTTTCCTGTAAAACTGTTTCACTGCATTGCATCAGCACTGGGGGGATGATGCTCTGGTGAAGGAGACTCAGAGTCCTGTGCTGGTCTGTTCACTGCTATTGCTGGGATGTGGAGTGGCTCAGAAATTCTGCTGCACATTGCTCAGGTGGAGGCCAGGCCAGTTCCCAGCCAGGGAACTAAGGATGATCAGGGTTCTCCTGGTGCAGCAGAGCTTTTGGCTTTTGTATTTTGTGACATTTTAGCAGTTTCCATAGTAACACATAACGATGTTGTAAGAAATGTTGCAAGAATTTTATTTGTATAAGGGAGGACTTTCAAATATTAATGGAAAGCAGTGTGAATTGGAGGGAAATGTGTGATGGGAGCAGAGGGAAGGGTTGGCTGTAGTGCCTGGAGTGATCAGCCATCCATGGATTCAGCTGGTCGTGGTCAGCAAGCAGGAAAATAACAGCTCCAGTCATCTGGGGAATGCTTGCCACGAAATCTTTCCTCTCTGGTGCTGCAGGTGAAGCTGGGGAATATCTGCTGTTGCTCCTGTCCAGGTAAAGAATGTTTTACCTCCAGATTGCTCTTTATCCCATAGTTGAAGCTCATGTGTTTCCATGATGTTCAGGGTTTGGAGGTTACCCATGGTGTTCATGGGGCTGAGATGAAATTGGGTGTGTGCATTTGGAAGCCTCTGAGGCAGCCCAGAGTCTGCAATTCCTGAATTCCCTGGTGCTCCCCATGGCTGCCCAGGGCTGCTGATGCTGCATTAGCAAATCCATTCCTGAGCTCCAGCTCCTGCTCCTCCTGTGCTTCCTGCTCCAGTGACACTTTTCTCCACTGGAGTCCCACATCCCAGTGGCCAGGGGAGAATATTTCTGTTCAGATCCAGTGCTATTCCTAGGCTGGGACAGTTGCATGAATAAAAATCTCACAGCTAAATCTGCCTATTTTTGTGTGAATTGGAGCCCTTCTCCATGTGACTTCTGCTATTCCCGTGCTGGCTATTTCAAAAAAATGAGACAATCAGCCTTCTGTAGATCTGCATTTTGAATGCAGAACACTTGCAGGGCTCTTGCTCCATGTATGCAACATTTTGTGGTGTTGGCTTTTTACTGTCTCAGGCTAAAACAAGAAAATTATTCTCTCTCTGCTCCTTTCACGTTGTAGGTAACTCTCCTGCCATTAGCAGAGATTTCTGAAAGTCAAAGGCAAGGTGCTGTTTATACTGAGACAGCAGAAAATAATGTGAAGGAACCAAGCACATTAGGAAATCTCCCAAGGCATTAACCACTTTTCCTACGTCAGGGTGGATTAAATTGATACAGATTAATTTTCCAGTATTTTTCATTGTTATAGACACAGCAGTGTGTCGTGTAATGACTTCTCCAAGGATGGTTGTGCATATATTGGTCAAAATCATCCCATTTCAAATAAAATAAATCTGTTTGAGTAGTAGCCAGCCACTTAAAGAAGATTTCTCAGTGTGATGATTCATATTGTGCCTAAAGACAGCTTTCCATGCTCAGCCCTGGCTCTCTCCCCCACCATCCCCCTCTCCCTGCCTCTGGAAATGGGCAGGAAGCCTGGACCAGCTTAACTCTCAGTTATTTAAACCTTCCTTTAATAGCTGTTACTGTAAAAATCTTACCTGAAGGCTCTGATTGACATTGTGTTGTGTATTGGATGTTAACCTGGTTTATGAAGTGTGTAACTGCTGGTTTTTCTTTTTTAGCTGTTTTTTTCCTCCTGTGAGCTGCTCTCTGAGCCCTTCCTAGCAGGCTGAAATTACATCTGTCTCCAGTTACAGTGGTTCTGTGCTGCTTCACTGCTTTGTGTGAATCTTTCACTTGGCAGAGCAGCCCCAGTGCCCCTCCTCTCCCTCTGCATCACCTCTGGGTGTTCCTGGCCAGGTCTTTTCATGGAAACTCTTCTAATTCTTTGTGCAGTTAGTTCTCCTGCATGCTGGCTCTTGACAGCATTTATTTTCAAAGTGGTGTCCTCTGAGGAGAGAGCATTTTCCTGATGTATCCTAGTTGTGGTGGCACAGCTCTGGCTTTGTTTCCCCCTTGTCTCTGTGCTGTTAAACTGTGAAACCAAAGCCTCCAGGCTGGGTACAGGTAAGCCCTGATCAGATTAGCTGCTCTGCAAATCCAGTTGGTTTTTGTACCAATGTTTTCTGTGCTTGAGCACTGAGTGTGTGTGCCAGGACAAGGTGCTCCTCTCTGAGAAATTAAAGGAAAAATGACTCAGTTGAGCATTTCAGTGGCTTTGTGAAGAGCTAGTGAAAATGATCACAGAATATCTGGAGTTGGAAGAGACCCACAGGGATCACCCAGTGCAGCTCGTGCCCTGCACAGACACCCCAACAATCCCAGCCTGTGCCTGGTAAAAAATGCTCTGTAAAAACTTTGTGGTGCTCAGTGATGCAGCTCCTGGAAAGGAGGAGGAGAAAATGTGGAGGGTGTTTTCCTCCTTGTCACCTCTGTGAAGATTTTGGTTGTAAATTCCCAGCTGCTTTTAGCTGTAGTGCTTGGAGCAAGGACTGCAGCAGGGAGGGAAGGGAAGCTCTGCAGCCCCTGAGCTCTAATGAGGGGTCCCCACTAATGAGGGGTCCCCACTAATGAGAGGCTGTTCTGAGCTCATAGTTACTGGGTGAATCTGCTGCAGGAATCCTCATTGTTTTCCTCTGATGTGGAATTCCTCAAAATCTACTTCTTGTCTGCTTGTTAACAACCATCTGCATGCAGAGCACTTGGCTACTTTCAGTTTTTGCTTTATATAATTGAAGTTTTCCCCCCCATCCTCCTTTTGGAGCTTTCTGGTAGGATATTTTTTTTCCTCTCTGATGTAGGTGTTGGAATTTTTCAACAAGTCAAACTAGTACATAAAGAGATCTTCCTGTTCTGGGCTTGCTGCAGTTGTCAGACTGGGAAAAAAAAATAGGTTTTACTTACATTTTTAGGCCTGGGAGAAAAGTTTGTTGCTCAGAGCAGCCTGGGACAGTGGAGGTGTCCCTGTCATGGCCTGGGGTGGCACTGGATGAGCTTCAAGGTTCCTCTCAGCCCAACCATTGAGATTCTGTGAAACTGTAATTTTCCTTCCAGTTCAAGAGACTGCAGCCAAAATTTTCAAGAAAGCATATCCAGGGAAGCCTTTTCCCTTTTTTTCCTTCTTTTCTTTTTTTGCTGTTGGGTCCTGCAGAGCTGTGCTGGAGCTTTGAAGTGAGGTGGGATTGCCCAGGGATTGGGGTTTGTGGGTGAGGAACTGTGGCTGTGCTGTCCCTGCTGCCCTTGGGAACTGCTGAGCTGCTGCAAGCAGGAGTTCTAATTGAACTAATGGAGCTCTCCTGTGTTTCACTTCATTTCTGAGAGTGGCTTGTCCAACAGCATCTTGGTTTATTCATTGAGCTGATGCTTGGTGAGATAGAGGGGTTTGAGGATTTGTGATGATGTCCTTAGTGTGGCTCCTGCTGTCTCAGAAAGGACTCAGGTATCTCCCCCTCCTCCTGCAGAGCAGCAGCTGCCCAGCTCCTCCAGGATTCATCATCTCATCCAACTCTGTGGGGTTTGGACACACATTAGGGCAGAGAGCTGATGGAAAAGTGTTGTCTTCCTTCACAGAGATGTCTTGGAGAATGTAGAATGCAAAAATCTCCCTTTTCCAGTCACTCTAATTGCCTGTTAGCTCAGAGCTGGGTAATGTCACTTCTAGAGTTGCATTTATTGCACAGGATTGTATGATAATTTCAGAGGGATATTTTCATTTTCACCAAGGTTCTTTTCTTTTCCATTTGGATGGGAACATCCCACCCTCTCTGGTGGTCCTGAGCTGCCTGGCCCTTGCAGTGAGCTGACAGTGCAGAGCTGCACAGAGTTCCAGTCCTCAGCACAGCTCCTCTAGTGAAAAAACTCATCCTGTGTGTTCCAGAGCTGGGAATCCTCCAGGTCTGGGGGGTTCAAGTGCTGTGGCTGCAGGACCCCTGGCCCCTGAGGCTGGGCACTAATGGACTCACTCTTTGTTCTGGGACAGTGACTTCTGTGCTTTCCCTGTGAAACTCTTGGATTCAGAGCTTGGGAATGTGTTTGAAAGCCTCCCATGTGTTGGAGCTTTCTCCTGACATGTGCACTGAGCTTGGATGGGCAGGAGAAGAGCAGGGTCCCAAAGCAGGGAGGGGTCAGGGGAGGGTCCTGGGGAGGGTCCTGGGAGGGTCCTGGGGCTGTGCCAGTCCTGGGGAGGGTCCTGGGGCTGTGCCAGCCCTGGGGAGGGTCCTGGGGAGGGTCCTGGGGAGGGTCCTGGGGCTGTGCCAGCCCTGGGGAGGGTCCTGGGGCTGTGCCAGCTCTGGGGAGGGTCCTGGGGAGGGTCCTTGGGGCTGTGCCAGCCCTGGGGAGGGTCCTGGGGAGGGTCCTGGGGCTGTGCCAGCTCTGGGGAGGGTCCTGGGGAGGGTCCTGGGAGGGTCCTGGGGCTGTGCCAGCTCTGGGGAGGGTCCTGGGGAGGGTCCTGGGAGGGTCCTGGGGCTGTGTCAGTCCTGGGGAGGGTCCTGGGGCTGTGCCAGCCCTGGGGAGGGTCCTGGGGAGGGTCCTGGGGAGGGTCCTGGGGCTGTGCCAGCCCTGGGGAGGGTCCTGGGGAGGGTCCTTGGGGCTGTGCCAGCCCTGGGGAGGGTCCTGGGGCTGTGCCAGCCCTGGGGAGGGTCCTGGGGCTGTGCCAGCCCTGGGGAGGGTCCTGGGGAGGGTCCTGGGGCTGTGCCAGCCCTGGGGAGGGTCCTGGGGAGGGTCTGAGTGCCAGCCCTGCCTTGGGCAGGACTCAGCCTGGCAGTGCTGCTTGCAGCACTCCTCTCTAGCCCCAGCAGATTGAGAACCTGCTCTGTTGTTTGTGTGAAGCTTTTTCAGTTTCACCAAGCATTAAGGTCTGGGAGATGCTGTAATACTCCAGATGTTCTCATCTGCTGCCTTTCCTCATGGATTGCTTGACTGAAAGTTGCCCCAGCTCAGTTGTTTTGGTCTTGTCCTGGCTGATAAACATGTGGATGTGACATGCTTTGCTTCTGCTTGTAAATAAAAAAAAAAACTAAATTAAAAAAAGTCTAGTATTCACTTCTCCAGAAAAGCCCAACTCCTAGAGTGGTGAGTGCAGGGTGAGTAATGCTCCCTTCACTCCCACCCCCTTCCCCCAGAACAGGAAAACCCTCCTGAACACATCTTTGATAAAAATCCTCCTGATGGGATTGATGCCATGAGTTTTTGAGAGACTGGGGAGATTTGGGATAACGATGGAAGCTCTGCTTTTTGGATGAGATGTTTCAGTGCCACCAATCAAAACATCTTCTAAAAATATCCTATCTTCAAGGAAAATCTATTCTTGCAAATTGGAGTCCAGTATTAAAGAACATGCTGCTTGCAAAGGGTCCAAATTAAAGAAACAGAGCAATATTCTTCCTTTCCAACTCAGTACAGAATTGCTGGATATTTATTGCAGACTTCACACAGCATGAAAATAAAATTGAGTATGAGGCACTCAAACTGTGGAGTTTGCTCAGAAGGTAGAAAGTGGCCTGATTGCTCCACAGATAGTTTTATTCTGTCTCCTGCATTGTGTCTTGGCATGAAACAAACATTATCTAGTCCTGTGAAAAGTCCTGGAGTAGAGAGTGTGTCTTGGCTGAACCTGACTGAAAGGGCTGAGGAAAATCTATCCAAGAAAAATAAATTTCTGGTGGAGTGGCCAACAGTGTGACATGAATCACTTCTGGAGGGATGGGGTGGCACAGAGAGGTGGCTTTGGTTTGGCCCTGGGAAATATGGAATAAATGGGGGGATAAAGACCCTTTTTATGTGTCCTTACAGACACAGGTAATACACAGCCGTTTCTTTATGGCCTAAAATAATTTAGTTCTTATTTTTCTCACTTAGTCAGTCACTTGGTTTTCTCACAGTTCTTTTTAAGGTCCTTTCCAGCCCTGGTCATTCTGGGGTTCTGGGTTTGTTCCCCCAAGTCCAGCAGTGCCACCAACCCCACAGAGCTGCTGTGGGGCTGCAGACCCCAGACCCCAAACCCCAAACTCTGGGGTTGTTGCTTTGCAGAGGCACCTCACAGGGCTGCTCATCTGGGGGGAGAAGAGCTGCAAAAGCACCCCTGGCTGACAGGGCACAGTGGGGCTGGGTCTGTCTGTCTGTCCCTCTGGGGTTTGTCTGTCTGTCCTGTCCCTGTAGGGTTGGGGTCGGTCTGTCTGTCTGTCTGTCCCTCTGGGGTCTGTCTGTCTGTCCCTGTGGGGTTTGTCTGTCTGTCTGTCCCTGTAGGGTTGGGGTCTGTCTGTCCTGTCCTGTGGGGTCTGTCTGTCTGTCCCTGTGGGGTTTGTCTGTCTGCCCTGTGGGGTCTGTCTGTCTGTCTGTCCCTGTGGGGTCTGTCTGTCTGTCCTGTGGGGTCTGTCTGTCCTGTCCCTGTGGGGTCTGTCTGTCTGTCTGTCCCTGTGGGGTCTGTCTGTCTGTCCCTGTGGGGTCTGTCTGTCTGTCTGTCCCTGTGGGGTTTGTCTGTCTGTCCCTGTGGGGTTTGTCTGTCTGTCCTGTGGGGTCTGTCTGTCCTGTCCCTGTGGGGTCTGTCTGTCTGTCTGTCCCTGTGGGGTCTGTCTGTCCCTGTGGGGTTTGTCTGTCTGTCCTGTTTGCATTTCCAGCCCTGTAAGAGCCAAACCTGCCACGTCTGCTCGATCCAGTCCCGCATTGTCCTTGACAGGGAAAGAGCCTTCCAGTAACTCACCTTGCCAGCAAGAAATGGGATTTATTTTTCATTTTTTTTTATCAAGAGCAGCTGAGTTTCTTGGAATCAGTGCAGTGTTTAGTGACACCCAAGGAGGATGTGCTTTTGAGAATAGAAAATGCTGCTTAATTGCTCAAGACAGCAGTTTATTCCTTCACATTATGGAATTGCAGCCTGTATGAACCCAGCAATGGGGCTCTCAGCTCATTATTTTGATTTCTTGCTCACTGCCTTGACATAGGAGAAAGCATCTCTCCCTTGCAGAAAGAAATGCTGCATCTCTCTGTTCTAAATGAGATTAAATGAATGCTGCATTCTGGGGAGGTTTTTTACAAATGATCAGCAGCATTCTGCTCTCCTGCAGGGTTGTGTTCATCATCAGACACGAGTTGCAGGACTGTGGCCACATAAAGCTGTGCAAAGCAGCAAAGAGCTGGGAAATGCTGAAGGATAACTCAGGTGTCTGGGAAGGGAAGCAGGCTGCAGGAATCCTGAGTCACAGAAACAAAATAAATGCAACTGACTGTACATTTCCCAAACAGCAGCTGAATCCAACTGTTCTAAAGTAAAAAATGATTTTGTTTTCTCTTGCACATGTGACGTACAATCCTTTTTTTAGCTGCTTGTGTTTTTTAAACTATAGGGAATTGTGAATGACTTGTGCGAATTTATAGTGAGTTTTGAAAGGCTTGAAAGCATTTCTGGAGTGTGTATGTACACACAGTGTGCTCTTTGAAAGCAGCCTCTGTTTATTTGGATCCCAGCAGTTGGAGGCTCTTGCTCTCATCTCTCTACTTACAGGTGTGCTGAAGTTTGTTGGCTGCAAGGAGGAAATCTGGAGTGTCTTTTCAATGCAATCTCAATATAATTTTGTTAGAGCAGGTTTTAGGACGAGCAGGAGGTGAGCTCTGCCCCACCTGTGCTTTATCTGTGTTTTCTGACTTGTGGCAAAAGCAGAGAGCTGTTGGATAAGGAGCTTTTAAAGATGAGACTTGTCAGTAAGAAAACAGCCTGTAAGCCTTGCTTAGTCAGCCTTCACATGGAATTACATGGTTGCAAATTAATTTGTTCTTAATAAACTGAACTGAACAGTTACCAGTTTGTCCAGGACTTTGCTTATAAGATCCAGCAGACTTGTTGTAGTTTTTTTGTTGTTGTAGCTTCTGTTTTTATATCAAAGGACATCAGTCATGAGTTCTTTGGTGCCTCATGAAGGTCAACATCAGGATCCTCCTCTGTCAGTCTGGGCTGGTGTCTCTGGGGAGGAAAGCTTTTCCCAAAACCATTAACTGCTGCTTTTTAGCTCTCATCAGCCCCACTCTCCCCTTTTTCCTCCAAACTGTGAGGTCTCTGCTGTTGTAGCTGTGGTGGAAGGGGATGTACTGAGGAGGAAATAGTCACAGCATTGCCTGTTGCCCAGATCTGCAAGGAGGAGGTTTCACAGGCTCTTAGCAGCAATAGTTGGCACAGTTTGCATACAAAGATTTTTTTTTTTTAATAAATATAAATAATCCTTGACCGAAGCCCAAGTGGGTTGTGCAGCATTTTGTTTTTTCCTTAGGGAAATGAGGGTGAAGTGTTTCTCTGGGGGTCAGGCTCCAGCCCCTGTTGCTGTCCCAGGGCTCAGGGAGCTCCTGCCCTGTGTGGAGCTGTGTGCCCTGGCTCAGGAGGAGCCTCTGACCTTCCCTGGTCACTGTGGCCACCCTGCTGCCCCAGGGCCATGCCAGCCCAACAGGTGTCTCCTGGAAATGTGTGCCAGTGTTTGCTGTCTGCTGGGGAGGAACAGGGTTCCTTTGTTGCTGCTGGGAGAGAGCAGGGAAGCCAGCCAAGTTCAGAGCTGCTTCATGGCAGAGCTCAGCTCAGGGCTTTGAACTTGTGTGATTTTTAAAATAAGACATCTAGACTGCAGCTCTGCAGTTCACTGCATTCACTGAAACCTGCTCCAGTTAGAGACATGTTCTGCTAAGATTGCTTCTGTTAAAATTCTGTCTATTGTTTAATCCTCTTTCTGTTACTGCTCTGATGTTTGGGAGAGAGCTGCTAGTTCTCTATCCTTTTGGGGGACACAGCAAATCCAAAAATTCTGCTAGTCATCATCTTGGTCTCAAGCACCTTCTCTTTTAAATACCTGGGCTCTAACTTGGGCATAAAGACTGGACATCCCTTTGATTGCTGGGAGATAAAAGCAAATGCCTTGATGTAAGAATAAATTAATAAGACCTTGGCAAAGGTTTTATTTCCTGGAGGATGTTCAGCTGAACTGCATGGCTTCCCCATTCCTTTTGTGGAATCTCTGGGTGCAGTTGGTGGCTCAGAAGAATCAGGGGCACTTTGGGAGGAGAGTGCACTTGAGTGGGTTTGTGCAGGTTTTGGTTCCAGGTCCTGGGGGACAGAACTCTCAGGGGAATTGCTGCTGGTGGGTTGGAACTGCTCCCATTGCTGGGAGTGTCTCTGAAAGGTTCTGTGATGCAAAGTGCTCCTCACTTAAAAATTGGACTTGTATTTTTTCTGTTAATATATTTTGACTCAAAATTTCAGGCAGTGTTGTTATTTGAGATGTAATTCTAAGCTCCAGCAGGGCTCCTGTCTCTTTATTCTATATTCTATATTCTTTATTCTATATTCTATATTCTATATTCTGTATTCTTTATTCTATACTTACTGAAAATGTCTGATAGAACAGAGGAGAAGGAAGGCAGGGGAGTGGCTGATTAACACTGCTCCCACTGATTAACACTGTTGGAGCAGCAATGAGGTTTAGGCAGGTTCCAGTTGTTGTTGGGTTTTTCTGTGCCATTTCTCCATCCTGAGTCTCCTCTCCTCTGGAGCTGTTCAGGATCTGCCTCACTCAGCCCAGGGCTGGGGGTTCTTTGGGGAGCTGGAGGTTCTGGGGTTCTTATTCTTTGCTTTGTGTTTTTAGGCTGAATTTATCCTGGACTTTTCTGATGGTTTTCCCAATAATCTCTGGAATTTTGACTGGTTTGGGCTGTTCCAGTGCAAATTTCAGGACTTTTTTGGCCATTTTCAGTTTGATTTTCAGAAGAGTTTTGCGTTTCTTTGTTCAAATTTTCAGGAATTTTTCTAGTTTGTTAGGCTGAATTTTTCCTGGATTTTTCCTGATGCTTTTCCCAGCAATCCTTGGAATTCTCACATGTTTGAGGTGCTTCTGTCCCTGCCACAGGAACGTTCCCAGTGCTGCCAGATGCATCCCTGGCCCAGGCAAATCACAGAGCAAGGACAACACTCACATCCCCAGCCAGGCTGGTTTCCATTAGGAGTAAGAAAAATGTGAAGCCCTAGGAATTTTGTCAAGGCTTTTGATATGTGAGTACTCAGTGTTCTACAGGAGGAAAATAAACTTTGATTAAAGGCTGAGCTCTGTTCCAGAAACTCTCAGCACAGTTCAGAGGGGCTTGGTCAGGTACCAGGGGTGGTGCTTGAAGCCACTTGCTGTGGCTTTCCAGGGACTGCCCTGCTTTTTGTGGAAGCTTCTTTGATTGCTTCTTGCCTGAATCTCATTTTGGAATTTGCTACACATAAATATTTATATAAATATTCAATGTTTATATATAATATTTCGGTTGAACCTTTTAGGGCTTTTCTTTTGCTGAAGTTTCTCATTAAAGGGTTTGCTGTCACACTGTGAAGGTCAGAAAAATTCATAGGCCATAAAGTTGAGACTTTTCATGCTCTTCATGTATCCCATGATAAAAGTGAAACTGCTTTTTCTCCCTTGTTTTGAGGGTAATCTGCCATTTAGGAATGGTTTTTGAAATGATTTGCTTTTAGGAACTTGACTGTGTGGATTTCTGCTGCATGTCTCCAAAAAGCAGACATTTGTGGAGCTGCGTACTGACAAGCAGAAAGACAAATTCAGAATAATCTGCTCTGGAAGGAACCCAAGTGTTTTAATTTGTATGTAATCGTGGTATCTCTCCTAGAGCCAAGCCTGCCCTCCTTAGGCTTGATGGCAGGCTCAGCACCCAGTGCCTTTACTGCACAGACACGGGCTGAGGTGGCAGTTGAGGTTTGCACCTTTTTTGGGTGGCTTTGCTGAGGTGTGGCAGCCCTGGCTGTGCTGAGTGCAGAGCAGCATGCACCCTCAGAGAGGAGATAAACCCTCCTGGCTGATGTATCTGTAAAAATAGCTGCTGCTGGCTGGTGGGGAGGACTTAGAGCTCTGCAGTGTGTGCATCAGCTGTGCAGCTGCTGCTCTGGCTGCACAGTTCCTGCAGCTGCAGCTGCTGCTTCCACTCTCTGCTCAGGAGCTGCATCCCAGAGCCCTGCTGGCACAGTCACACCTTCCAGAAATCACACAGCTGTCCTGACACTGCTGGGATTTACTCAGTCTCAGGCAGGCAAAGGGCAGAGCTAGGGGGACACCTTCCATTCCTGTCCAGCCTGGCCTGGGACACTGCCAGGGATGGGCCAGCCACAGCTTCTTCCTTTTCCTCTTCTCAATTTAAAGTTTTGTATAATTTCTGTTGTAAAATATTTTAATTTCAATTACTCTGTGTGTACTTCAGCAGAGGCCCTGCTGCTGTTGTTGGAGCTGCTGTCATTCCCAGGGACAAGAGGACACATCACAGGGTGTTAAATCCTTGAAAACCATTCCTGGCTCCCTGGGATTGTGGTGCAGCTGTAAAAACCTTTATCTCCTGCTTTTGCTGAGGGTTATTGTTGCTCCCTTAGTTCCCTTAGCAGAAGAGGTGGCCTTTTTCTTTGGTGTCTTGGCAGATTTCCTCTTAAGTCTTATTTTAGTGAGTTGAAAGAGGAAGAGGGCACAGGCTGCTTTCTGAAGCCATGTTCACTGAGGATTTATTCCCACCAGTGTTGGAAAGTCTGCAATAGTTATTCTGGAATTCTTTGCTGTTTTGAAGCAATTACAGTTTCTTGGTTTCTCAAGTGTGAAGTGGAAGACATTGTCCTATAAAAGAAGAATATATCCAGGAGAAGCATTGAAAGACAGCAAGAGGGGTCACAGGTTTTACTCACTGCCCCAGGATTTATCCACCTTGAGACAGGTTTTACAGGAGCTTGTGAGGGCATGGAGGGATGAGAACAACCATGGTCAGCTCTCTTCATCATGGCATAGGGGATGATTGAACAGAATTCCTGCATGATGAATCTGGACATTTATTAATCTCCCCATTCCCTCACCTTTGTTCCTCTCTCTGTAGCTTTGTGAAGCCTGACCTGGTGAGCAGATGCAGAGATGCTTCACTGCTGCATTAGAGAATGTGTTTTGCACACTAAAACCAGCTGAAGATGGGCACAGCCAGCCCTTTTCCTGCCCTGTGAAATCAACAGAGGCCTAGTTAAAAAAAAAAAAAAATTCAGTTATTAGTAAATACATCCTAAAAGGCTTTGGGTTTTGTCAGCAGCAAGGGAGGGATGCTGGTGGTGGTCACTCTGCAGGTGCTGCAGGGAGCTCTGCTGTGTCACCTCTGTCACCCTGTGTCTGTGGTTTCCATTAGCTGCAGGACACTGAGTAATCACATTCCCCAGTCAGTTGGAGCTGGGGCACTTTCCTTGTTTGCTGCTGTTGGTGTGTGATTGGGAGCTTGGGCTGGCCTGGAGCTGTGCTGGGGATTGTTCCTCAGGAATAGCTGCAGCAGGAGCTCCAGGTCTCTTCCACCTTCCTGTTTCCTAATTCTGTGTTTGAATTTCTCCCTGCTCAGCTCACCTGTTACAAACCACCCACAGGTTACACGACCCTTATCTCTGTCTCTTCTGATAAGTCTTTCAATGCTGCTCCCATTAAGATTTTTAGCAGTTGTGCTGGAGGATTGCTTTAAGGACCCAGCTGTGTTTGAACTCAGTTTTATTTCAAGGGTAGGCCAGCCCAGCTATTCCAGGGTGCCCTGTGCAGGTGACTGTGGGACTGTAACCCTGACCTGCTTGAAGCTCTCCTGGCAACACATTTGATGCTGAGCTATAAATAACTGTGGCTTCCCAAACATAATTAATTTCTTTCTTGTCCTCTGAATGACACGTGAAGCAGGTGTGAGCTCCACATCCCCTTCAGCAGGATTTCCAGTGTGGAGGGCAGCTGTGCCTGGGGTGACTGGTGCCAGCCCTCCTTTTGCTGCCACAGTGGGGCTGATTCCAGGAGTGCCCCAGACCTTTGGCTCTGTCCTCCAGCCCACTCACAGCTGGCAGGGCTGAGGGTTTGCTGGAATAGATTTTCAGAACCTTTCTCCTGCTTAGGTTGATCTTGTAGCCATCAGTTCTGGTTTCCTCTGTTGCCTGTTGGGTTGGGCAGGTGTGGGGCAAATACAAATCCTGGTGGAGGTGACCTTGTAGCCTCTTAAACAGAGCTTGAATTTGAGCAGGAGATGTGGTGGCTTTTTAAATCTGTTGTCATTTACTTTAAACTTCACTTAAAATTTTCTGGCTTGTTGATGGATCATTTACCACCCCTTCCTTCTTTTTTAAAGAGTGCTTCATAGTGGTCTGACCCAGCAGTGCTTTTCCTCAGTGATCCAAACTCATTTTTCTCTCAGTCTTTTAAAAACCCCATAAATTCCAGTACTCTAATTTTGCCCAATATTCTTTAGTGTCAGCTGCATACAGTCAGAAGTGTTAAGTATGTTTTCATGCTTTCTTTTGCTGTCAGTATCAGTGAACCATCTTGCTGTCAGTAATGTGTCTCTACTACTTTTTGTTCCCTCAATCAAGGTTTATTTAGATTTTTGTTTTGCAGAGACTACTCAAAATGCTTCCTGTCCCTGTCTGTCCTTTCAGTTGCTCATCATCTGGGATGTTTGTGTGTTCTCTGGGTGAGAACCATGCTGATGGCTTGGTCAAGAGCCTGTCGAGTACCAAAGATTTTTTCAGAGAGAATTATCTATCAGCATTTAAACACTTTTTTTTTTTTTGTTACATACATGGAGTTTTACACTTGGAGAAACTTAATGTGTACAGAAAGCACTGAAATTACCAGTGCACTTTGGCTCCATTCCCACAAAGGACCTGAATTTGTGGTGCTGGATGGTGACCAGCATCTGATGCTTGGAGATGTGATTTCCATGTACAGGGGTCCTTGTCCAAAATAAAATGGATGTTCTATTTGTCTTTTACCTCTTGTGAAGTTTGGAGCATGGAGCTGTTTCATTGAAGAATTCCTTGGCTGCTTCTCTCTTGGCTCAGATGTTCTTGCCCCCTTCTTCCTCCTTGTGTCCCTTTGCTGGGCCATCTGTCTGTCATCTGCTTTCTCATTTCTCTGACCTATTTATGAAATATGTTTGCACAATCCCTTTTGCAGTGGCTGCAGTGGAGTGTTGGAATTGTGACCAGCCTTATTTCCTGTTCCCCTTTGTTGGCTTTGGGCTCAGTGGGTGTCTCTGTCTTGTCCTAAATGGCACCCAAGTGTTCCAGAGTGGGGCTGAGCAGAGAATTCTCTGGTGTGGCAGGGCAGCCTCAGAGGCTGGGCTGTGTGTGAGTGCTGGCAGGAGCAGGGCAGGGTTTGGGTTGCAGTCCTGCTTCTCAGAGTTGGGCTCTCACAAAGAGGAACTTTATTTGGGAGGCTTTGACAGTGCTGCCATTGTCCCAGCAGGGCAGGGCATGAGGGGCACACTGAGGGGCTGTCAGCAGGCCAGGTGCTCAGGGCACACCTGCCAGGGGCAGCAGCAGCCCCTGGCTCTGCCCTGTGCTCTGTCCTTTCTCTGTGCCAGGGTTAGGGCTGCTCCCAAAGCCACCAGCAGCTCTGCCAAGGGATGGCCCTTGGCACCAGGGCATGGCAGCAGCCAGCACAGGGAGCCTCCTTCTGTGGGCTCCTGGCATGGTTTGGGTTGGGGGCACCTCAGAGCCATGGCAGGGACCCTCCCTCTGTCCCAGGCTCCAGCCCCAGTGTCCAGCCTGGCCCTGGGCACTGCCAGGGATCAGGGGCAGCTCCTGTGCCAGCCCTGCCCACCCTGCCAGGATCAATTCCTGCCCAGGATCCCACCCAGCCCAGCCCTGCCATGGCAGAGACCCTCCCTCTGTCCCAGGGTGTCCCATCCCCAGTGTCCCCCCTGGCCTGGGCTCTGCTGCTCTGGGCTCCTGTGCCAGCCCTGCCCACCCCAGAGTAAGGAATTCCTTCCCAATATCCAACCTGAACTCCTCTCCTTCGGCTTAAAGCTGTTTATTCCTCTCCCTTAGTATTCCTGAAAAAAAGGTAAATTGCCTACAGTGCCCCAAAGCTCCATGCAGTGCCTTTTCCTGGTAAAGCAGAACTGAGGCAGGGAGGGAGTGCTCTGAGTTGGAGATATTTTTGTGCTTTTAAAAAATGCTTGAGAAGATCTTAACATGATCTGGGCTGGACAGTGCCACACACACATAGGGAACAAAGCAGTAGATTTGTTCTGGAAAGGGCATTTTATTGTCCACACTTTCTGCTGGAGATAGCAAAGAAAAAACCAGGGAGAGGGAGGAGGAGGCAGCTCCCTTTTGGTGTCCTGCCTGCTCAGTGGGAATGGCTCTTCTGCCTCTGATGGCTCTGGGGACCTCTGTTCACACATGGACCTACGCTCAGCTCCAAATAATCACAAAATCACAGAAAGCTTTGGGCTGAAAGGGACCTCAAAGATGCTCCCCTGCTGTGGCAGGGACACCATCCCCACCAGACCAGGCTGCTCTTGCCCAGCCTCATTTATTTTGCCCAGAATTAAATGTTCATGGGCAGAGGTGGCTGGGAAGGGATGGCAGGATTTTGAAACCCTCCCAATTTCCCTGGTAGCAGCTTCCTCAGCAGATACCTCGAGGAAACTTTGCCACTTCCTTCAGAAGTGTTTGTCCAGTCTCAAATGCTGCAGAATCAGAGCTTTGGGGGAAGGGTGGATTTTAAAAACAAAACAACAAAAAGGAAAAATAATGCTTGATGCTGGTTCACGATCAGGTCATGTTTTCTTCTGTAGGTCAGATGTGAAAATAAATATATTCAGGGTTACTAAAGGGGAGAAATAGCTTTTTGAGTTCTGTTTGTGGTTTGCTTTTTCTTCCTTATTTTGAGGCACTGAAGAAAGAAAATGGAGCACGAGGGGACAGAAGGACTTGCTGAACACAGTGTGTCCTTCCCCAGCTTCAGGGAACAGCCAGAGAGTGTCTGGGAAGAGCCTGAGCTGCAGGGAGAGGAGGAGGAGCAGCATCTGGGAGGGTGCAGCAGTTGGACATGGGAACAGCTGCTCAGTCCTGCTCCCCAAATTCACATGGAAGATGCCTCATGGAGCTGAGCTAATAAAAACCCCAAACAGCAGAGTTCCTGCATGAGTGGATTGTTAACCTGCAGCTGACCCCTCTCTTTTAATCTCACTAAATGAAATGAAGCCCATATAATCACTCCTAAATTTGTGTGTGCCTGTGACATGCATTCTGCTCCAGAGCCTGGCAGTGGGGGAGAGGGCAGCTGTAGGAGCAGAGATGCCACAGGGTGAAAACCCTCCCTTTGTTCTGCTCTTCCTCACCCACCTCCCCTGTCCTTGGGAGGGAGTGTGGGCCTGATCAGAGCAGCCTTTTTGGCAAGTGTTTAATTAATTAAAAGAGAGGAGGTAGTAAATTGATGGTTACAGTGGAATGTCTCCTGCCTTAGCATCTAAAGCCATTCCACTCTAGAGTGATCTTGTGCCTGGGACAATAAATACCCCAGAGATAACAGAGCCTCTTGACTGTGAGCCAGAACTCCTCTGGCCATTGAAAGGATGAGAAAAAGATGTCAAGTGCCAGGGCCAGGATCAAACAGCAGATGTGTGATGGAGCACAGAGTCAGCACATTGGGACTGGGGGCCCAGCCTGGAGCCTTTCAAACCAGCAGAGTTTTTTCTTGCCCCCACTGCTCTGCCACGCTGCAGAAGATGGATGGGAGCCCTT
The DNA here is from genome assembly GCF_903797595.1 of Erithacus rubecula. NCBI lineage: Eukaryota > Metazoa > Chordata > Aves > Passeriformes > Muscicapidae > Erithacus > Erithacus rubecula. Next base: position 417,334 of record NC_136679.1, on the reverse strand, counting down.
GGTCAGTGTCCTATTCCCTGAGGAAGAGTCTTCCTCTGTCATGTAGTAAATAAGTCTTAGGTTCCCACCACGGGTGTGCAGACATGGACTCTGTACCAGCTTCTTGCTTTTCTTGCTTTTGTTTGTTCTTCACTTTTCTCCCTGGTCAGGTGTGGATTTCCTCCTCAGAGCCTACCTGGAGTTAATCCCTTGACTCTGCTCTCACTGATGGTTTCTGTGTTCTCTCCTTTGGGCTTTTGGCTCTGTGGGAGAAACACATCTGCACACAAGTGACTTTGTGTGTTTGGGCTCTCCAGAGCTCATCATCCAGAGTGGTTGTGTGAACTTTTCCTGCAGGGAGTCCTTGAGGGCTGGCTGGGCTGTCCTGGTCAGGGTCAGTCCCAGTCTGTGATTTGGGTGGTTCACATGCAGAATCCAGCCCTGGCTCTGTGAGCATCCCACCCCTGCCACACTCAGGGTTTGGGTTGCTCTGTGCTCCTTCCAGCACACTAAATGGGGTGTGTAAGTTGGAGCATTAATGCCTCTGTCAGCAGAGGCCTCCTGTGCCTCAGGCTGTGTTTGGGGGTCTTGTTTCCCACTGGGGTGTGCTGGGGATGGTTTGGCAGCCTGGGACCAGAGCAGGGCACAGGTGGGGCTGGCAGGAGCCTGTCTGTGTCCTCCCCCAGGTTTGTCCTTGTCCCAGAGGGTCCCTCCAGGGTGGGCTCTGAGCACAGGGCTCAGGTTATGCCTTGGCCCCTTTTTGCTCCATCACTTGTCATGGATCCCCCAGTGTTGTTCACCCCAGCTTGTGCCAGCTCTCTGTGTTTTGGGTGAAATCCTCCTCCTTTGCACTGCCCAGGAATGGCTGGGGCTGAAACTCTTCCTGGCAAACACCTTCAGAAGACAGGAGGGGCTGAAATAGTGCCTGTTAAACAGTGCTCTGTGGAACCATGCAGATTTATAAATGAGATTCATTAAATGATGGAAAACTTGATAAAGGAGCCAGCAATGCCTGAGAAATTCACGGGTGTTGACAGAATCCATTGGTGCCAAAGCTGTGATGGGAGTGGAGGGAAGTGGCACCGTGTGTTGGTGGCTGAATGCAGATGAGATGGGAAGCTCCCTGAAAACCCTCATTAGTGGCCAGAGTTGCTCTTCTGGAAGATTCTTCGACCTGAGAAAGAGCTCAGCCCTTTCTTGGAAAGCAGAGCTGCTCTTTTGTGTGTCCCATTTGATGTTTGAATCCAGTGTTTCTTCAGTCCTTTGTGTGCCAGAGGTTGCTGATAAAAGGGGTTTCACATGGCCCAGCAATGCAGATTGTGCCTTTCTTCTCATGGAAATACAACTGGGTTTTCACAGCCTTGTTCTGGCCATTTCAGCCACCCCAGGACAGCTCTGCCCAAAGCTCCTTCCCTTGCACCCCCAGTTCCCCCACCCCAAACCAGCATCCCCAGGGGTGTCAGTCCCAGACTGGACCCAGGCCATAAACCTTCCTGCAGCTTTGCTGTGTTGCACTGCTGCTCAGTCCATCCTTTATGATAATTGACACTTTTTCATGTGCTGCCTTGAGGTGAGAGCTGGCAGCAGCTGCCCTTCCTCTCCATCTTCCTCCCTGGCCCTTTCCTTGGCTCCAGCAGAACCAGCACAGTGTGACCACATCAGTCTCCTGCTCTCACTCTCCCCATTGCTCCCTGGGCTTTGTCCAGGCTCCTCTGCCACACAGCAGTCCTGCAGCCAGGATTATTTTATCCCATTTCTCAGATAAAGGCTTGGAGGCCAGAAATGTGTTATTTCTGTGTTAACTGGAAGAGCTCTTTGGGTTGAGAGAGGAAACTTTGCTTGGACTGATGCCAGAAATAGCAGGGCTGTCCCTTCCCTTGAGTAAATGACCTTCAGATCTAATATTGATGTGCAGCTTTATTCTCACTCTGATTTAAACTGGAGAGGTGATGTTTGCTGGGAGCTGTGTTGGGAGAGGCAGGGGCTGCAGAGGATCAGCACCACAGGGAATATCTGCATCTATGGGTGTTCCCCCTAAAATACATGGTGTTCCTGTTGCTTTGATCAGGGATGACCTCCCTGTGCTTCAAGACAGAAAAGAAAAGGAAATTTCATTTTTTCCAGAGCTCTGAAGCTGGTGGATTGAAGGCTTGGGAATCAGGGCAAGCCCTGAGTGAGTGGTCCTGAGCTGGGATTCACTGGTGGAACGAGAGGATTGCTGCTCCTTGGGACTGCCCCTGCTTCCTCAATTCATACCCCTGATGCACAGAGTTTAGAGTTGTTGTGTTCAGGTGGAGCAGAGTGTAGTTTTGTGATCTCAGAGCTGTGTTCAGGAGCACAGTGTCAGAATTCTGCATTTGGAGACTGTTTGCAGAGCTCTCTGCTCTCCATCCCAGGACATGAAAGAGCAGATAAGGAGGGTGAGGTCATCCCAGCCCTGCAGGAATTTCCCAGGCCTCGAGCTGAGCCTGTTTCAGTGTAATCACTTATCCTGAAGCTTCATTTTGATCTTGGGCTGCAGAACCTGTGGAGTTGAACAAAAGCCCCCCTGGTCCCCATGAGCCATGACAAAGCACCCTTTGACCTCAGCTCTTAATGGCTGCATAATGAGAAGTGAGGGACTGAAGCTGCTTTTTCATCCTGGACAGATGGGAGTGTCCAGAGCTGCTCTCTCCTGTCGTGTTTACTGGGTGGGGACAGAGAGGAAGGCTCCATCTCCTGTCAGATAAACCAAGAGGAGAATGAAAGCAGCTTTTATTTGCTGCCCTGCTCGCTTCCATCCTGCAGTCACAGTGATCAGAAGTGGCTGAGCTGAAAGCAAAGTTTGTGCCTCCTGTGTCAGTGTGTGGTGAGCTCTTGTTGGGAAGTTCAGTAAATACTGGAGGAATGGTCAGTTCCCCTCCTTGCCTTGAGATGAACTCCTCGTTTTCCTTGGGTGTCTGACAGTGGGATTGTTCTGCTGGGGCTGCCCAAGTGGGGAAGCCTCAGGACACAGAGCTGTAGTGGCACTGGCTCAGATCGAGTGCAGAGCAGCACAGTCAGGAAATGCCTTTGCTGGTGCCATAAGGTATGAGCTGGAAGGTTTTAACATGCTGGAGAATCATTCCATAAATTCTGCCTTCAGGAACTCCTGAGCAGTGAAAGCCTGTCCCAAATCCACCCTGTTCTGTCCCAGTGTTGTGCCAGAGCTGCTCAGCAGAGCTCGGGGCTGCCATCCCTACCCTGGCAATAATTTCATGTCGTTTCTGTATTATGGAATATTGATTTACTGTGGAGCATAAAAATGTGCCGTGCTCAGCAGAAGGGCCTCTCCAATTGTTATGCTCCAGGAACACTGCTGCTCAGGAATGTGAAATAAATTCTCCCTTTTAACAATGGCTCCTGATTTGCATAGTGTCTGTTCTTGTTCCCCGGGGACTGTGGCACTAATGGGCTGCAGGATCACTCCCCCCTCGGACACCAGCCTCACACAAAGCCTTTGCTGTGGAACAAGTGTCAGAACTTCTCCAGCAGTTTACTCTGGGCCCTAATTGTCTCCCCTGTGTTGTGCTCTCAGTTCTGTTTGAAGAACTTCAGAGCACTGAGCACCCCCTTCCTTCTCCTCTTTGATGTTGTAACTGCATTATTTTCAGGGAGCTTGCTTTCCAGCCATCCAGAGTCCTGTTGTGCCATGCTGCCAGGTGAGGGGATCTGCTGCTGCTGCACAGCTGGGCAGTGGCTGTTTGCTCTTCTGGCAGCAACTCCAGGATGCAGTTTGCAATATTCAGGATAATGGCTCGTGGTGTGTTAGGGAGGGTGTCAGAGCTCTGCCATCACTGGCTGAGTCCTCCCAGTGAGCAGCAGTCACTGACCCTCAGCTCTTGAGTTTGCCACAAGAAAGTTAGAAATCTCACCTTTAATGTGAAGAGGAGAAAAAAAATGAAGAGCTCAATTTCCATTGGCTTTGTGCTTCTGCCACTTTGTGCTTGTGGAAGAATTTTAACTCCTAGTGGAAAATGTGAGTCTGAGAAAGGTAATGATTCTCCTGTGCAGCCCAAACCCAGTGGGAAGCTGCTGTAAGCAAAATTATAATATTGATAAAGGGCCTTACTCAGAAAAAAAGAACTGTATGCTCCTGGAAGATGTTTGTTGTAAGTTGAGCAGTTGTATTTTAGGCATTTTGAGGGGGAAATGGGCATTCTTGGTTCATAGTTTGTAGTGTTGAGAATGGCGTTTAAAGGGAAGCTTTAAGGGAAAAATTCACAATGAACTGAATAAGTTGGAGTGAACTTTGTCCTGGTGTAGTGTCACCTTCTCATTCCTGGATTTAGCTGCAAGGAACTAAGAAACTGCCTTAATTTGTGTTCAGGCAGAACCTGCACATGGGCAGTTCAAGCTGTGCCCATGAACGTGTGCAGAGCTCTGCTGGAAAATGGGTCCAAGAAATTCTCTAAAACGTGGTATTTTCCAGCTGGCTGCTCTGCTGTGCCTCTGGAGGGTTGGTTTTCCTGGTGTAATGTGGTGACCACACTTCTGATCCCAACTCCTGTCCTGCACCTTCTCCCTCACCTTCCCTTTGTCCAGGGGTGCTAGGCAGGGTTCACACACGGCCCTAAGTACTTTGCACTGGCATAGCTGGGAAAATAAAATCCAAATTTTTGGCTATTGTCACAGAACAATTGTTGCTGCTGAGGGCTCAAGAGCAGCTGGAGCTGGGAATGGCTGTTTCCAGTCAGTCAGCTGAATAAATGCTTGGGGCAGTACATAAATGTCATGGTGTAAAGATCTGGGGCTCTTGGATCTCAAACAGCACCAAAGCAGTTCTGAAACTCAGTTCTGCCATTGGGATGGGATTGGGATGGGATACAGGGATGGGATACAGGGATGGGATGGGATACAGGGATGGGATGGATGGGATGGGATACAGGGATGGGATACAGGGATGGGATACAGGGATGGGATGGGATACAGGGATGGGATGGGATGCTGTGTCACCAGCCTCCTGTAGCACCTGGGGCTGTGGAGTTTCACCTTCACAGAATCCTGGAATCCTTTCAGTGGGAGAAGCCCTCTGAGAACATTTTGGGCAGTGCCCTGGAGCTGCTCTGCTCCATCCTGCAGGGTGTGCAGGGGGTGAGGGCACAGCTCCTGCAGGGCTTGGGCTGCTGATTCACAGCCAGCACTGTTGCTCTGAGCTAAAAACAGCAGGGAAATAAAACGGTGATTTTTGTTTGCTGATGAGAAACTGGGTACTCCTGTCTTGGGGCAGGAGCTTGGCTTAGCCCTGTCACACTTTGGGATTGTGCTTCTGAGTTTTCCCTGGGCAGGGGGCCTTTCCAGTGGAAATAAGTCCTTACTCCCAGCCCGTGGAGTCCCAGGTTTGTGAATATGGGATGAATGAGCCAGGGGAGCTTGGGAGGAGCTCATGCTGGGAACAGCAGAGCCCTCCCAGCTGATGGGTCTGTCCAGGGCTGGGGGCGGGTGCTCAGCTGAACACATTGTTCACTTTGGCTCCTTTGCAGGCAGAAATGTTACAATCAGCTAATGAGATTGTACTCCAGCCTTGTGGGGTTTTCTCTTCTCCCTCAGAGTCATCCTGAGAGTGGATTTGGCAGAGCTTTAACTCTTGCTCCACACACTGATCTGTTTCTGCATTGATCCCGTATAATAAGAATTATAAGAAAAGGATAAAAGCTTGGTGAGCTGAAGAATGAATGGGAAGGATGTATGGAGGCAGGAGCAAAGTGGAAAAGAGCTGAATTGGTTGTTTCTGAAGAAAGGTCCCCTCCTGGGCTCTGTCCTGATGCCCTCTGTGGAAGGGGCTGACACCCTCCCAGTTTGCCTCTGGGAGGGGAGGGAGGCTGAGCTCTGTCCCTGGGGGAAGCCTCAAACTGCAGAGCTTTGAACCCCGGGATTCCTCCTGCCAAAGCTGTGCAGGGAAGAGCAGAGTAAACACTGCCCTGGAAGGTGACTGTTCCAGGGGACAGCAGAGCCTGGGAATGTGCCAGTGCAGGGGGGAGGAGGGAACCAGATGGGAGTGCCTGGAAAGCTGGAGCTCAGTGCCTGCAGTCTGCATTAACCTGTGAGTGCCCAGCTGAGAGCTGCCCTGGGCTGTGCCTGCTCCTGCATCCATCCATCCATCCATCCATCCATCCATCCATCCATCCATCCATCCATCCATCATCCATCCATCCATCCCATCCATCCATCCATCCATCCATCCATCCATCCATCCATCCATCCATCCATCCATCCCTCTGTGCTCCCTGTTCCAGCCCCAGCCTGCCTGCACAGCTCCCCAGGGTTCTGTGCTCTGTTTCTCTCTCTCCTGGCATCCTCTGCTTCTTCCAGTGTGACCTGCTATTCCTCATTTCACATCAAGATGCTTTGGGTTTGCTCAAGTGCTTGGAGTGGCAGAAACAATTTCCCTGCAGACCCTGTGGCTGTTTCTCATTCATTCTGCTGATTCCTAGAAGTGCTTCTGATAATGCAGATCCCCTTCAGCTGTAACTTCCCAATCTGAAATCAGTTCTGGCTCCATTTTGCTCCATGTTGTCATTACCAGGATGGTTTAGCAGCAGCTGGTGGATCTGCTCTGCTCACTTTACAGCTGGGCCCTTAGTAGGGCAGTCTCCTGGTGAAAAATAAGTCTGCTAATCTCTAATTCCCTGTGTTTGTTGGGGCTGGCTCTGTGAGCCGGGTTGGGTTCAGCTGCATGGACTCAGCAGAAGGCAGCACGGGCTGGTGGGTTGGATTTTGGGAAGGAATCCTTCCAGAGAGGGTGGGCAGCCCCCTGGATCCCTGGCAGTGCCCAAGGCCAAGCCCCTCTCCATCTTCCTTGGAGGCTCTTTCCAGGTGTGAAGAAGGGAGAGGTTTTGCTCTCCCCCAGGGCAGGTGGAGGTTCCAGGTCCCTGCTGTCACAGGACATCACACTCTGTGTTGTGTGTGGTTGTTCCTTTCTAATGGCAGGTGAGAGAAGAATCATTTTCACAGAATGTTAGGGAGGAATTAAAGCTGAGGGATGTGTGCAGGTCCTTATCCCATGGGGAACATCCCTGCCCTGAGCAGGGAAGGGTGGCACCCAGCTGGGAAAGGCTCAGCTCTAAATTTAGGAAATGTTTTGGAAAGTGTGGCTGAGGCATCACTCTGTTCTTCCCCTCCTCCCCTGCTGCCTCAGGGTGTCAGAGGATGAAGTGTGTGCATTACTGGGTTTCGCTTTCTTGGGTTATTTTTGGTTCAAATCCAGTGGGTTTTTCTGGGGTAGGATGTGTCCTGATTTTAAGGTGAGGAGCAGGTCTGCTGCTGCTCATGCTGCCATGTCACTTAAGAAACTAAATTTATTTAAAACAATTTTTTTCATACTTAATCTCAATTTCTGTGTGATCTGAGCGAAGGAATGGGCTGTATTTAACAGCACAGGCCAGTGCTCCAGCAGGCAGAGGTGCTTTGTAATGCTGGGGGAGGCAAAGCAGGGAACTGGCACTTTGGATGTGCCTTCAGCAGCATTTGATTCCAAAACCAATTCCAAAGGCCAAACTGCTGAAATGTGTTTTTACATGGGAGACGTTCCAGAGGGAAGGACTTGAAGTGCTGGAGGTGTTCTGGGTGTCTGGCAGGGCAGAAGGCAGCAGCTGCCTTTGCTGGGCTCTGGGAGTGTGGCCTCTTGTCCCTGGCTCTGCCAAGGAGCAGCAGGAACATGCATCAAGTGTCTGTTCTAGTGCATGGCTTTCACTTGCAGTTTAACCAACCAACTCCTCCTTTTCAGGGAGTTTCTGTTAGTTCATTTGAAACTTGAAATAACCCCGGGGATTTTTTGTATTTGTTTCATTTTTAGGCAAGTGTGTTTGGTAGCAGTTAATGCCTGAATCCGGGCAGAGGCCCAGGAGGTGCAGATTGTTTGAAGAACTTGGTGATTTCTGCTCCTTCCCATCTCTGCAGCTGGGGTTGCCTCAGTCCAAACCCCACTGACCACGTGCTGCTTCTGCTGCCGTGGCTGCTTTCAGCTCTGAAATGGGTTAATCTCAGCAGAAGACTTTCTGGTTTGATTTTGGAGGAAACATCTGGACATTGCTGTGGCTCCCCTGCCCCACGTGCTCTGGCTGCTTTGAAATTGCTGCACAGAAGGAGGGGGAGATGGGCAAAGGGAATTATTTTGTGATTAATTTCTTAATTGCTGAGCATCCAGATGTGGCAAAGGCTTTGTGCAGCAGCACTGAATTCGTCAGCACTTTCTGCTGGTGCTTTGTTTCCACACCATGTCGGGGTTTTCTTCCTTTCTGGGCAGCCCTAATAATTATCCACGGGAATCAGGATACTTGGGGTGTATTTTCCTGATTTTGTGGCTTTTAACATGGAGAGTGGAGCCGTGGATTTCTCCATTCCTTACCATCTGTGTGTTCCTTTCTGCCCTGGAGTGCAGCTCTGGGGGTTGAGGGTGTTTTGAAGACAGTTGATGTTATTTCCTGGTTTCTTTATTTGCTTGGTGCATGCATCAGATGCAGGATTCAGGTTTTCCTGCTCTGTCCTTCACAGCACAGGGGAGCAGCTGCTGCAGGGCTGGCCCTGCTGCTCCTCTCCAGCTCCTGAACCCCAGCAGTGCTGGTTGTGAAACTTGTCACTGGGGTTTAGCTGTGGCCACATGGTGTGAGCTGCTGTGCAGGTGGATCTGGGGACTGGTGCCAGAGAGTTTTTGGGCTGTATTTAACAGCACAGGCCAGTGCTCCAGCAGGCAGAGGTGCTTTGTGATGCTGGGGGAGGCAAAGCAGGGAACTGGCACTTTGGATGTGCCTTCAGCAGCATTTGATTCCAAAGCCAGTTCACTGTGGATCCCCAAGAGCAAACTGCTGAAATGTGGCTGTACATGGGAGATACTGCAGAGGGAAGGACGTGAACTGCTGGAGGGGTTTTGGTACTGAGTCCCTGGTACCAGGAGATGTTGGGGTGTTGCTCTGCAGAGACCTGGCCCCTGCAGTGGAATTCCTTTATAATGGCCAGCAGGGCTGGGATGGTGTCAGTCCTTGCTCCAGGATGGAGCTGTTGGTGTGTCTGTCAGCTGTTCTGGGGTTTCCCTGGGGCTGTTGGTGTGTCTGTCAGCTGTTCAGGGGTTGCTGTGGGGCTGTTGGTGTGTCTGTCAGTTACCCTGGGGTTTCCCTGGGGCTGTTGGTGTGTCTGTCAGCTGTTCAGGGGTTGTTGTGGGGCTGTTGGTGTGTCAGTCAGCTGTTCAGGGGTTGTTGTGGGGCTGTTGGTGTGTCAGTCAGTTACCCTGGGGTTGTTCTGGGGCTGTTGGTGTGTCTGTCAGTTACCCTGGTGTTTCCATGGGGCTGTTGGTGTGTCTGTCAGTTACCCTGGTGTTTCCCTGGGGCTGTTGGTGTGTCTGTCAGCTGTTCAGGGGTTGTTGTGGGGCTGTTGGTGTGTCTGTCAGTTACCCTGGGGTTGTTCTGGGGCTGTTGGTGTGTCTGTCAGCTGTTCAGGGGTTGTTGTGGGGCTGTTGGTGTGTCTGTCAGCTGTTCAGGGGTTGTTGTGGGGCTGTTGGTGTGTCTGTCAGCTGTTCAAGGGTTGTTGTGGGGCTGTTGGTGTGTCTGTCAGTTACCCTGGGGTTGTTCTGGGGCTGTTGGTGTGTCTGTCAGCTGTTCAGGGGTTGTTGTGGGGCTGTTGGTGTGTCTGTCAGCTGTTCAGGGGTTGTTGTGGGGCTGTTGGTGTGTCTGTCAGTTACCCTGGGGTTGTTGTGGGGCTGTTGGTGTGTCAGTCAGTTACCCTGGTGTTTCTCTGGGGCTGTTGGTGTGTCAATCAGTTACCCTGGGGTTTCTCTGGGGCTGTTGGTGTGTCTGTCAGCTGTTCAGGGGTTGTTGTGGGGCTGTTGGTGTGTCAGTCAGTTACCCTGGTGTTTCCCTGGGGCTGTTGGTGTGTCTGTCAGCTGTTCAGGGGTTGTTGTGGGGCTGTTGGTGTGTCTGTCAGCTGTTCAGGGGTTGTTGTGGGGCTGTTGGTGTGTCAGTCAGTTACCCTGGTGTTTCCCTGGGGCTGTTGGAGTGTCATTCAGCCTGGTGTCTGGTGCAGTGACCCCTGTGTGCTTGCAGGAGGCGCAGGGCAGAGTGGAGGTGGGCTGCAGACCGCGCTGCCATCGTCAGCCGCTGGAACTGGCTGCAGGCGCACGTGTCGGACCTGGAGTACCGGATCCGCCAGCAGACGGACATCTACCGCCAGATCCGCGCCAGCAAGGTGAGGGGCTGGGCCTGCTGTGCCCCGCCCTGCCCCACCCTGCCCCGCCCCACCCTGCCCCGCCCATCTACCGCCAGATCCGCGCCAGCAAGGTGAGGGGCTGGGCCTGCCCCGCCCTGCCCTGGGGCTGCCCCGCCCTGCCCCGCCCCGCCCCGCCCCGCCCATCTACCGCCAGATCCGCGCCAGCAAGGTGAGGGGCTGGGCCTGCTGTGCCCCGCCCTGCCCCACCCTGCCCCGCCCCGCCCTGCCCCGCCCCACCCTGCCCCGCCCATCTACCGCCAGATCCGCACCAGCAAGGTGAGGGGCTGGGCCTGCCCCGCCCTGCCCTGGGGCTGCCCCGCCCTGCCCCGCCCCGCCCCGCCCCGCCCATCTACCGCCAGATCCGCGCCAGCAAGGTGAGGGGCTGGGCCTGCTCTGCCCCGCCCTGCCCTGGGGCTGCCCCGCCCTGCCCCGCCCCACCCTGCCCCGCCCCGCCCATCTACCGCCAGATCTGCGCCAGCAAGGTGAGGGGCTGGGCCTGCTCTGCCCCGCCCTGCCCCACCCTGGGGCTGCCCCTGCCCCACCCTGCCCAGGGGCTGCTCCTGCCCTGGGGCTGCCCCACCCTGCCCCAGGGCTATCCCTGCCCCACCCCGGGGCTGCCTGGCCTCCTGCTGCCTCCTCTCCCAGCACAGAGGGGGTGAGCTCTGCTGTGTCCCCCTGCCTCTCCCCAGAGCAGATGGCAGAGCTGTGACCGTGGGGATGCAGTTTGCCAGGGGCTGAGTGAATTCCTGTCCTGCTCAGTGTAATAAGTGGAGGGACCAGTACCTGCCTGTAGAGTCAGTCTGTGCTGCTCAGCACAGCTGCTGCTGTTCCACCTGTGATGCTGCTCCCCATCACTCAAACCTTTCTCTTTTTCTCTGGTATTTTTTAATGACCTTTCCATTCTTTCTTTTTGGGAGTAGCTGAAGATGGGGATAAGAAAAACTGAGACTTAGTGGAAAAGGGAGTGGCCTGTGGAGGAAGTTAGTTTAGATGCTATCTGAACAGGCTTAAAATTGAGTCTGTTCTGTTTAAAAAAGATCATGTTTTGGTGCTGACCTTTCTCTGAGGAAGGATTTTTTTTAGCATTGCTCTCACATGGTGGTAGAATGAGGGAGAGCAGAGAAGGGATGAGGAAGGGATTGTTATGGAGACTTGTTCAGGCATGCACATCTAAATGTCAGGCCTTGGAGGAAGGAATGTCTGGAGTTTGTGGCAAGAAGGCTCCTGGTATTGCATCAACAGAGAGATCTCAGGAATTCAGTCTGGCACACGCCTTTCCCAGGATGTGTGCTGCTCTGGGCTGCTGGGGAGAGGCTTGCAGGGGGTAGAAACAGGACAGGGAGACTGGACTTGGATGCAGCTGTGTAGGAAAACAGCCTTAATTGAGGGAGTGAGGGCTCTAAAGGAGAGGGTGGAAGAGCACAGCTTGTGAGCAGAATCCATCACTGAGAGCAGGGCAGAAGCTTCTGGGAGGTGGTCAAATGAATGATTCTTCAGAAAGAATCATGTTCTTGAAGCTGACAGTGCTTGGGTTTTAGTACAAAATACAAAATAGCTGAATGCTAAAAGTCAAGTACTGGAAGAAAGGAGAAAACTGATGGAATGATGTGGAAAGTTCAGGGCTTTCACCAGGTGATGGCAACCTGGCAGGCTCAGGAGTGGCCTGAAAATGGTGACAGGCACCCCCTGTTTTATCTAAGGCTGCAGCCTCAGGGTGTGAGAGGAGGTTCTGGCCTCTGCATCACCCTGTGATTTGTCCAAAGCAGATGAATGAAGGTGCAGGGCACTCACAACTGGGCTGTTCTGGGTGGTGGCTGCTCTGCCTGAAGAAGGGAAAGGCAGAGCCAGGAGTCCCACATCCCCCATCTTTGAGGGCTGCATGGAGGAGATTCTTGCACCCAGCTCTTGTTGCCTTGGTGTCATTGAGCTCTGGGGTGCTTGTCAAACAGATTCTGTTTGCACCAGTGAAAAACTAGAGAGTGTCCCAAAGGGGCTCGGAACAAGAACAGGAGAAACAACCCCGTGTTTCAGTAACACACATTGCTGCAATGGATTTGGCTTCAGATTGTACAAGGAAAACAGTTAAAGAATTTGGAAACACCTTGTTTTTTGTATCAATATAACCTAACTCCGGCCTACTTGGCCATAAGGAGGTTAAAATGTAGCTGCTTCAGGAATTCAGAGTTCTACAAGTTCTAAAGTTCAAAGAAATTTGATTTCATTCTTTTTTAGGTTAATTACCTTTCCCTGTTAGAGTTTACATCCCAGTGTACCCTTCAAGAAAGACACATTGCTGTGTCTGATCAAAGCAGGGGAGGGAGAGGCAGTCAGAAATAACCCCGTGTTTGGAGGGTGAACTCTGCCTGGGTGTCTGAACTCCCAGTCTGCAGGCACTGAGGAGCAGCAGCTTGGAGGGCAGCCCTGCAGCTGTGTCCTGTCCCAGACAACGTGCCCAGGTTCTCCTGCAGGCTCCCTGTGCTCTGGCACTCTGGGCAACCTCCAGAATTGTGTGCAGGTGACTGAAAACAGCCCCTGCACAGCTCTTGTTTGACCAAGTGCAACTCACTGGGGCTTGCCTTTGTCCTGGGCTGTAGGTTCCACCAACTCCCTAATCCCTTGCACATTTTGCCCTGCTTTGTTACCATACAGCTCAGAATATGCACAATTACAACTATTTTATTTCACTTTGTGTTGTTCTGAGGGCAAAGCAGTCCTGCCTTTACAGTTAAACAGAGACAGGACAGCATATGTCAAACCTGATAAAACAGTGCTCAGGCACTGTCCAGCTAAGTTTATAGCACTATCTTTCTTTCCTTAGTGATTTTTTGTAAATACCACTTCCTGGGAGGGGGGAGGTCTGCTCAGAGTAACAGGTTTGCAGATTTTTGTCACCTGTTTGCTTGGCAGTGGTGGCAGGCTCTGTGGTGTGTGGTGAGAGCAGTGCTCTGTGCCCCCTCTGGCACTGTGTCCTGGGGAGGAGGGACAGGAGGGTGTCAGAGCCCTGGAGCTGCCTCAGCCTCTCTCCATCCTCTCTGGGCTGGGCAGCACATCTGGAATCCAGTGTGGGGGTTTGGGGGCCCATGAGCTGCAGTTCCCCTGCAGAGCACAGGATGTGCAGTGAGTGGCTGTTCCCTGCAGAGCACAGGATGTGCAGTGAGTGGCTGTTCCCTCTGCAGAGCACAGGATGTGCAGTGAGTGGCTGTTCCTCTGGAGAGCACAGGATGTGCAGTGAGTGGCTGTTCCCTGCAGAGCACAGGATGTGCAGTGAGTGGCTGTTCCTCTGGAGAGCACAGGATGTGCAGTGAGTGGCTGTTCCCTGCAGAGCACAGGATGTGCAGTGAGTGGCTGTTCCCTGCAGAGCACAGGATGTGCAGTGAGTGGCTGTTCCCTCTGCAGAGCACAGGATGTGCAGTGAGTGGCTGTTCCCCTGCAAAGCACAGGATGTGCAGTGAGTGGCTGTTCCCTGCAGAGCACAGGATGTGCAGTGAGTGGCTGTTCCTCTGGAGAGCACAGGATGTGCAGTGAGTGGCTGTTCCCTGCAGAGCACAGGATGTGCAGTGAGTGGCTGTTCCCTCTGCAGAGCACAGGATGTGCAGTGAGTGGCTGTTCCCCTCCAGAGCACAGGATGTGCAGTGAGTGGCTGTTCCCCTGCAGAGCACAGGGTGTGCAGTGAGTGGCTGTTCCCTCCAGAGCACAGGATGTGCAGTGAGTGGCTGTTCCCTGCAGAGCACAGGATGTGCAGTGAGTGGCTGTTCCCCTGGAGAGCACAGGATGTGCAGTGAGTGGCTGTTCCCTCTGCAGAGCACAGGATGTGCAGTGAGTGGCTGTTCCCCTGCAGAGCACAGGATGTGCAGTGAGTGGCTGTTCCTCTGGAGAGCACAGGATGTGCAGTGAGTGGCTGTTCCCCTGCAGAGCACAGGATGTGCAGTGAGTGGCTGTTCCTCTGGAGAGCACAGGATGTGCAGTGAGTGGCTGTTCCCTGCAGAGCACAGGATGTGCAGTGAGTGGCTGTTCCTCTGGAGAGCACAGGATGTGCAGTGAGTGGCTGTTCCCTGCAGAGCACAGGATGTGCAGTGAGTGGCTGTTCCCTCTGCAGAGCACAGGATGTGCAGTGAGTGGCTGTTCCCTCTGCAGAGCACAGGATGTGCAGTGAGTGGCTGTTCCCTCTGGAGAGCACAGGATGTGCAGTGAGTGGCTGTTCCCTGCAGAGCACAGGATGTGCAGTGAGTGGCTGTTCCCTGCAGAGCACAGGATGTGCAGTGAGTGGCTGTTCCCTCTGGAGAGCACAGGATGTGCAGTGAGTGGCTGTTCCCCTGGAGAGCACAGGATGTGCAGTGAGTGGCTGTTCCCTCCAGAGCACAGGATGTGCAGTGAGTGGCTGTTCCCAGCAGAGCACAGGATGTGCAGTGAGTGGCTGTTCCTCTGGAGAGCACAGGATGTGCAGTGAGTGGCTGTTCCCTCCAGAGCACAGGATGTGCAGTGAGTGGCTGTTCCCTGCAGAGCACAGGATGTGCAGTGAGTGGCTGTTCCCCTCCAGAGCACAGGATGTGCAGTGAGTGGCTGTTCCCCTGCAGAGCACAGGGTGTGCAGTGAGTGGCTGTTCCCTCCAGAGCACAGGATGTGCAGTGAGTGGCTGTTCCCTGCAGAGCACAGGATGTGCAGTGAGTGGCTGTTCCCCTGCAGAGCACAGGATGTGCAGTGAGTGGCTGTTCCCTCTGCAGAGCACAGGATGTGCAGTGAGTGGCTGTTCCCTGCAGAGCACAGGATGTGCAGTGAGTGGCTGTTCCCTGCAGAGCACAGGATGTGCAGTGAGTGGCTGTTCCCTGCAGAGCACAGGATGTGCAGTGAGTGGCTGTTCCTCTGGAGAGCACAGGATGTGCAGTGAGTGGCTGTTCCCCTGCAGAGCACAGGATGTGCAGTGAGTGGCTGTTCCTCTGGAGAGCACAGGATGTGCAGTGAGTGGCTGTTCCTCTGGAGAGCACAGGATGTGCAGTGAGTGGCTGTTCCCTCCAGAGCACAGGATGTGCAGTGAGTGGCTGTTCCCTGCAGAGCACAGGATGTGCAGTGAGTGGCTGTTCCCCTCCAGAGCACAGGATGTGCAGTGAGTGGCTGTTCCCCTGCAGAGCACAGGGTGTGCAGTGAGTGGCTGTTCCCTCCAGAGCACAGGATGTGCAGTGAGTGGCTGTTCCCTGCAGAGCACAGGATGTGCAGTGAGTGGCTGTTCCCCTGCAGAGCACAGGATGTGCAGTGAGTGGCTGTTCCCTCTGCAGAGCACAGGATGTGCAGTGAGTGGCTGTTCCCTGCAGAGCACAGGATGTGCAGTGAGTGGCTGTTCCCTGCAGAGCACAGGATGTGCAGTGAGTGGCTGTTCCCTCTGGAGAGCACAGGATGTGCAGTGAGTGGCTGTTCCCTGCAGAGCACAGGATGTGCAGTGAGTGGCTGTTCCCTGCAGAGCACAGGATGTGCAGTGAGTGGCTGTTCCTCTGGAGAGCACAGGATGTGCAGTGAGTGGCTGTTCCCCTGGAGAGCACAGGATGTGCAGTGAGTGGCTGTTCCCTCTGCAGAGCACAGGATGTGCAGTGAGTGGCTGTTCCCTGCAGAGCACAGGATGTGCAGTGAGTGG
This sequence comes from Erithacus rubecula, assembly GCF_903797595.1. Lineage (NCBI taxonomy): Eukaryota > Metazoa > Chordata > Aves > Passeriformes > Muscicapidae > Erithacus > Erithacus rubecula. The sequence continues at coordinate 401,517 of NC_136679.1, read as the reverse complement.
CTGTTCCCCTGGAGAGCACAGGATGTGCAGTGAGTGGCTGTTCCCTCTGCAGAGCACAGGATGTGCAGTGAGTGGCTGTTCCCTGCAGAGCACAGGATGTGCAGTGAGTGGCTGTTCCCTGCAGAGCACAGGATGTGCAGTGAGTGGCTGTTCCCTGCAGAGCACAGGATGTGCAGTGAGTGGCTGTTCCCTGCAGAGCACAGGATGTGCAGTGAGTGGCTGTTCCCTCTGCAGAGCACAGGATGTGCAGTGAGTGGCTGTTCCCTGCAGAGCACAGGATGTGCAGTGAGTGGCTGTTCCCTCTGGAGAGCACAGGATGTGCAGTGAGTGGCTGTTCCTCTGGAGAGCACAGGATGTGCAGTGAGTGGCTGTTCCCTGCAGAGCACAGGATGTGCAGTGAGTGGCTGTTCCCCTCCAGAGCACAGGATGTGCAGTGAGTGGCTGTTCCCCTGGAGAGCACAGGATGTGCAGTGAGTGGCTGTTCCCTGCAGAGCACAGGATGTGCAGTGAGTGGCTGTTCCCCTCCAGAGCACAGGATGTGCAGTGAGTGGCTGTTCCCTGCAGAGCACAGGATGTGCAGTGAGTGGCTGTTCCCTCTGGAGAGCACAGGATGTGCAGTGAGTGGCTGTTCCCCTGCAAAGCACAGGATGTGCAGTGAGTGGCTGTTCCCTCTGCAGAGCACAGGATGTGCAGTGAGTGGCTGTTCCCCTGGAGAGCACAGGATGTGCAGTGAGTGGCTGTTCCCTGCAGAGCACAGGATGTGCAGTGAGTGGCTGTTCCCTCTGCAGAGCACAGGATGTGCAGTGAGTGGCTGTTCCCTGCAGAGCACAGGATGTGCAGTGAGTGGCTGTTCCCCTGGAGAGCACAGGATGTGCAGTGAGTGGCTGTTCCCTGCAGAGCACAGGATGTGCAGTGAGTGGCTGTTCCCCTGGAGAGCACAGGATGTGCAGTGAGTGGCTGTTCCCTGCAGAGCACAGGATGTGCAGTGAGTGGCTGTTCCCCTCCAGAGCACAGGATGTGCAGTGAGTGGCTGTTCCCTGCAGAGCACAGGATGTGCAGTGAGTGGCTGTTCCCTCTGGAGAGCACAGGATGTGCAGTGAGTGGCTGTTCCCCTGCAAAGCACAGGATGTGCAGTGAGTGGCTGTTCCCTCTGCAGAGCACAGGATGTGCAGTGAGTGGCTGTTCCCTGCAGAGCACAGGATGTGCAGTGAGTGGCTGTTCCTCTCTTGCAGGGGCTGATAGTTCTGGGGGAAGCTGCTGCCCCCGAGGATTGCCGTGCCCGAGCTGAGGTGAAGTTGGAGCCCGGAGCCGAGCGCCTGGTGAGTGCCTGACTGCTGCACCCTGCCCTGCACACCTGCCCTGCACACCTGGCCAGGATGCTGCACCCTGCCCTGCACACCTGGCCAGGGAGGGCACTGCTGCACCCTGCCCTGCACACCTGCCCTGCACACCTGCCCTGCACACCTGGCCAGGATGCTGCACCCTGCCCTGCACACCTGGCCTGCACCCTGCCCTGCACACCTGGCCAGGGAGGGCACTGCTGCAGCTCTGGGGCAGGTGGATGCTCACACCAGCTCCTCCCTGGGACTCTGGGTGGAATCACTGATCCTGTTCTGTAGCTCACCCCACCCTCCCACCTGATTTTGGGGTTAATAAACAACAGGATTTAAACATCTTTTAGAGCAGAGTTCCTGGGGCACCTTTGTGATACCCTTTTGCATTTTGTGAAGCTTTAAAATCCTAACTAATCCTTTCCCTCCAGCAGAAAAGTACCTCAAACTGAGAGCAGCATGATTAGCAAAGGCTGCTAAAGATGTGGCCATTTAATATCTGCCTGAGCATTCCCCCTTGTTAAGGGCACTAATGATTGCAGTGAGATGCACTGGAAACTATGCAGAGTGCCAGGTATTTATTATTTAATGCAGAAATGTAGGGCACAGACTAAAGGCATGATCATAGTGCTCAGGCTGCCTGTGATTGCTCTGGATCCTGGGGATGCCTGGGTGTGTGAAAATGGAGATTTGGAAGCTGTGGTGGAGTAGGAGGACAAGGGTGGTCCCTGGAACTTCTGCAGGTTCTGCTTGGCACTTCCTCGTGGCCCTGTGTGCCTTCCTGGCTGTTCATTCCCCTTCCACAGGGACTCCACATCACTCCACACTCCCAGCTCCTCTGGGGCAGTGCTGGAAGTGTCACCCCTGCAACCACTGCCTCTGGCACCAGCCCCTGGGTTTGTGCTTAATTAGGGCTGCTCATTAGGGCGGGGTGGAGTCAGAGCCTTGATCTGCTCCAAGCCAGAGATTACCCAGAGCCTGTCTGTGGTCAGGGCTCCTTCTGCAGAGGCATCTCTTGGGCCTCTCCTGGAGAGCTGCTGATCACTCTGGCACCCTGCAGGCCCTTCACCAAACTGGCACAGTACAGACACATCTGCAGAGGGAGGAATCCACCCTGCTCATCCCCAGCTCCTGGGATCTCCTCCTGCTGGATCTGTGTCCTTGGGCATCTCTCCCTACGTGGGATGGGGCTGATAATCCCCAGGAGCAGCTAATCCTCTCACCAGTGCAGGGAAGGGCTTTGCAAACAGGGCCTGGGAATGTCTGCTGGGAAATGAAGCTCAGCAGGTGAATAAATATTTTTGCCTGAAGGTGGAAATAATGTGGAGCCCTGAAGACATAACTTGGCTGCTGATTTTGGTTCCTGCACTTGAAATATTTATTTAGGGGCTATAGCTGGTGGTAGGTGAAGGTCTGAACCTGCCTGATGTAGGGTTTTTTGGGGACATTGCTGGTGTTGGCTCAAGCCTCCCTGTGTGCACACAGCTCTTTGCTGCCAGCAGCAGATGTGCTACAGTTGAACCTTTACACCCCCTGAGAGTCCCAGGGATCCTGAGGACCTGGACCTGAGACCCCAAACACGTGGAAGAGCTCAGTGAGGAGCAGGGGTGTGATCCTGGTGCTGTGGGTGCTGCTCTGGATCCCAGGCTGGCTGGGACAGCCCTGGAGGTGTGAGAGTGAGAGTGCAGGAGGTGTTGGCTCTGCTCTGTGCTGGGTACACCCAGCTCAGGGTGATAAAGGGAGCCTGGGCTGCCCCTGATAAACACACAGTGCACTGAAATTCCAGCCCTTCCACAGGAAGCACTGAACCCCTCTGTTCCTATCTTGAGCCAGCAAGACAGAGCGAGCTCCTGGAGAAGTTCCTCCTTTCAGACCCTTTCTGGAGAAGAAAATAAACGATTTCAAAAGAGCTCATGAGTCATGAGCAGCCGCCCTGCTGCACCAGGGGTGCCTCTGGCAGGGCTCACGTGGAGCCTCAGCCTTGCCAAGCCTCTGGAAAGCAGAGGGAAAGTGTTCAGCTGCTGCATGACCTCACCTGGCTGGGCTGCTGGCTTCACCTGCTGCCTCAGGTGTGACCTGAGCTCGCTGCTCTGCCTCTCTGGGTGCCACAGTAGTCTCGTCCTGTCTTTGCTCCCCCACAGGAGAAATGTCTCTTTTAGCAGAAGTGTAAAAATCCCTGCAAAGTTCCTCAAACAGGCCCAGGCAGAAGTTGTCTGAGTTGTTAGAAATGGCCCTTCCCTGGTGACTCAGGTCTCTGCTCTTCTGGAAACTTAATCCAGCTCTGCCATGGGCTGGTTTTGTTGTTTATTGAGTCGGGGGTGTTTGCAGGGGAGATTTAATCACCACAATCCAGATGGGTTTGGGATGGAGTCAGGGCCAGGCAGGGGGCTTGGCTGACCATCTGTGTGGTGTCAGAGCTCTGCCTTTGCCTTTTTCTTGGTGCTTGAAGCACATCACCCCTGTGTGCTGAGAGGGAGCCCAGTGAGAGGCAGGGCAGGGGTGCAGGAGGTGCTGCTTGAAGGAAGAAATGAGGTTTAAGCCCAGGGAGGAGCAAGTCTGGCACAAACTGGGGCTGGAGGGGTGAGTGCCAGAGGCATGGACACTGCTGGGCTGCCCAGGGTGGGCAGCAGGAATGGCTCTGCTGGGAGTGACAATGCTGCTGCTCCCTGCAGATCAGGGGTTTGTGTTTCACACCTCAGACAGAAGGGGTTGGGGAGCACTGTGTTTTTAACTCAATTTTTACTCACTTTGCTCTACCAAAAAGTTGCTTCCAGCTTTGTATTTATCCAGCACTTTCAGCTCCCATCCAGACCCCCCAGCCTGGGTTCACACTCATTTAAAGCACTCCCTGAAATGCTGTTTGGACTGTGTTTGCACAGGTAGTGAGTTAAAATGCAAATTCAGTTTTGCAAGTCAGTTCCCCTCTCCCTCCCTCCCTGTTTTCCCCCAAAGTGCTTAGGCAGGAGCTTTCCACCAGAGCAGAAACCAAGCTGCAGGAGAGGCTGCAGAGCTTTACAGGTGGAGATGAACTTGTTTGCACCACGGAGACAAAATGCTAAAATCTCCTTAAAGCCCTCAGCCTTTCATGCTGCTGGATGCCTGAGGGGAATTAAAGTCCTTTGGATGTTGGAATGAAAGAGCTGCCATGTATCCATCCTGGTCTCCTGTTCATGCAGTGACTTCTGAGCCCTGGTGTGAAATCCTGTGTGGGAATCCATGGCTGCAGTGCAGAATCCTCAACCAGAACCCAAGAACAAACATTGTGGCTATTGAAGAAACTTTTATTAATTTATATTTTTCTCACCTTAGAGTGTGTCTGGATCCCAGCCCCTAGAAACCTTGGGTGTTTCTGCTGCAAATACTCCTGAATCCCACCCCACCAAGCCCTGTGGAGCACCAAGACCTGTCAATGGAGTTATTAACACGTAAGCTCTTGGATATTCTGCAGGAGTTGGCTTTATGACCTTGGCAGTTTCCCATTGGAATCCAGGCTGTAGCTGGGTTGTAGCTGGGTTGGTAATGGTATAGGTGGTGTCTTTTTTCCAAAAGTACAGTAGTAGAACATGCCTGGAAACATTTTGGAGGAGATTGCTTGCTTGAGGTTTTCTGCTGCATTGTTTTGCTGAAAATGGAATTAAACTGAGCTGTGTTTACATGAACAAGCCCTGCAGGCAGCTGTGCACTGAGCATGGGCAAAACTTGTTTCTTGATGAGTAGTTTTAATACATCTACAAATTGTGTGATTCAAAAGTACTAACACCCTGCTCACAGAATTATCTGTAACCACTGACCCACTTTAGTAGAGTTATGGAAGAATCACATTGATCTGGGGAGTAAAACTTCCTAAATTCTTAATTTCTCCAGGCTGCTTTTATTGAGAAAGTCTTGAAGTGGGTAAATGAAAACAAGTGAAAGACATTCCCCAATGCTGCAGGGTTGAACCACTTGAAAACCCTTGAAAAACATTGCACTTGCTTAGTGTCTTGAGGAGGCAGGGAAAGGAGAGGGGAAAAGGGGAGGAGGGAAGGATGGAGGGATGGATGGAGGGAGGGATGGAGGGAGGGATGGAAGGATGGAGGGAGGGATGGATGGAGGGAGGGAGGGATGGATGGAGGGATGGATGGAGGGAGGGATGGAGGGAGGGATGGCTCCTGCCCCGTGTAGTGTGAGCAGATCAAGGAGCCCATGGCTGCAGCTGGAGCACTGCAGGCTGGAACAGAGCCCTTTGTATCCCTGTAGCCTTTGAACTGCACAGCCTTAGACCACAGGGCTTTCATGTTTTGCATTTTTAGAAATGAAACACTTGCAGAACAGACATGAAAAGGTTGCACAGATGAGGCACTGCTGTGCTGGGGTCTGCTCGGGGCACGGGGCATTGCTGCCAGGGTTCTGCATCCTTTGTGCCTCAGAGAGGTTGATTTAACTCTGCACCTTTCTGGGGTCACTGCTGAGAGCTGGCACGGGCAGAGAGCTCAGGTACTCATCAGAACCAAGTTTACATCCAGGTTAAATATTTTTATGTCAAATTAAATGCTCTCTGCCATTTAGACTCAATGAAAACCTCTCGTCTTAAGATTCCCCAAACTCTCGTTCTGGAGGAAACTGAATTCTAGGGTTAAAGCTGTTCAGGTCTAGAGTGGCTCTTGCTCTGTGGCTTTCAGAGCTGGTTTTTCATTCAGAGCTTCCCAAGGCATTTTGTCCAGGGTTCAGTCACAGAGGGTGGAGTGGCTGCAGTAGCAGCAGACACTGGGGTCGGTTTGCTGACACCACGAGCTGCTCAGGTGTGCAGCACGAGCTGCTGCTGTGTGTGTGAGTAACAGGAGCTGTGTTTGTGTGCTGGGCAGGCTGCAGCCTGGCCTGGCAGAGCACGCTCAGGGAGATGGCCAGGAGGCCGAGGAGCTGCTGCACAAGAGGCAGCGCCTGGCGGCCGCCGACGGCTCCTGCGTGGCCGCGCGCACCCGCCCCGTCCTGGGCTGCAAGAAGCGGCGCCTCGTCCGGCCCAGCACCATCATCCCCCTCGCCAAAAAGGTCAGTGTGCTGCTCTGCCTCTGCCTGGGCACCTGGGAAAACCAGCAGGGAGGAGGAGCAGGGCTTCAGAGGCAGAGGGCTGGCAGATTTGCCTGAGCTCTCACTGGGGAGGGAGGGTGCTGAACGAGGGAGGGTGCTGAACTTGAGAGGGTGCTGAACTTGAGAGGATGCTGAACTCATGAGGATGCTGAGCTCCTGAGGATGCTGAGCTCATGAGGGTGCTGAACTCAGGAGGGTGCTGAGCTCCTGAGGATGCTGAGCTCCTGAGGATGCTGAGCTCCTGAGGATGCTGAGCTCATGAGGATGCTGAACTTGGGAGGATGCTGAGCTCCTGAGGATGCTGAGCTCCTGAGGGTGCTGAGCTCCTGAGGGTGCTGAACTCCTGAGGGTGCTGAACTCATGAGGATGCTGAGCTCCTGAGGATGCTGAGCTCCTGAGGATGCTGAGCTCATGAGTTTTTTCTCAAGCCAACCTGCCTGAGGTGAGCTCAAGGCCAGGTAGGTCAGTGTGGCACAGTCTGAGCAGGAGCCCTGAGCAGTCAGGAAATCTTGACTCTGAGACAGGAATTAGCAAAGCCCCAGGAGCTCTCTGCTGCTGCTCAAGGGAAAACCTCAGCTGCTTGCCCAGGGATGAATGCCCTGTCTCTGCCTGGTTTGTTTCCTTTATTATTGGTTTTTATGCTCCTCTCCCTTATGCAGAATTCATTCAGTGGAAATGCAGTTTATTGCCTGTATGAGGAAGGGCCGTGTTTAATTCTTTGCATTTTCTCTTAGGAATACCATAAACTGTCAGTTGGAGGGAAAATAGTGAGAATTGGAGGAAATGAGGACCTTTATTTGTGCATGCAGAGCCATAATGGCAAAAATGCACTTACCTTTGAGACAAAGTGTTTCAAGTTTAACTTTCCCACAAGGGTTGGGGGTTTTTCACTCTGCGGATGTTTTAAAGAGAAGCTCCAAAAGCAGAAATTTTTTGAGCAAAATAGATTCTTGCTCAGCTGAGTCAGCTTTAACTGATTACTTATCTGCAGTTTTATTTGGGGTATTTCTGGGAGAGCTCTGCAGTGATTCCTTGGCAGGATCTTCAGTGATTTGGAAGTTGAACTTTCTCGTGGTGGGTGCTGCCTTGTGCACTCAGTGCTTGAAGAATTGGTGTAAATTCTGTGTTAGGTCTTTGTTGTTGTCATCAAACACCTTTGGTAATCAGAGATGGCTCAGAAGAGCAGTTCCAGGGGATTTCTGAGTGCTCCTCCAGCCATCCCAGAGACAGCTGAGTCATGGCCAAGTTGCTCCAGAAATACCTCCAGAAATAAATACCATGTCCAGTGTCCTCCACTCTCCTGCCCAGCACAGGGTGGCTGAGGATTGAACTTGCCACATGCACTGTGGAGTTTTTGATCCTGTAATGTTTTTATTGTTCTTTTATTGTTTTCCTCCCCATTTGATGCACACATTTATGGGAATTTGTGCCCAAAGCTGGGGGCAGCCCTGCAGCTCCCACGCTGGCAGAGTGGCAGGATTGCCTCTCTCCTTGCACAGCCATCCTGCTTAGAAAGCCCTGTGGGATTAATCTTTTTTTTTTTTTTTATTAATTAATTCCCAGCAGTGGTACAGCACTGCTGATTCATTTTTTGGATCCATCACAACCTTCACATCCTCTGGGCAGAACTTCCAGAGGTGGCAGTTAATGCTTCCTCCTCTTCTCTGCACTGCATTTGCTTCTTGCATTTGCCCTCAGTGAATTATATTCGATTTATTTTAGATAATTTCTCTTAACTTGTGACCAGGAGTGGGTTTCCAGCTCTTTCCTTCTCAGTGTAGTTATTTGCTGTGGATATTCTCTCCCATCCTTCAAGCCTTTCATGGAAATTATTTGAATAATTCTGACTCAGAGCTCCAGGTTAATCCATTCTCCCATTTTGGTGGGGAGCTGTTTGCCCTGCATGGGATTTATTTCCAGTTGTGTGTCTGCTTGCAGTGGTCTCACAGATGAAGTCTGTCTCAAGTCTGTAATCTGTGAATTGAGGCTCTGGCCTGGATTAAGGAGCAGGGTTGAGAAGCACCTTTGTCCCTCAGTGTCCCTGCAAGTGTCAGCTCCTGGCACATAATGATGGCTCTGACCCACTAGAGCTAAAAACAGCTTCTTTCCCCCTTCTCTGACAGCACAATTGTGCTGCTTCATGGTTTTTATAAATGAGGTTTCAACCTTGATAAAATTAAACACTTTTAGTCAAATTTAGCAGCTGTTAAACTGTCTGTGCTGGTAAGTTGTAGTTTTCAGTTGTGTTTATGCAAAGTGAAAGCATCCTCTGGTGAGGCCAGACTGAATTAACAGGTTCTGTGTAAGGTGGAGAAACAACAGAGGGCTGTGTATGTGTGTATGTAATTATATAATATATAATTAATATTGAATATACTATAGATATATGTTATGCATAAATATGATTTTATAACTATTTATAAATGTCACATAGCAGCTATTCAGTATAATAAATTATGTAGAAATGAAATTAATTTATTTTATGTTTATTGATAATCAAATGTAACTGTAATATACAATATACAGGTTTGATTTTAGATATTTTATATATGTACACAGTATGTATATGTAGAAGCAATATTTAAAAAGTAAAGCTGCTTTTGGGGTGTTTTCTGTGAGCTGTGTGCAGGGTCCCTGGGCTGGCTCTGGCATGTCCCTGTGTCCCTGTGCAGGCCATAAACTATCAGCTGGAGAGAAAAGAGTGAGAATTGCAGGAAATAATGATCTTTATTTGTGCGTGCAGAACCATAATTACAAAAATCCACTTACCTTTATTTCCTTTATACCCTGTGTCCATCTGTCCTTGTGTCCCTGTATCCCTGTGTGTCCCCATGTCCCCTGTCCCTGTGTCCCCCTGTCCCTGTGCCATGCCCCTGTCGTGTCCCGTGCCAGGCTCCCCGGGGGTTGCCGCGCTGCGGCTGTGCCTGTGCTCTGAACCCCGGCTGCGCGCTGTGCTGCGCCCGCGGCCCCGCCGCGCCCGAGGTGCCGCTGGAGGCGCCGCTGCTGGAGCGCCTGGCGCAGCTGGACTCGTGCATCCACCCCGTGCTGTCCTTCCCCGACGGTGAGCGGGGCTGGGCGGGGCGGGGCGGGGCGGGGCGGGGCTGGGGTGGGGCAGGGCGGGGCTGGGCTGGGGCGGGGCTGGGGTGGGGCAGGGCTGAGGTGGGGCAGGGCGGGGCGGGGCTGGGCTGGGGCGGGGCTGGGGCTGGGTGGGGCAGGGCTGGGGCGGGGCTGGGGCGGGCACGTGTCAGTACAGCCACACACAGGTACAGGCACACACAGGTACAGCCACACAGCGGTACAGGCGCACACTGGCACAGTGTGCACACGGGTACAGGCGCACTCGGGTACAGGCACACACAGGTACAGCCACACACAGGTACAGCCACACACCGACACAGCCACACACCGACACAGCCACACACAGGTACAGCCACACACAGGTACAGCCACACACAGGTACAGCCGCACACAGGCACAGCCACACACAGGCACAGCCACACACCGGTACAGCCACACACAGGCACAGCCACACACAGGTACAGCCACACACCGACACAGCCACACACAGGTACAGCCACACACTGACACAGCCACACACAGGTACAGCCACACACAGGTACAGCCACACACCGACACAGCCACACACCGACACAGCCACACACCGACACAGCCACACACAGGTACAGCCACACACAGGTACAGCCACACACAGGCACAGCCACACACAGGTACAGCCACACACAGGCACAGCCACACACCGACACAGCCACACACAGGTACAGCCACACACAGGCACAGCCACACACAGGCACAGCCACACACAGGTACAGCCACACACCGACACAGCCACACACAGGTACAGCCGCACACAGGTACAGCCACACACAGGTACAGCCACACACAGGTACAGCCACACACCGGTACAGCCACACACCGACACAGCCACACACAGGCACAGCCACACACAGGTACAGCCACACACCGACACAGCCACACACAGGTACAGGCACACACAGGCACAGCCACACACAGGTACAGCCACACCCGTCCCTCTGCGGCGTGTCTGAGACCCGAGCCCTGGCTGGGGCAGGGAAGGGGCACACCTGGGATTGGGGAATCTCCACCAAGCCAAGCAGTGCCTGGGAGTCCTTGCTGAGACCTGCTCCGGGGTCCTTGGGGCTCCAAACCACTTGGAAGGGTTTGCTGCCATGGGTTTGTCCATCTGTGTAAAATGATTTGGGGATTGGTTTGTCGTGGGAAATCCTTTTGACCTCCCAAGGGATTGAAAATGATCCTCCATGGTTGGGTAGGCACAGCAAGGAGGGATGTTCCCGTCAGGACACTCAGTTTCCTGTGTTACAGCTTCAGGGTTAATCATCATTAAGAGGAATAATTAACCAACCCTGACCCTGGGCTACTCACAGATTTCATCTGTAGGGACTTTTCCCATGGGAAGAGCAGTTTCCAGAGCTGATGCTCTTCTCAGGAGAGTTGGGCAGTGCATGGGTCACATTGGTTCCTTCCCTGGTGGGAGTTTGTGGCTCTCGAGGTGTAAAAATTGTGTCTGCCCCATCCTTGGAAGTGTTCAGGCTGGATGGGACAAGCTGAGGTGTGCAAGGTGTCCCTGGCCAGGCCATTCTGGGATCCTCGTGCTGGGAGGAAGGTGTGTGTGCCTGGGTTTAAATTCAGCTTTTCACAAACTTCATGTGACAGTAGGAAATGCAGGGGGTGTCTGGGAGCAATTAATGTGGCCTCTTTCATTAGCACTATATTTAAACCAGACTGAAATAGTAAATTGGTGCTATTTTTAGCTAGACCCCTCCCCTCCCAAAGACACAGCTCTGATCAGGAGTGCTCTAGGAACTTAATGAACTCCTGAAGCAGGAATTTATTTTCTGATTTCACAGCACTTGTGATCCTCTGTAGTGCTAAATCAAATATCCTGGGAAGTGGGGAGACAACCTGTTGGGTGCTGTTGCAGCAGAGGCACCAGGCAAATTATCCCACATTCTTCCCATGTTGAGGGCAAGCTCACAGGGTAGATCCATTCTGCTGCATGAGATAAAAAAACTTTGGATTTAAACTTAATTGGTGTGAAACTTAAAACACCTGTGCAGAAATGCCCATTTTCCCCTCCTGGTGAACTTCATTTATTCACCAAAGCTTAATGCAGTTAGCTAGGGTTGTTTTTTGGGTGATTGCTGTCCCAGAGAAGAGCCAGGTGACGTGCTCAGGTGGGGAAGGGGCTGTGCCTGGTGCTGTTGCTGTGCCCTGAGCTGTCTCTGTGCCTGAGTCCCTGAGTGAGGAGCTGCTGGGCTGGGTGGGTGTGCAGGGCACAGAGGATTGCTGGGGGCTGGAGCCAGGCTGGAGCTCTGAGCATGTGCTGACTTTCACTTTGAGCTGTCTCCAGTGCTGCCAGCATCTCTGGAGCACTTTGCCAAGGGCAAAACTGCCAGGCACTGCAGGAGGAAAAGATCATTTATTCACTTATTCCCCTGGCAAGCAAGACCCTTAACCCTGTGCTAGTGCTCTGCCAGAGCTTGGTCCCTTTCAGGGTGGTGTGAGGTTTTTTGGGTTTTTTCAGGTTGGTTTGATCCTCGCTGGGAATTTCTGGATGATGTAATAGCCTTGGAGGGAGGAGAGGGTGGCTGCTGGGCTCTGTGGTTGCCATCTGCTGGTCCCTGGGAGCCCTGCACTGCTGGGTGCTGGCCCTGCTGCCAGCAGACACTCCCTTTCTGCTGGGTTCTGCCCTCCCCTTGCACAGCTGGTGTGGGATGTGCACGGGAGGGGAAGGCAGATGGGCAGAGAGCAGAGCCCAGTTTCCTGTTTGCCAGTGGCTGGAGCATCCCTGAAGGACTGGCCTGGCCCCTGTCTGTGTTTTGGGATGTGTCCCCACAAGCCAGCAGGGTGGCCAGAGAGCTGCCATCACTCACCCTGTGCCTGCCCTTCCTTAGCAAGGGCTGGGTGAGAGCTTTTGGCATGGAGCTGTCCTGGCTTCTCCAGTCCCCAGCAGCTGCCTGTGCTCTGCCCTGCCCTGAGCTCTGCAGCTCCATCCCCTTTGCCTGCCTGACCTGCTGGGCCCTTCCAGTCCCTGAAGCTGGGAGGGAAATCCTGACCAGGGGTCCTCCTGCCCTGGAGCCTTCCAGGTGTGGTCACACACAGCTTCTCATGGTTGAGGTGCCATGTCATTGCTTAATGCAGATTAACATGCTGCACTGCCTGATTGCCTTCTGGCTTGACTTGAAATTGAGGATTTAGGCTGAATTTTTCTGTCCAGCCCAGATTTGGTGCTGGGATACCTCAGATTCTTGGAAGTCACATGAGGTAGCACCACATGAGAGACCTTCAGAGGTGAAGACACAGGAGTTTTCTGACAAGGAAACCTTCCTTCTCCTGCCAGGATGTGCTTGGGCTGTGAATCCTGTAGGAATGTCCTTTCCACAAAGACCTGCAGATTATAAATGCTGGGACCTGTTCAGGTCCTTCCTGAACGTGAGGAGGGAGTGGAAGCCTGGGTGTGACAGTGCCACGTTCATCCAGGGCTGTTCTTACTGGGGACACTGGGACAGGGGGTGGCTCCACAGCTCTTTGCCGCTCCATTAACGCGGGTTCCATGTTCTGTACCCCCTGCAGATGTGCCCACCAGCCTGCACTTCCAGAGCATGTTGAAATCCCAGTGGCAGAACAAGCCCTACGAGAAGAGCAAAGCTCCCAAGAAGCTGAAGCACAGAGCCCCCGTGCCCCCCAGCCCGGCCGACCCCGCGCGCAAGGACCGCCACAAGCTGGTCAACTCCTTCTTCACCTCAGCCAGTAAGTGCTGCCTGCTGCCCTCAGGCAGCAGCAGATCCTGCAGCCCCTGCAGGTGTGTGCAGGGCCAGCCCAGGTGTTAGGGACCCCCAGGTGCTCGGTGCCAGCCATGCCCACAGCAGTGCCACAGCCTGAGCACCCCGTGCTGGGCTCAGCCTCCCGTGGCAGCAGAAAGAGAGGTGAACAGGCATTTGATAGCTCTCTCTCTGTTCCCCTCCTCAGAGCGCTCCCATCCAAAAGCAGACAAGGCACACAGGCCTTTAGAGGAGCTTTGGGCCGTGGCCAAGGCAGGGCCAGAGCGCTCTGCCCAGCCGCCCGCCCTTGACAAAAAGCGCTTGCGGGACTGCTCATCTGAGAGGAGTGAAGGTAGGCCCAGGGCAGCTGCCTGGGGGGAGCTTGGGCTTTGCTGCATCCCCAGCTCTGTGCCAGGGAGGGGCCACCCTGCTTGGGGCCGTGGCCACCGCAGCAGCGCCTCCTGTGCTCTCTCTGCTTCTGCCCTGGCAGCCTGGAAGGTGCTTCTGTCTCCTGCCAGTGCTGCCCAGCACCGCTCTTGGTGCTCCTGGTCCTCTCCAGCACCACCCCTCGGGGGGTTGGGATTTCTGCTGATGCTGTTGTTCCTTCTCTCCCCTCCCTGCAGTGTTGAAGCACCACCCTGACGTCGCTGGCCCGAGTTACCTGGCAGCAGCCGTGACCCCCACCCCGCACAGCCCCCTGTCCCGGCAGCTCTCCGCCTCCTCCGAGGGCTCAGCCCCCAGCTCTGCTGCCCAGGGCACCTCTGGCACTGCTGTGAGTACCTGCTGCCCTCCAGAGGGGCTCTGCTGGGCAGGTGTGGGGCTGGGAGTGCTCAGTGTTCCCTGCCTGTGCTGCAGCACTTGCTTCAGCTGCTGCTCTGGTTCGGTGTTGGATGTGTTGGCACCATCATCCTGCCAGGCCTGGCAGAAGCCCTTCAGTGAAAGACCAAGTTCTGCTGAGCTCACAGGTGTCCCACTTGAAGAATTTGGCTTCTTTCCCCATTGGGTATTTTGGGCCAAAGCCTGAGCTGGGTGTGACCCAGGGTCAGCAGAGCAGGACTCCTTGAGCCCCCTGCTCCAGGCTTGCTGTGGGGTTCTGGGTCCCACTGGGTTCCTGCACTGTTCATTCAGTTGTTCCATCACCAACTGTGACATCAGGGTGTCAGAAGAACCCGGTGGTGGTTCAGCTGGAGTGTGCTTGGTGTTGTTGAGGAGAGAGCAGCCCATCTCAGCAGCTCTGGCACCTCAGGGAGCCTTTCCTTGGCTCTGCACACCCACCCTGGTTTTCTCATGTTGCTTTTCCTGCTGTGCTTTCACAAGCTTGTTCAGAAATGCAAGAAGAGGTTTCCTTCCTCCAGCAGGAGGATTCCAGGCCCTGGGCTCTACGCTCTGGGCTCAGGGGTGGAGCTCCTGTGTTCAAGCATCCCAGGCAGCTGAGGGTCTGTCTGTGCTCCCCAGAGGGTCAATCCTCACCCTGGGATTTGGGTTCCTTGCTGCTGGGGCAGTGGAGTTGGGTTTTGGAGCAGGCAGTAGGGGAACTCTGGTCTGATGCAAATCAATGTTGGCTCTGAAGTGTCTGTGGGTCACACAGGGCTGTTCTGTCCTCCCCTCCAGTGACTCCCTCCAGTGACTGTCCCACAGGCCAGACCCCACATCCCTGTCTCACGTGGTTCTTGTGTTGCAGCAGCCGAGGAGGAGGAGGGGTGAGAGCTCCTTTGACATCAACAACATTGTCATCCCCATGTCTGTGGCTGCCACCACTCGTGTGGAGAAGCTGCAGTACAAGGAGATCCTGACCCCCAGGTACTGCCCAGCCCCAGAGGGACAGCAGAGTGCTCTGCTTCTTCCCTGGGAATGAGGGAGGGGTGGGAAAACTGCTCATACCATTGCTGGAGACTGGCTGGGTTTGAGTGTTTTCTCTGAGGGTCCCTTGGCCATTGAAGCCAGCAGCCCAGCTCAGGGTCTGCTCAGTTTAAAGTCAGTCCTGGTTTTCTCCTTGTCTTGATACTAAGCCAAAGGTCCCAGTGGTTTTCCAGCTCTGCAGGTGCCTGGGCTGGGTTAACCTTGCAGTTCTGCCTCTTCCCAACTTCCCTTCTTCCTCCTGCTCGTCTCTGCTCTTCCCTGGCCCATTTCAGAGTGGGGCAGGAGGGAGGAGGAGAGGGAAATGCTGCAGCCTCTGCTCTGCTTCCTCTGCCCTTGGGAAGCTTCACCTGTGCTACCAAACCACCAGGGAGGTCTGGTGCTTCAAACTGAGCCCAAGTGTGCTGCTCCTCGTGGCAGGGTGGAATTTCCCTTTCCCAGAAGCCAGTGTAGGGTGGGGAGGGGGTGTGCAGCTGGTTCTGGCTGTCCCTCACTGATGCCCATGGTGGTTGTGTTGCAGCTGGCGTGAAGTTGATATCAGTGCTCTGAAAGCCAACCCTGAGGAGGACGGCGAGGAGGTGAGGAGGGTTTGATTTCCCAGTTAATGTGGGATGAGGCTGGTGGTCACAGAGCAGTGTCTGTGGAGGGAACAGGGGCAGGGAGCTCAGGAGGGAGCCAGCAGGGGGTGTTGGTTCCTTTCCAGGGCTGCCAGATGCTCCTGGTCGGGGTGGGACTGTCGGGGTGTCTGTGCAGGGCCAGGAGTTGGATGATCTCCATGGGTCCCTTCCAACTGAGCACATTCAGTGACAAACACTGAAATTCTCACTGCAGCTAGTGCTGGCAGAACTGTACAGAGATGGTTGTTGTCAAGCAGCAAGCTCTGAGCAAGCCCCCTGCCCTTGCCTTGCAGGTGGAGGATCTGTCAGACTCGGCGTTCGCTGCTCGGCACGGGAAGTGCGAGGAGATGGAGCGAGCGCGGTGGCTGTGGAGCACCAGCCTGCCCCCCCAGCGCCGGGGCAGCAGGTACCTGCAGGGGCAGCTGGGGCTGCCACGGGGCAGATGGGGCTGCCACGGGGCAGCAGATACCCTGCAGGGGCAGCTGGGGCTGCCACGGGGCAGATGGGGCTTCACAGGGGCAGCTGGAGCTGCTGCTGGTGTTGGAGAGCTCGGGGCCATCCAGCTTGAGCCCATGGGGGGCAGGGTGCAATCCTGCAGCCCTGGGAGTGTGGGAGATGTGTGGGACACAGAAGCTGAGGAGAGCATCGGTGATGTGCCCAGGCAGTGGGATGGGACAGGGATGGGCCTGGGTGGGTTTTGTCCCTGGGCTGTGACATCTCCCTGCTCCTGTTCCATCGGGGCAGGGGGTCCTGGGCTGGGATAGGAGCAGGGGGGGTGGCTGGGCTCTCAAACCTGCTCCTGTCTCAGGTCCTACAGATCGACGGACGGACGGACGACCCCCCAGCTGGGGAACCCCTCCACTCCCCAGCCAGCATCCCCTGAGGTGGGCAGCTACCACTCCCACCTGGAGCTGTCCCACAGCCACTCACCACGCAGCCCCATCAGCCCTGAAGTGCTCTGTGCCCCCCTGACCCCCCTGTCCCGGGACTCCCTGCGCCTCCTGTCCAGCGAGGACACGCGCTGCTCCACGCCCGAGGCCGGCCTGGACGAGCAGGTGGGGCTGGGGTGGCACTAAAGGGGTGGCAGGGCAGGGGTGACACTGCAGGGGTGGCACTGCAGGGGTGGCACTGCTGGGGTGGCAGGGCAGGGGTGACACTGCAGGGGTGGCACTGCAGGGGTGGCACTGCAGGGGTGGCACTGCAGGGGTGGCAGGGCAGGGGTGACACTGCAGGGGTGGCACTGCAGGGGTGGCAGGGCAGGGGTGACACTGCAGGGGTGGCACTGCTGGGGTGGCACTGCTGGGGTGGCAGGGCAGGGGTGGCACTGCAGGGGTGGCACTGCTGGGGTGCCCGGGCAGGGGGTGGGGAGGCAGCTCGGATCCTGCGTGGGCAGTTCAGAGCTCTGGGATCCCGGGCACTGGGCAGAGGTGGCAGCAGCTGGAGCTGGAGCTGGAGTGGAGCTGCTGTGTCCCCTCAGCTGCTGCTGTGCCCAGCCCGGGGCTCTGCAACCAGGAGCGGCTCTGAGCCTGTTTGAGGGGGTTTGAGGGGAGTGAGGGCTGGGGCTGTCCCGGGCTGTCCCAGGGCTGTCCCGGGGCTGTCCCGGGGCTGTCCCGGGGCTGTCCAGGGCTGTCCCGGGCTGTCCAGGGCTGTCCCCGGGCTGTCCGGGGCTGTCCAGGTGCTGTCCCGTGGGCTGTCCCGGGGCTGTCCCAGGGCTGTCCCGGGGCTGTCCTGCGGGGCTGTCCCGGGGCTGTCCAGGGCTGTCCCGGGCTGTCCCGGGGCTGTCCCCAGGGCTGTCCCGGGGCTGTCCAGGGCTGTCCAGGGCTTGGCCCGGGCTGTCCCGGGGCTGTCCCAGGGCTGTCCCCGGCTGTCCCCGGCTGTCCCCGGCTGTCCCGGGGCTGTCCCTGGCTGTCCCTGGCTGTCCAGGGCTGTCCCAGGGCTGTCCCGGGCTGTCCCGGGGCTGTCCCTGGCTGTCCCTGGCTGTCCCTGGGGCTGTCCCTGGCTGTCCCCGGCTGTCCCCGGGGCTGTCCCGGGCTGTCCCGGGCTGTCCCGGGCTGTCCCCGGCTGTCCCGGCTGTCCCAGGGCTGTCCCAGGGCTGTCCCCGGGTCTGTCCCCGGCTGTCCCGGGGACTGTCCGGGGCTGTCCCGGCTGTCCCCGGCTGTCCCCGGCTGTCCCCGGCTGTCCCGGCTGTCCCCGGCTGTCCCGGGCCGCTCCTGACTCTGCTCTCCGCAGGCCGTGCAGCCCTGGGAGCGCCGCTCCTTCCCGCTGTGCTACGACCCGCGCACCGAGAGCGAGGAGGCGCCGGACGCGCAGGAGCGGCTGAGCCGCTGCACCCGCCGCTCCTCGGGCAGCAAATCCTCCGGGAATGCGACGGCGCCGCGGCGCCCCCCAGCCTGTGCGGCCTCAAGAGCCGCGCCCGCCGGCCCCCCCTCCTCCTCCTCCTCCTCCTCCTCCTCCTCCTCCTCCTCCTCCTCCTCCTGCTCCGCAGTCCTGCGGCCAGCGCACAGATAGAGACCCACGGGGAGACACGAGCAAACCAACACACAGAACTAACTCTTGGCATTAAAGCTTCCAAAATCTGCGTTTGATATTCAAACATCCTGCCGGGAATTTTCACAGTTTTTAGTGAATTTAAGGAGTTTAGAAACTGTTTTTTGTTTTCTTTTTTTTTTTCCTTTGTTTTCTTTTTGTTTTTTTTTTTTCTTTTTTTTTTTTTCCTTCTCCATGTTTCCTCGTCACATGAATGAGCCCCCAGATTCCTCCCAGCGGAGTGAAGCCTCGGGAGGGGAGCAGCCCACCAGACCCCCTCCCCTTTCCTCCCTCCTTTAGGTGTATAAAACTAGAGCACAGGATTTAGCTGACTAGCAGATTTCGGGGATAGTTTTTCCCAACAAAAGGGTGTCGTTTTCTCTTAACCCGCTCCCCCCCTACCCTGAAAGGTTTTAGTGGAGTGAAATTAGTGGTGAAAAGTGATGTCTTGGGATTGCAACCTTCACTGTCTGGCTGTCCTCACCTGCAGAGTGCCCACCTGCACTTCCACCCTCCTGCCTTCTCCTGCCCCAGGTTGTAATTCCAGGTATCCCAAGGGGAATTCTGTCCCTTCCTGATCTTCCCTCTGCCCCTGGGGACACCTCTCCCCTCTTCTCCCTGGTTTGGAGCAGCCTGGCCGTGGCTGCATCCCCAGCAGGGGGAACGGAGGGAGCTGTGGCTGCTCCAGACCGAGCTGGACTGGCAGGACTGGGGGGCTCCTGGTGCAGGGCAGGGGGGTCCCGGAGCAGATCCCCGGGCAGGTGGGTTTGTGTCAGGGGTCAGAGAGGGAAGGGAGGCAGGAGGCGGCTCCGGGGTCGGGGTCACCCCGTTCCCGTGGGGTCACCACAGCTTCGCTCCACCCGGCACCGTCCCAGCCCCGGTGTCGGTTCCGTTTTGGGGCCCCCCAGGTTTTGATTTGAGCCCGTTCCCCGTCCCCGCAGCGATCCCGACCCGCAGCCGTCCCCACCCGGCGCCCCCGTGGCTCCTGGGCCCTGTCCTGTTGCTAGCATCGTGCCTGTCTTATGTATAATCACATCACCAAAAAAAACGGGAAAAAAAATACAAAGGACTTCTTTTTTTTTTTTTTTCCATTTTGTAATCGTAAAGAAATAGTCGCTGAACTGCTTCATGGTCGGGGTTTTCACAATTTTCAACATGATCTCGTGGTTTTGGTTCTGTTCTAGTTCAAAGGATCCGTCATCGTTTCTTTCAAACAAAAACCCAACAAACAACGGCGCTACCATATCCCTCTGCAGAAGTGCTTTTCTATTTATAAGGTTGAAAATTCTGAATAACCCTTTTAGCATTATAAAAACCACACAAAAAAAAAAACCCACCTTGTATTTTGTAAATATTTTCTTTTCCTGCTTTGAGCTGTGTAATGTCCTTGTTATATAGAAATGCTTTTCTTCCGAGAAGCTGATCTTTGTTAATGTCTTGATTCTGTTGGCAAAGCACAAATGTGCTTATAAAAAAAAAAAAAAGAAGAAAATATTAAAAAAAAGATTAAAACGTAATATTCCATTTGATGAGTGTGAAACGCTGGGCTGGGGCAGGGAAGGGACCCTCAGATCCGCTGGTTCCCCCTGCGCTCTTTTTTCCCGTGTGATTTTCTTTTCCAGCAGTTACTGTCAGCAGGAGGAGCCCCCGGGCTGGGCGTTATTTTATCGCGTTGTTTTACATTTCTGGGGTGAGCTGGGTGCTGCTGGTTCTCATCCAGGGACTCGTGTGTAAAGCAAAGTCCCCAGAGGGGTCCCTGAGGGGTCCCTGCCCCTCTGCTGATTCCCTGCCTGGATCCCCCACCCCGTGTCCCCCCGTGCAAAAGAGGTGCCAGTTCTCATTATTGTAGTAATGACTTTATTTCCAAATTCACTTTTACGGCAACAGTGTAAACCAGTTGTTAAACACACGATACACTATGGACACCCACAGACAGAAGCTAAGCTAGAATGATAGACTGAGATCAAACCTTCCCTCCCCTCCCCGGCGGGCCCGGGGCTGCCAACGCCGCTCGGGCTGGCACCGACCTTGGCTAACACGGAGAATCTTTTGGAGTGCAGAATTTTTATTACTATTATTTTATTTTAAATCAGTGCCGGTTTTAACCCTTTTCAGACCCAAGATGTGTGTGGAGTAAAGGAGAAGCTGGGGTCGGGTTGTGTGGCTGCTCACGGGGACCCTCAGGCTGGGTCTGAACGCAGGGTCGGGGCAGGGGACGTGGCTGGGGCTGCTGGAGGGGACAGCGGGTGGCACGGGGGGTGGCAAGCGCTGTCCGGGCAGCCCAGGGCACCGGGGCTGGGGACACCCGGAGGAGGAGGGGGCTGCTCCCTGGAGCTCACAAAGGACATCCCAGCCCTGGTGCTGGTGTCCCTCGGGGGCTGCACAGAGGGGACGGGGGGGCTCAGCTGCCCCGTCCTGCAGCCCAAAAGGGGTCAGGGGTGACGCTTTGAGGGTTCTCCCAACTTGCTCGTTCTACAAAGGACAAAAACCGCGGCTCCAACAGCGCCGCGGAGTCAGGGACGGAGCACAGAGTCTTACAATCATGGAGTCAAAGTGAACGGAGCGAGTGACGAGCTGGACACGGTGGTGGTGCTGGACCAGCCTCTCCCCAGCAACAAAGCAGCTCCTGGGGCTGCAGAGAGAAGGGTTGGACCCCCCGAACCATCCTCATCCACAGCCAGGCCCCGCAGAGGGACAGGACGGCGGGTTCACAGCTCCGGGGATGGGAGCGGGTCCTGTCCCGGGAGAATCGCTGCTCTGACAGCCTGGGCGACACCCGGCCATCACCCCGGGGACAGCCAGGGGCCCTAACCCTGTCCCACAGCACTGCAGCCCTCGCTGGGAAAGCCGAGCTTTCCCTGCGGCACAGCCGGGGGCTGCAGGGGCTCCGGGCCCCCCTCTGCCCTCCCGGCCCCAGCTGCGCCCCCAGCGCTCGGCGGGGCCTCGGGGGGACACGGGGCAGGACACGCGGAGCTGCAGCGGTGGCATCTCGGCCTCTTTGGTTGTAGAGGGAAGGGGCGGGCGGGGAGAGCCGCGGGAGCCCCGCTGCTGCCAGGAACAAAGGCAGCCAAAGCAACAACCGGGCTGGCTCCTGTCCCCGAGCCGTGCCGGGGGGCTCGGAGCTGGGTGAGGGGAGCCCCGCAAAGGGGGTCCAGTGGCCCCGGGCTGGGGGAGCTGCTGGCGCCTCCCCCGCGTCCTCCCGGGGTGTCACCGCTGCCACCGGCACAGCAGAGCCATGGAGCTGCCACCTCCGCCATCGCTGAGCTGACCTTGCAGGAAACAAAAAGAACAACCCAGAAATGTCACAAGCTGCGCCCAAGTGCGGGAGCCATCCCAGCCCCGGAGCTGTGCGCGCCCCGTCCGAGCTCCGGCAGACATGCGGGGCTGGGCTGCGGCGGGGCCGGCGCGGGGCAGCTCAAAACTACTTACAGCATTTTTTTTTTTTTTTTAAACACATGCTCGTTTATGAAAACAATCACCCTGGCACGGTCCAAGCATATACAGACAAATCTACTCTACGACACGAGGGGCTGCCAAAGGAATGGGGAAAAGCCTCTACTCATCCACTCAGCGGTTCCAGCACAGCCACGGAGGGGGAACGCCGCAGCTCCAGCTGCCGGAGCTGGGAGCGGGGCTGGGGGGGCCTGGCCGTTATCTTCATACACATCTCGGCTTTCGGAAATAAAAACAAAAGGTTTCTTCCAAATCAGCAGGCAAATTGAACGGCGGGGCTGCGCGCCCAGGACCCGCCCGGCCCGCGGGCCAGCAGGGCACGAGCTGGGCGAGGGCACAGCCCCTTCCCCGAGGGCCACCCTGCGCTGCCGGGGGGGCTCGGGTCGTGCTGGGGCCGCCCCCTCCCCGGCTGGGACAGCGAGGGACGCGGCGGGAGCGGGGGCGGGACGGGACGGGACGGGCTGTGCGCTCCGAGGAGCAGGGGGAGAGGAGGTTTTGTACCTCATAGTGTCACTGAATTTGAAGTCCTGGAGCTAGAGCTGAATGAACAGTAAAAGCAGGTTAAATCATTAACCAGTTAGGGACGGGGAAGCAGCTGTAAAAGGAACAGAGGAAGAAGGCCAGATTATTATTTTCGTTTCTTTTCTTTTTTTGTTTCCTTTCCTTGTCTTCTCTCCTGGTGGCCGCCGCGCCGTGATCACAAGCCCTGCTTGGCCAGCGAGGCAGACACCTCGTCGGCTAGCGTGGCCAGCTGGGGGGAGTCCACCAGGTTGATGCTGCCGCTGGAGGAGACGTTGCTGAGGCGCCGCGGGGACGCGTCCCCGGAGATGGTCGGGGACTTGTAGACGATCTCGGCGCCGTGGTCGGTCTTGGCTTTGGCGTTCTCGCGGAAGGTCAGCTTGTGAGTCTCAATCTGCGGGGAGGGCAGGGCGGTCAGGGGGGCACGGGGGGCAGGGGCACCTGCCAGCTGTGCAGGTGAGAGCAGAGCAGCGAACCTGAGCCCCCAGTGCCCCGTCCCAGGCACCCGAGGGGACAGCGGGACTGAGCCTCTGGATGCTGCCTGATCCTCCCCGGGTGAGCTCCGAGGCACAGCCCGGGCTGCTCCCCTGGCACAGATTTTGGGGGCACGTGGCACACGAAGCTCCCCCTCAGCCCACGGGGCTGCTCCCAGGAGCCAAACCCCTCTCCCGGTGGCTACTTACAGGTGCCCTCCCCAGCCGAGTGCAGGGCTGGGGGCTGGCTCTCCATGGGGCTCAGTGGCTCCAGCACCAGGGCCTGGAGCCCAGCAGGGTCTGGGCTCAGGGTCTGGGTCTTGTCTTCCTTGCCTTTCTCTCTCTACGGGTGAAGAAACCCGCCCAGGGCAGTGGGGGGCAAAAAATGCATCAGCAACAAAAACCATGATCCAAGAAATGCCAGCCAGAAGGAAAAAGACAAAAAATATAGAAAAGAAGTAGAAAACTGGGGAGAAAAAGATCTGAAAAACAGGGCCATTCACTGGCTCATAGGAAGAAGAGTGGCTGCCTTTGGAGCCAGGGAGGAAAACTCTCCAAGAACAGCAAGGGAGAGCCCAGGGACTCGGGCAGAGCACGGAGAACACAGCTCCCCACAGCAGACCTGGCACAGGAACCAGAGCTCAGCCCAAAGAGCTGTGTGGAATGTGAGCCCAGATGTGGATCTGTGTGCCACAGAGCAAGGACAGGGCTTGGGGCCACGGGAAAGGAGCAGCAGAGCTGCAGCTGGACCCAGTCACAGGGAGGCTGAGGCGATGGTGGCACTGCTGGGTCACAGCCTTGCAGAGAAACTCCCCTGCAAGGGGCCAGATCTTCCAAGCACGGCCCAGTGGCTGTGCCAGGCTGTGCCAGAGGCAGCAGTGGAGCCCAGAGCTGGTGGCCCAGGGCTCAGTGAAGCACAGGCAGCTGATGCACGGCAGAGAGAAGGGTAAGGAAGTCAAGCGGCCCCGCAGCCAGAGGCCAGCTGGAGGTGAGAGCTGGAGCTGCACAGAGAACACGTGGCCAAGAGCAAAGTGCCAAAGTGCAGGAGCTGAAACAGAACCTTCCCCTCCCACTGAGACAAAAGTGCTGCAGAAACAAGCAAGATAAAAACTGCTTTTCCCTGGGGAAGCTGAACCCTGCCAGGCTGCAGCCTGAGCTCTGTGCTCACCTGCTGGCCTCACCCCCTGCCTGCTGGGCACTTGGTGGCCTTGGAGCCCAGCTCTTGGTGGCCTTGGAGCCCAGCTCTTGGTGGCCTTGGAGCTCAGCTCTGGGGCTCTTTTCCCTGGCTAAGACTCCCTGAGGTCACCATCAAAGCCTTGGTGGGAACAGCTCAGCCCCACTTCAGCACTTCCTGACCCGAGTGCTTTTTGTTTTTCAATTTAACCCCCCAAACACTCCCTCCCTCACAGAGCCCTCGGTCAGGAAGAAGGAATCACCTTCTGAAGGGCCAGTTTGCTGCAAAATCACCCGTTCTAAACAAAGCTGAGCCTTCAATGCTCCCCTTTCACTGGGATCCAGCCCCTCTGCAGCTCCCCAGCTGCCCCAGCACAGCACAGGGCTCGGAGGGAAGGTTTTGAGACTCAAACTTCAGAGGCAGCAGAAAAAGCAGGAAACCACAGCAGAGGCTGTCACTGGCACTTGTGCTGGCCTGGAGTGCCCCAGCTCTGGCCAGACCCTCCCAGTGCCCACAGCCACACCCTGACCCCATGAACCAACATTTACCTTTTTATTGCCCCCTCCAGGGACGTGGCTGATGTTATCTAGGGACCCGATTTTCGACTGCACCTTATCTTTGAAATCCAGTTTCTCAGATTTCACCTCCACCTGGCCACCACCTGAAGGGAAGAGCGGGAGGAGGGTCAGGAGCTGGGAGCAGCCCTGAGGGATGCTCAGCCACTGCCTGCCCCCCAGCCCAGCAGTGCCCCAGGGGTACCTGGCTTGTGGTGGATGTTGCCCAGGGAGCCACATTTGGATGTCACATGGCTCAGGTCCACTGGCTTGTAGACGATTTGCACCTGCAGAGAGGAGAAGGGGATGAGCTGGGGCCAGCAGGGGCAGCTGGGGAGGGGGAGCACAACACACAGCAGCAGCTGAGCTGGACTGCAGGGACAGGACAGCTCCAGCCAGCTCATGACACCAGAGGAACTGCCACCAGAAATGGGAGA
Source organism: Erithacus rubecula (assembly GCF_903797595.1). Taxonomy (NCBI): domain Eukaryota; kingdom Metazoa; phylum Chordata; class Aves; order Passeriformes; family Muscicapidae; genus Erithacus; species Erithacus rubecula. Next base: position 376,688 of record NC_136679.1, on the reverse strand, counting down.
CCATTAATGCCCCTGCCTCTCAACAGCCAGCATGCACGAGATCACCTCTCCACAGAGGGGAGAGGCAATTTTAAAGTGCTCAGTGAGAGAGAAAGTGGAGTGGTAATTAATTAAGATTTGCATACACATCATCCAAAAGGAGGAGATATACCAGAGAGAAAACATAAAAATTAAATACCTTTTCTGGTGTAAAACATAAAGCTTATGTCCACAAAAACTGAAAGAACAGAAATGATCAATGTGCACAGAACTTTTAAAAGAGTGACCAAAATATGCATTTCTGAAAAAATGCTGTAATGGAAATAAGGGTTAAAAAAAAACAAAACAAAAAACAAACAACAAAGCAAAGTCTAAATATCTGGAGCTCACATCATAGAAATAAAAAAAAAATCAAAATATTGAACCACAAGAGCATTCTGTGCTATTTAAGCTCAGTTTTGATGTGCTTTGCCCAGGATGCCTCTGCTGCAGCAGCTCCAGGGATCCCCCATCCCCAGAGCTCGAGGGACACTGGGGACAAGGGACACACACAGGGACAGCCAGGGGCTCTGCAGGGCACAGCACACACAGGGCAGGAGCAGGAGACAGGGGGCAGGGAGCACCCCCAGAGCCCCCCAGGTGCCCCTGGAGCTGCTCTGGGGCAGAAAGGGCAGCACCAGGGGCTCTGGGGCAGCCTGGCTGTCCTGGGCAGCCCCTGCTGCTCCCCAGGCAGGGCAGATGCTGCCACAGCCCAGGGCAGCTGTGCAGAGGGGCTGAGCCCCCAGCAAGGAGCCCCTGCAGCCCCCTGAGCAGCCAGGTGAACCCCCCAGCACTGCAGTCACCCCCCAGCACCAGAGAAACAGCCTGAGCTCCCAGCAGAGCCTGCCCTGGCCCCAGCTCACACAGACCACGTTGGACAGGACACAGAGAGGGGCAGAAGCAGCCCTGGCTCTGGAGCACACCTGGACACACACGGGGGAGGCACACAATGCACCTGGGCAGGACAGGAGCTGGATCTGGCTGGAAAGCAGGGAACAGACCCCAGAGGAGCAGCCAATGCCTTCCCAATGCCAGCTGTGACCCTGAGGGGTGTCTCAGCAACTCAGGCACCACTGAGAGCTGGCACTGAGAGTCCTCCTGCTTCCAGAACAAGCCCTCAGCAACTGGAACTCCCTGCTCTCATTCCCAGCCCCTTTCTGACAGACAGGGCTCTGCTGTCCCTTCCCACCCTGCTGGGAGGCAGAGGAGGATGCTCCCCATGTCAGCAGGAAAGGGAGAGGGAAACAGAGCTGTTTGCCTGGGGCAGCAGTGCCAGAGACCTGGGGATCCCCCTGAGCATCAGCAGTGCCTGAGCACCCCTGCTCAGCAGCCAGGGCTGGAGCACCCAGCACACCCCAGGGAGGGGGGCTGGGCAGGGGGTGCTGCTGCCATGGGGGCTCAAAGGCCCTGGGGTCTCGTGTTCCCAGCACAGCCAGGAGCTGCCCCTGGCAGGATTTGCTGCAGCCAGGCTGAGCTCCTGGTTTGCAGCTCTGGCAGGGCCTGGGCAGGGATCACCCCCACCCCAGATGGAAATCCAGGTAACTCCTGGATAACCCAGTGCAGCTGCCAGCACCCAGGTGTGAGCTCTGTGGAGGGAGGGATGAGCTCAGAGGGTCTGTGGCCAGCACCAGCTCCTGGTCCCCAGGCCCTGGGCAGCCCAGGCAGGGCAGGAGCCAGAGAAAGGCAGAGGAACCAGCCTGGCCCTGCTTGACAGGGGCCTGAGCCCTGCAGGGCAGCTCCTCACCTCTGAGCTCAGTGACACCAAAGTGAAACCAGAGGCTGCAGACCCAGCTGTGCCCCTGTGCCCACCTGCCAAGCCTTCTGCAAGGCTCAGCTGCTCAGGGCCCACAGAGACCAGAAACAGCCCAAGGAAATCCATGGGAACATCTCAGGCCCCCACAAACCCCAGCCTCTGTCTGGGCTCTCAGGGGTGAGCCTTCCTCAGCCCAGCACCTTTCCTGGACCCAAACTGTCCCCAGCTGCAAATGCACCAACCTCTGTGGAGCTTCTCCAGGTTTCTGGCACAGTAACTGAAAGCTGAGACTGGTGTTTATGTGGGAACAGCTGGAAATGCCAGTGTTCAAATCAATCAACCCAACAGTACTTTGGGCTCAGCCTCTGTGGGCGCTGCTGGACACATTCCTCAGCAGGGAGAAACTGAATATTTGCATGGATCACACTTGCCTGGTGGGAATGGGCAGGGTCACACTGAGCAATGGGGGCTGCTCTGCTCTAAATCTCCCCATCTCCTGCACCACCGTGTGCCCATCCCACAGACAAGGACTGCAGGAGTGCAGAGCCCTGCAGCTCCTGGGCTGTTTGTCACAGACATGGTTTGGACAGGGGCAGTTAGCTCAGTCCATGCCAGGCATGGCCAGGACTCGTTAGGGTTGGATTTGGGGTTAAGGGTTAAATGACAGCACGTCCCCAATGGCTATGAGGCAGCAGGGTGGCTGCAGATAGCATTGGTGATTAGTGTAACAACATGCCACTAGGATCAGGGTTAGCACAGAGCATTCCAATGTGGAGGTACTCACACTGCCTCCTCCAGGGATGTGTTTGATATTATCCTTTGAGCCACACCTGGATTGGACGCTGCTAAAGTCCAGCTTCTTATTAATTATCTGCACCTTTGGTAGCCAGAAAAGAGTCATTGCAGGTCACCAATGGCTATCTGGTGGCAGGGTGGCTGCAGATAGCATTGGCAGCTCAGTGTACACAACATGCCACTGTGTGGAGTGGGATAGAGCATTCAAAGTGTGGAGGTACTCACACTGCCTCCTCCAGGGATGTGTTTGATATTATCCTTTGAGCCACACTTGGATTGGACGCTGCTAAAGTCCAGCTTCTTATTAATTATCTGCACCTTTGGTAGCCAGAAAAGAGCGTGAGAAACAACATGACCATCTGCAGCTCGACCATGAGTTACAGCCCTAAAACCCTGAGCCTGCTGCCAGGCCAGCAGGGGGAAGGAGAATCTCTGGCTGGCTGCACAGATTTCTCTGCTCCTGCCTGGAAGGGGGAGAGGGAGCTGGGCAGGTTCCAGCTCCAGACTGGGTAGTGATGCAGCCCTGGGAGCCAGGCCACAAACACCAGCCAAAAAACCAGCTCAGCCTGGATCCCTCCACTGAACAGAACAGGGAACTTGCTGGGCAGCAAACCCACAGGGAGGGAGGGCTGAGGGGCACCAGCAGTGCCCAGAGACCCCAGCAGTGCCCAGAGACCCCAGCAGTGCCCAGAGACCCAGGTTCTGCACAGGCAGTGCCAGGAGGAGAGCTGGAGCTGAGAGGGAAAAGCCTGCCCAGCTCCAGCCCTGGGCCAGACACCACAGAACCCACCTGGGCCAGGCACAGCCAGCCTTGGGCAAACAGGGGCCACTGGCCAGGCTGGGGACAGGAGCTGTGTGGGAGAGGGCACCAAGCTCTGCTCTGCACAGGGCTCACACTCCCTCCACTGCTACCACGGGGAAGACAAGGCTGCCAGGGATGCAGCCCCAGCCCAGGGATGCAGCCCCAGGACAGGGATGTTTCTCCATCCCAGGGATGCAGCCCCAGGGCAGGGATGTTTCTCCATCCCAGGGATGCAGCCCCAGAACAGGGATGCAGCCCCAGCCCAGCTCTGTGGCACACTCCTGAGGGGTCTGTGCTGGGTGGGAGTGGGCTGGCAGGGGCAGGGATGGGATGGGAAGCACTGCTAGCCACCCCTCCACCCCAGAGCCTCCCCCACGCTGATTCCTGTGCTCATGCAGCTGCTTCCACTCAGGGCTCGTTTCCCCACTGCAGGAGCTGTGCTGGAGCCACCCCAGGCATCCCAGAAACAGCCCAAACAACCCCTGCTCCTCCCCAGAGCCTGGAGGGGCTTTACAACCCCACAGGTGAGAATGCAGGTGTGAGAGGGACCAGGAGAGCCCCCAGCAGTGGCACAGCCTGGTGCCACCATCCCAGAGTGAGCTCAGCCCATCCTGCCAGGAGAGCTCCCTGCCTCCCAAAGCAAAGCACCACAGCTGCCCTGGCCCCAGCAGGACCCTCCAAGCTCACTAATCCCACAAAGCAGGACCCAGCTCTGCCAGGCCAGGCCATGCAGCAGCACTGCACAGACATGGCCTGGCTGCTCCTGGCTGTCCCCAGCCTGGGGGTCTGACTCTGCACAGGCTCCAAACCACCTCTGACCAGCCTAAAATCAACCTGCTGGCACCAGCCCCCTGTGCTGAGAGCAGCCTGTGTCCTACAGAACCCCCAGCACACATCAGCCATCCTGCCCTGCAAAGAGCAAGGAACTGCCCCAGATTCTGCTCTTCTTACTCTTCCAGCAGCAACAACAAACAGAGGAGCAGAGGGGAAAAAAAACAACTTGTAAAGGCTGGATTAAAAAAAGAACAAGCAAAAAAATTGAACTGTTTTCCAGTAAACAAGGGTTCCTTCTAAAATCCCTGGAGAACAGGGTTTGTGGGGGTGGGAAGAAAAACCTGTCTGGTGCAAAGTGGGCAGGAGAGCTGAGCCCCCCCAAAAGGACACTGTGCTCATGTGCTGCTGTCTCATGACCAGGAGCCCTGCCCAGGCTGCAGAGCCCCCCTGGACCGTGGCACAAAGCCAGCACATCACAGCCACAGTGGGAAATGCCTGGAAAGGCTGTGACAGAGCTGGATGTCACCTCCAGCACACAGAGCAGCCAGCCCAGAGCTGCCCCAGGCAAAGGGGAGCTCCAGAGCCACGGGGGCACCTGCTCACAGAAAACAGCATGCACAGCACTCAGGGAATGCTTGTGATGGCTCTGCAAGGTCTGGAGCCAGGCACTGTCACCCCAGGACTGGCACTGTCACCCCAGGACTGGCACTGTCACCCCTAGAATAGGCAGTGTCACCCCAGGACCATCAGTGTCACCCCTAGAACAGGCAGTGTCACCCCAGGACTGGCAGTGTCCCCCCAGGACCATCAGTGTCACCCCAGGACCATCAGTGTCCTGCCAGGCTTGCAGAGTTTGTCCCCAGACCCTCATTCCCAAGCCCCAGAGGTCACTTTGCTGCTCGTGAAACTTTTCTGGGAGTGCCAAGTGTTTGAAAGGACAGAAGTGCCACCAGCTCTGGCCGTGCCACCCTGCACTGATGGCACAACACAAGCCCAAGCCCTGCCAGCAGAGCTGGATCCAAAATCCCAACGTCAGGGTGTGAGCCTGAGCCCTGAGGAGGAGGAGAGGAACCTTCCTGCCCTGCCCTGCCCTGACAGGGCTGCCCAGGCACAGGGGGATTCACAAAGAGCCCTGAGACCCTGCCCCTCCTCAGGGCTGCAGGTCACACTGCTGTCCCTGCAGGGAATGTCACTGTCCTGCAGTGAGCCCCACACCAGGCACAGCCCAGCTGCTCTCAGCCAGGCAAGGAACCCCAGGCCAAGCATCCAACCCAAACCTTCAGATGGGCCAGGGTCAGCTGGAGCCCAGAGCCCAAAGCCCTGCCCAAAACCCAGAGCCCAGAGTTGAGCCCAAAACCCAGAGCTCAGAGCCCAATCTCAAGAGCCCAAAGCCCTGAGTCCTGACTCAAAGTGCAGAGCTGAGTACAAAGCCAGGCTTCTGCTGCTCCAGAGCTCTGCCACCCCACAGCAGTGCCCAGCACCCCATAGCAGCACTCAGCACCCCATAGCAGTGCCCAGCACCCCACAGCAGTGTCCAGCACCCCATAGCAGCACTCAGCACCCCATAGCAGCACTCAGCACCCCACAGCAGTGTCCAGCACCCCATAGCAGCACTCAGCACTCACAACAGCACCCACAGCAGTGCTCAGCACCCCATAGCAGCACTCAGCACCCCATAGCAGTGCCCAGCACCCCATAGCAGTGCCCAGCACCCACAACAGCACCCACAGTAGTGCTCAGCACCCCATAGCAGCACTCAGCACTCCATAGCAGTGCCCAGCAGTGTCCAGCACCCCATAGCAGTGTCCAGCAGTGTCCAGCACCCCATAGCAGTGCTCAGCACCCCATAGCAGTGTCCAGCAGTGTCCAGCACCCCATAGCAGCACTCAGCACCCCATAGCAGTGCCCAGCACCCCATAGCAGTGTCCAGCAGTGTCCAGCACCCCATAGCAGTGTCCAGCACCCCATAGCAGTGCCCAGCAGTGTCCAGCACCCCACAGCAGTGTCCAGCACCCCATAGCAGTGCCCAGCAGTGTCCAGCACCCCATAGCAGTGTCCAGCACCCCATAGCAGTGTCCAGCAGTGTCCAGCACCCCATAGCAGTGTCCAGCACCCCATAGCAGTGCCCAGCAGTGTCCAGCACCCCATAGCAGTGTCCAGCACCCCATAGCAGTGTCCAGCACCCCATAGCAGTGCCCAGCAGTGTCCAGCACCCCATAGCAGTGCCCAGCAGTGTCCAGCTCCAGCACCCCACAGCAGTGTCCAGCACCCCATAGCAGTGCCCAGCACCCCATAGCAGTGTCCAGCAGTGTCCAGCACCCCATAGCAGTGTCCAGCACCCCATAGCAGTGCCCAGCAGTGTCCAGCACCCCATAGCAGCACTCAGCACCCCATAGCAGTGCCCAGCAGTGCCCAGCACCCCATAGCAGTGCCCAGCACCCCATAGCAGTGTCCAGCAGTGTCCAGCACCCACAGCAGTGCCCAGCCGTGCCCAGCAGTGCCCACCCCCCGTCCCCCTCCCCCCGCAGCAGGTCTGTGCTCACCTTGCCCCCCCCGGGCTGGTGCTTCAGGTTGTCGGTGGAGCCGATTTTGGACTTGACGTTTTTGAGGTCGGGCATGGGCGCGGCGGCGGGCGGGGCGCGGGTCTTGGCCGAGGCGGGCGACTTGGGGGGCGTGCGGACCACCGCCACCTTCTTGGGCTCCCTGGCTGGGGGGGTGGGCAGAGAGGGGGTGCGGGAGCGGCTGCCCGGGGTCCCGGGGGAGCCGGGGCTGCTGTAGCCGCTGCGGGGCTCCTTGGGCTGCTCACCTGCATTTGACACGGGGCAGGGTCAGCGCCGGCCCCCGCCCCGGACCCAGCCCCACACCCGGCCGCTCCCTCCTGGCGGAACCGCCGCACTCAAAGGCAATTTCCTGACGGTCTCCGCTGCCGGGATCGGGAGCATCCCCACCCGAGCGGGGCACGACGGCTTACACGCAACACACACTCGGAACCGCTTCTCTTTTAGAAATTTGGAAGCGCTTCCAAAAAATTATTTTCTGATTAACTAAGGCGGATGGCTGAGCAGCTTAGCACTGTCCCCAGTTTGAAAAGGAAATGAAAAAGAAAAGACCCTTAAACATCACCTTTCTCAGTCTTTGCTGCTGCAGGAGGTGGCTTTTTCTGCTCCTTTCTGCCTGTTTAGTGAATGAGAAAGATGCTTAAACATAATAAAGCTGGAAAATTAATTGATTTTTAGGTTTTATGCGGCTCTAGCTAAGTATGAAATATATGTATATATCCAGTGAAATGCACCATTTTAATGGAAATTCACAATGCCTGATGCTTTCTGGGGTTTTCTTCTCTGAGCATAATGGGCTAATCTCCATTCCTGCAATCGAAGAATTGATCCTCTTGCCCCTGGTCTTTGTGAAATACCATCAGAGAGAGAACGAGTCCGCGGATTAAAAAAAAATGGAACTGCCTAAATCTTCCAAACTGGAGGGAATCCCAGGGGACAAAGCAGGTGGCCTGTCCCAGCCAGTGCAGAGTGCACACGGGGCTCTGAGCAGCCTGCACGCAGCCCTGGAGCCCAGGCAGGGCTGAGCTGGGCCAGCAGCAGCAGAGGACAGCCCAGCAGGGCAGCCAGGGGCACCTACCGGAGCTGGGAGGGGTCTTGGGGGCCGTGGGGGTCTTGGCCGGGATGCGCGAGGCGTTGCTGGAGTTCCTCTGAGCCTTGGAGCCAGCCCTGGCCTCGGGGCCCTGGGGACAGAGGGGACATCAGGGACAGGGACCCCAGCACCCATGGGGACAGCAGGGACAGGCCTGGGGTCACAGCACCCATGGGGACAGCAGGGACAGGCCTGGGACCCCTGGGATCACAGCACCCATGGGGACAGCAGGGACAGGGACCCCAGCACCCATGGGGACAGCAGGGACAGGCCTGGGATCACAGCACCCACGGGGACATCAGGGACAGGGACCCCAGCACCCACAGAGACAGCAGGGACAGGCTGTCACCCCCAGGATCACAGCACCTCCGACCCTCCCACATCTCCCCAGGACTCCCCACATCTGGAATGTGCCCAGGATTCCCCACAGCTGGAATGTTCACACCTTGTGTCCCATCTCCAGAGCCCCTCCTGGGCTCTGACCTTTGCCAGGTGAGCCCTTGGCACCACCCGCACCATTCCCTGCACCCTCACACCTGCTTTAGCCACCCACACCTCTGTTCTGTACATGTCATCCCTTGGTTTCTCCTGTTCTGCTAAAATTCTGTCTGGAAGGTGGATTAATGCCAGTGTCTGTGACTGGCACAGGAGCCAGAGCAGCTGTGGCTGCCCCTGGGCCAGGCTGGGCACTGGGGCTGGGACACCTGGCACAGAGGGAGGGTCCCTGCCATGGCAGGGGGGACATGTGATGCTGTTTCTGACCCAAACACCCCAGGGCCCTGTGGCTCTGTGTGACTTGCACTCTGCTGTCCCTCCCAGGGTGTGTTTATGGGATGAATGCTCCAAGGGAGAAGCTCCAAGGCTCTGCCCAGCCTGCAGGTGAGCCAGGGGTGGGCTGCACTCCCTGAGCTCTGGCACTGCTCAAACCCCTGCGTGAGGCACAGGCAGAGCTGCAGGACAAGGAGGGGCAGGAGGGGAGCTGGACACACCTGGGGGATGGATGGTCACAGCACAGAGCCCTGTGTGCTGCCCCAGACCCAAACCCCAGCCTGGACACACCTGGGCAAGGGGAGGGGAGCAGCAGCTGCCAGGAACCCCAGGAACAGCTCAGGGGCTGCCCTGGGCTCTCCCCAGCCCTTCCCTTACCTTGGCTGGGCTGCAGGGGGGTTTCAGAGGGGCTGCTGGCCCCGGGGGGGGCAGGGAGCCAGGGGCTTTGGCAGGGCAAGGTGAGCATTTCTTGGGCGTGGAAACGAAACAAAACGGGAACAAAAACAAAATAAAATCAGCGTGGAGGGAAATGAAATGGGATCAGCAACATTAAACAGGATTAGAAGGTGCAATACAGAGCTGGTGTGGGGTACAGGCTGCTAGGGGCACAGAGAAATAACCAATTTCTGTGTTAGAAAATAATTGTGTTACTCATCTTTAACTCCTCACCCACTGAATTTCCCCTCAGCTTGTCCATTATCCCACTCAGGCACTAACTAGGACAATGGCCAGTGAGCTAAACCTCCTCCAAATGTGTGACAGATATTGTTTAACTTCTGGAATTTACCCAGGATGAAACTCTGCTCCTCACCCAGAACACAAATCAGGAGCTGGATTGGAGGATTCCTGTGGATCCCATCCAGCTCAGGTTATTCTATGACCTGCAAGGCCCAGACTATTTAATTTAATTTGCCCTTTTCACAGTTGTGCTTGTCCCCAGTGCAGTTTTGAGTCTGCCCCAAGGTCAGCTGCTGCTTTTCAGTCCTGGGCTGAGAAAATGATTTCTGCAACCTCCCACCCAACCCCAAAGCCACGGGTTTGATTTAGATTTGGAACATTTCCTCACCCTCAAAGAACCCATGGATTGCACCATCCAATCCCAGGGGAGGGAAGGAAAAAATAAAACCACTCTTGAAAACAAATGGAAAAATGGAACATAATGGGGAGGTTTCCTGAGAGGCAGGACAGGAGGGGAGCCAGGAGCATGGACAGGTGTCATGGCTTGGGTTTCCAGCTTACCTTGGATTTCTTTTCATCAGCTTCAGTCCCTTCCTTGTCAACACGACCTGACAGGTGGAAACACACAGTCACACCTCTTGGGCCTGGTCCTGAACTCCAGAGTGCCAGCACACTGCTGGGGGCTGTCCCTGCTCTCCCTGGAGCCCAGCTCTGCTCCTACAGTGTGACCAAGCCTCCACTCCCTGCAGAAATCCCTGCAGTGCTGGCAGCTGATGCTGTGGCAGCACTGGGGAGCAGCCACACAGGGCTTGTGGAGAGCATCTCACCCAGATCTCACCCAGATCTCACCCAGATCTCACCCAGATCTCACCCAGGTCTCACCCAGCTCCTGCAGGGCCCACCCAGCTCGGGACCCAGACTCTGAAACACCCACTTGTTCTAACAACCATAAAAATGGAGACTAGACTGAAGGAAGGGCCAGTCCAGCACTGTGATCTCCTTTAAGGGCTTGTTCAGTTAGGTTGCAGAGCACTTTTATTGAAGTTGTTAATCCCTGTTGTTAATTCCCACCTCTCCTGGCACCGTGCCCCTTCCCCCTGGGTCAGACTAATTAGATCAGAACTAGGAGGAGACAAAGTTTGTACTCCAAGGCACTCATAACAAAGCCCTTTTCCCCATTTTCACTAACTGGGAGGGGAAGCTGCTGCTGTTCTCCCCAGCCCTGGGGGCTCAGCCCTTTCCTGGTGACAAGGACAATGCTGTCAGTGCAGCACTGACCCACCAGAGCTGCTGGAGGCACCACCCCTCCCAAATGCAGCTCAGCTGGAGCAGGGCTGGGCCAAGCAGCCACCAAGACTCTCCATCTCTGCAGGGAAAGAGCATTAGATGATTGAACTCCTATGAATCAGCAGCTGAGGATCCCCAGCCTGTGCTCCAGGCTGCAGTGCAAGCCATGCCAGTGCCCTGCAGCACTCCAGCCAAGCTCCCCACTGCTGATCCCCAGGGAACAGCCAGAAACGTGTCATGAGCTTCAGCTCCAGTGCAAAAAGCCCCATCAACAACTTATTGGTGAGCCCTGTGCAGCAAAGAGCCTCGAACCCAGCAGCAGCCCTGGGCTAATGCAGCAGCCAAGGAGTGTGGAACTGGGGGAAAAGGCAGAGCTGCCCCCAGGACCTGCCCTGGAGAGCCTGAGCTGGGCTCAAACAGTGAGACTCCAGTCTGTCCTGCTGCCCTGGGCTGTGAGCACAGCTCACAGCTCCTGCAGCCACTGAGCTCAGCCCCTGGGACATTCCTGACCCAGCAGAATGGGGAAGAGACAGGAAAGGTCGAAGGGATGCTCGAGCATTTAGTGGTGACCTCAAACCTTCACCCTCCCAGCCCAGCCCAGCCCCAGCAGTGCTCAGGTGGCTCCAGGCAGCTCCTGCTGCTGTGCTGGCACAGCCAGGGACAGCCCATCCCCAGCTGGATGGCAGCAGGGTGATTTGGGAGAGCAAGGGACATGCCTGGCAGTGGGAAAGGGCCCTGCTGGCAGCAGCAGTGGGTATTTAAGGGGGAAGTACAAGAAACAGGATCAGTGTGGGGGCTTTTCCATGGTCAGACCTGCCATCCTTGCCTTTTTCCTCCTGCCTCCTCCTTAGGAAAACCAATTGCCAGAGTTATTGGATCAGCCATGCAAACCAGATGGCAGGAGTCCTGCTGGAAGGAGCTGCACACGCCAGGTGAGCCCCCAGCACCGAGCCAGGACCACCTCCATCCCATCCTCATCCTCTCTGGGAAGGGCCAGGTGGGAGCTGAGGCACCCACCCGGCAGATCCAGGGAAATCAGAACAAAAAACAGGTGAGAAAAAGCACGACTGGGGACAGGCCAGCACCATGCAAGGGGTGGAACCACAGCCCAGGGGTCTGCAGCCCCATCCAGGGTTAAATCAACCAGGAGGGAGCAGCAGGGAGGGAGCAGCAGCGCCCAGGTGAGTCAGAGCAGAGCTGCAGAGCTGCAGAGCACGTCCAGGAGTGGAGCTGCAGGCTGGGCACACGGCTGGGGCAGGCTGGGCACACACCTGGGCACACAGCTGGGCACACAGCTGGGCTCACAGCTCGGGGCACAGGGACACGGCTGCCCCTGTCTGCGGCCCCGCTGCGCCTCCTCCGGGGCGTCCTGCGGCCCCCCGCCTCTTCCAGAGCTGCCTCCTTGTCCTTCACTCCATCCTCTGCCTCAGCAGGGGCTCTGCCTGCTTCTGCCACGGGCACACAATCTTCTCCCTCCTCGGGCTCAGCTTCTTTGTGGGAGGCACTTGCAGAAGGCTGTGGCAGGGTGGTCTCTGCCCCTCGTCCTTGCCCCAGCAGCTGTGGCTTCTCCTCTTGCTGCTCTCCTGCTTTTTGGGGCTCAGCTTCAGGCACCAGGGGCTCTGCTGGGCTGTCTGTGAGCACAGCTTTGCTCTCTGCATGGCATTCCTCCCGAGGCTCCAGGGCAGCTGCTGCTCCCCCCGGGGAAGGCAAAGGCTGCTCAGGTGTCTCCTCCACGTCCCTGCCCCGTGCTCCCGAATCCTCCTTGCCCGTGGCTCTGGCACTCCCAGCTCCCTCCTCGTGGCCAGCTGTGCCAGCTGCTGCCAGCTCTGGCTCCTCAGCGTTGCCTTCTGGGCCTCCCTGGCCCCACAGCTCGCTGCTGCCTGGGGCTGCTCCAGAGCCTTGGTACAAGTCCAGGGGGATTGGGATGGTGACCTCGATCCTGGTGGGAGCTGCCCTGGGGCTGTCCTGGGGCAGAGGTGGCTGCTGGAGCCCTGGGGGCTGTGCTGCCTGGGCCAGCTGCTGCTCAGGGCCAGCCTGGGGCTCGTCTGCAGCTGGAGACGTGGGGTGTGAAGCAGGGCAAGAAATCAGCACAGGCATGTCAGACAGCAGGTGAGTGAGAGTCAGGATTTCTACTGAAAATCTACTGAGAGAGAAAAGCCAGTCCCACCCCGCCCCACTGAGCACACAGCTCAGTCCTGCAGCTCCCTGCACAGCTCCCTGCACAGCTCCCTGCAGCTTCTTCTTTTGGAAGAAACTGATCCCCCTGGGAATCAGGGAAGTGACAGTGAGACACAAATTCCAGCCTGGCTCAGGTTCACCCTGCACTGTAGAGGTTTCCAGAAGCCAAGAACATTCCCATTTTCCCCACCACCATCACTTGGTGTCAGTTCCCACCTCTTCTTGCCTCAAGGGCACCGTCCCCCTTCCTGACCCCACAGAGGCCCTGCTGCCTGTCCCCTATCAGGAGATGCTCAGGCACACACAGCTCTGCCTGCAGAGCTCAAACCAGCCCAGCTCTGCTCTCTGATCCTCCCCACTGCCCAGCAGCCTGGGAACAGCACTCCCTGCCAGAGCAGGGCAAGAGGCAAGAACTGGCTGCAGCCACAGCTGGGGGCTGTGCAGCTCCAGTGCTGCCACTCTGCCACCACTTGTGACATCTGAACCCCAGAACCTGAGGCCACAGACACAAACACATGTCTGCTGCTCTTTCCTCTTTCAGGGACTCTGTTCTGTCAGTGCTCTGTGCCTGACACAGACTCTGCAGTTCCACACAATAACTGCTGCATGAAGCCAGATCTAGTTGAGCTGGAGCTTTTCTGTTGGGAATCTCTTCAGCTGAAGGGGAGATGCCCTGAGCACTGAATTCACCTGGACATGGGTTCATTGCTTTAGAGCAGCCAGCCCAGTAAGAATGTGCCTCTTGTGCTGTGAACTGGTTCAGTTCAAGGACTCTTTGGTCTGTCTGAGCACTGATCAGGCAAAGAACCCAAATCAGAGCCCTGAGATCACAACTGTGCCTTTGGCAGATTAACAAACAGGACTGAAACAAGAGAAGATGAAGTCAAGACTGACTTGGTGTCTCATCAGTGTCCTCCCCATCCTAAGAGAATATCACAGTTGAGTGAAACAACCCCACAAGGACCTCCTATGTGACAGCTGAAAATCCCAGGACAAGGCAGAAAGGGCTCAGTAAAAATCAGCACTAAAACCAGGGCAGAGAGAAGAGAGAACTCCAACCCCCTCCATCCTGATTTCTTTTTTACAGTGGTGCCACTACTTCATATATGGAAGAGCTGGCAGTCCAAAAACCACTGGCCAAGCAAGCAAAGGATTTATTCTAATTGCAGGGAGCAGAGTGCACAGAACTGTGCTCATCTGTGTGTGGAAAGCAGCAACAACCTGAATTCTGCCCTGAGCTGAGAAGGCAAAACCCATTTACTCCTGTAAAAGACATGGATGGCTAAATGCACTAATGGAGCCATGATGAGGAGAGGCACTGCCCAACTGGAGGGGTTTATTATGTTTACTGCTCAGGAAACTGCTTCACAAATGGCTTTTCACTGGGATTTTAAGCAGCACACTGAGTGAGTGCAGGCAGGACAAACACCACAGGGAGCCCCAGCCCTAGGGCTGCCCATGGAACCAAACCAGCACTGGGGGCTTTGGGAAAACCAGTTTTCCATCGAGTCTGAACTGAGGAGAGTCAAGAGAAGCTTTTCCAGGCAGCCAAAAGGTCCCTGGATAATTTTCAGCCCATCTAAGAGGACACACAATTAATGCTGTGAGAACCCCACCGTGTCTCTCACATGCCCCAAGAGTGAGAGGAGGAGAAAAATCCCCCAGTGCTGCAGTCAGGGTATGGGTGAGAAGAAAAATCCCTCAGTGCTGCAGTCAGGGTATGGGTGAGAAGAAAAATCCCCCAGTGTTGCAGTCAGGGTATGGGTGAGAAGAAAAATCCCCCAGTGTTGCAGTCAGGGTATGGGTGAGTAGGTTTGAGTCCTGTTTTACATCAGGAAGACAAAATAATGAAACAATTTGTGTCTGCACTGCCTCTGTTCCACCTGAGCAGCTCCTCTGGGCACAGCACATGCCAGCTCTGTCCATCAGCTTGTCCAGCCTGGAGAATGCCCTGGCTGTGCAGCTGGACAAGCCAGCCCATGGCTTTGGCCATGTGAGAGGGAAATCTGGGGTGTGAGAAGCTGGAGCTCCCTGGAATGAGTGTGTTGGAACATTCAGGGGTGCACAGTCTGCCAGGGACAGGGAGAACTGCTGTGCAGGGCAGAGCTTTTCCCCCAGAACACATCCCCAGTTCAGCCACCTGCACACCTGGTGCCAGGGCCAGGGCACTCACCCACCTTGAGCAGCATCTCCTGCAGCGTGGTCCTCCAGGTTGGGGGTGGCCCCCACGCCCGCCTCTTCAGCTGCTCCCAGGGCACAGAAAAAGGGAAAAACGTGATCAGGAGAAGGGCTGAGTTCAGGCAGGAGCCTGGGGAATGAGTGCATCTCCCAGCAGGAGGGGCAGGATCCCTGCTGTGCCACGGGCAGAGGCTCAGAGAGGAAATCTCCCCTGGACCTGGGGAGGGGTGTCCAGCCTGTGCTGCACAGGCCAGGAGTGTTTCACCACCTTCCACATCCTGAATGGTGTGTCAGCACAAGCTCTTCCAGGCAGAACACAGGCTGTTAAGGAGAAGGAAACTGGTGGATTTATATCCCTCTTCTAGCCCCACCTGGCCCTCAGCTGGCCAGCAGCACTCCATGAATGTCTCTTACCTGGGCTCAGCTTGGTGGCTGTGACCAGCCTGTGAACCCTGCCAAGGCTGGCTGAGACCTGAATTCCAAGCCTGGTACAAATCTAGAGAGATCCTGAATTCAGGACTATGGAAGCATGGTTCTCTTCACAGTGATGATTGTTTGTCTCTATCAGCATTTCTTCAGTTTATCCTATGACTACTTCCAAACTAGTTTAAACAATCCTATTTGTATGCCACAGTTCTCCAGCCCAACCAGGACTTCTTCTGCTTCCCCATTTTTTGTCCAAGCAGTTCAGGACACACTGGGACAGTCAGACCTTGCGTGTTTCAGCCCAGGGACTGGATGCAGCACAGAAATTTCACTGCTGAGTTTGTTTCAGTGCTTGGCACTGCCAGAAGCTCTTTTCCACCCACTGCTTTTCTCAGGTCCTGCCTGATGCTTCCAGGGAAAGCCACTGGCTATGGCACAGGGGACACATCCTCATTTTGAGCACACAGACCTGCCCTCCCAGCTCCTGCTCTCTCACACAGCACTGCCACAGCCACTGCTCTGCCTCTGCAACACCCCATCCTTCCTGCAAAACCAGGTGCAGTGATGCCCACAGGGCATTCAGTGAATCAGTCCCTTCCTCTGCATTATCCTTAGAAGCACTGCTGCAGTGGCCTGGTTTCCACCTGCCACTCCAGAGACACCCCGAGGGCTGGGCAGACCCAAAAGAGCAGCAGAGAGGGGCAGGAACCAGCCAGATGTGCAGGCAGGAGCCTGGAGGTGGGAGCCCAAGCCACAGAGACAGAGACAGGATTGTCAGATCCTTTGGAGGATTGTCAGAGCAGAGAAAGAGAGAAGAAAAGGCTGCAAGCTTCCCCCAGCACGGGGAAGGCAAGAAGAGAGCTCCAAGAGAGGAATTACTTGGAGAAGAAGGAAGCAGCACTGGGAGCAGTGTCCCTGTGAGAGGTTTTGTGCTGCTGTCTCACAGCCCTGACCAGTCCAGCTCTCTGCTCTGTCTGCAGCAAGAGATGAAGCTGCACCTTGGTCTCCCTCACCTGTGGTTCCTTCTGGGATCTCCCCGTGCTGCTCCACACCACCCTGATCCTCGTGGTCTCCTTCCTCCACTAAAGGTGCTGTGGCATCTGAAAAACAACACAGCTCTCACACAGCTGCTGGAGAACTGAGGAGCCCTGCTGGAGGAGCAGCCAGCTCCCTGCCTGGAGCCAGGGCAGCTGAGCATGGCAGGGCAGAGCCTGAGCTGCCCCTCTCACTGTGCCACAACCTGCTGCCTGAGCTGCTGGAGGCTTTTTGTCCAAAAATCCAGGGCTAGAAGCAGCCCCTGGTGCCTGATGCACAGGCACAGCAATCCTGCACTGGTCTGGAGCAGGGCAGAACTGCTCCCCTGGGACAGACAGACCTGCTCCACCTGCCACAGGGTGTCTGCTCATCCTGACTGTCCCAGCTGGAAGCAGGGTGATGTCCCCTCCTGCACCAGACAGGTTTTATCTCCTGATTTCCTGAGGCCCCACAGCTCCAGTGGGACAGGGCTGGGACTGCTCAGCATCCCTGCCCACCCTTCCTTCCTCTCAGAACAATTCTGCAAGCTAAAGCCTCAGCCTCAAGTCTCCAAAGGCCGATGTTTGGGATTGCAGCAGCCAGAGGAACACAAAAAGTGAAGGTAATTACAGCAGTGAGCGAGTCTCCAGACCACTCTGGGACTGGAGTCCTTCTACCCAAGGCCTTCAGTGACACAAACCTGTGTCCCACAGCACAGCACCTTGCAGTGCCCCCAAAAGTCTGCAGGGAACCAACCACGAGCAACTTGCTGCAGTGCACTGAACAATTCCCCTTTCTCACTTTCCAGCCCACTCTTTAAAGCTCCTTATCTCACCCTGAACAAACACCACCAGTGATGGGACCAGCACAGAGGCTTCTCCTCCTGGGAAACCCCACAGGACACAGCACAGGGGGTCTCTGGGGCTTGCCACGACCCCAGGGCTCCAAAGCAGAAAGTCAAAGAGCTCCCACCTTCTGCAGTTGGGGTGCTCTTAGCATCAGAGGTTTCAGAAACAGGCTCATCTGATCCATCATCCACTGGAATCTGAAGGGGATAGCCTGGAAAACATTCAAACACTTACAGCAAGCCTTGGCTACCAGCTGGGGGCTGGGGGCTACCAACTCTGACTGCCCAGATCCACAGCAGCAAGAAGCTGCAGCTGGGCAGTAAAAACCACCTGAACTGGAAGCAAGCAAAGCGTGGAAATGCCAACCAAAAGCACCAGTGTCACCACCAAAAGGAACAAACATCAGCAAAAGAAAAGCCCAGAGAAGTGGGCAGGCAGAAACAGCAAAGCATGGCACAAGCAGGCAGGGAGATCTCAGCCAGGGAAGGAGGGAAGATGTCACTGCTGTCACTGCTGTCCTCTCCCTCCCAGAGCAGGCTGAGCACTCCCAGGACTGCAAACCAGCCCTGTCTGTGATGGGGCTGCTGCAGGACAACATCCCGTGCCAAGGAACGTGGCAAAAGTCTTCTGGAAGAGCAGGGCAAGAGGAACAAGTCTCCTCTCAGCAAGGGCAAAGCAAATAATGAGAGCTGGGAAAGTGATTTGGAAAAGAAGAAGTGAAATCCCTGGGCACCTGTGATGTGTGAAAAGCTGGGAGAGGGCTGCAGAGCCCAGGATGAATGGATGCTGTGGATCCCCTCCAGCACAGAGCCCATCCATTTATCTGCTCTAAGAGGTGTCCAGAGCACCTCAAGAAAAGGAAATTAGGATGATGTTTATGTGGAGCAGAGCCAGGAGTGAGTCCCAGCAGGTTTGCTGGTGCTGTGCAGGGCTCCAGGCTCACTTGTGGTGGAATGAGAAAGGAAAAGCTTCTGGAGAAATGCAGGTCTGAAAGATGGTGAGGAAGACTCCAGCATGGCCCCAGCCCCAGAGCTCTCTGCCCAGCTGCCCCAGCTCCCTGTGCAGGTGAGGAAAGCAGGCAGCAAGCAGCATCCTCGAGCTGTGACCCCAAATAAAACCAGTGCTGTGTTTCCATGGCCAGCTGAGGAGTGAGCACAGACACACGGTGGCAAAGCTGCAGCAGAGGGACAGCCCTGGGCTGGGTCAGGGGCTGCTCTGGGCAGTGAGACCCCCCAGCAGCTTTTCCTGGGGATGCTGGAGCACCTTTTGCTCCATGGTGTCCTCCCCAAGGAGCCCCCACCCCTCCTGGCTGCTCTCCCTCTCCCTCCCAGCTCAGGTAGCCCCTCCTGGCCCTGCTCACCTGGGGAGAAGTGTTTTTCCTGGCCAGGTGCGTGATCCTCCATCATGGTGCTGTCCTGAGGCTGCTCTGCCACCTCTCAGCAAAGGAACCTGAAAAGGAGAGTGAAAACCAACACCCATGAGGCAAAACCCCACACACCAGGAGCAGAGGGAAGGTCTGGTCATGCCTGCAGGAGCATGTCCATCACTGCATCCCTGACAACAAACAGCCAGCTCCTGGAGCTGCACTCTCATTCCAGGGGTATTTGAGATGTCCCAAACCAAATGACCACCCTGGGGCAGCCAGGACACTGCTGTGACACTGCTCTGCCCAGCAGGTCCCTGTGTGGGGATGAGTGCTGACTGACCCCAAACTCTGCACTTCCCAGAGTAACCAGTCTGCCAGGAGGGCTGATGCTGCTGTGGGAAGGGATCCTGTGGGCACACCCAGCAGGGATACTCAGACACAAGGCACTCACCACCTAAAAACCATCCCAAAGTGATGTTTGGGGGAGCCAGCACCAGCCATCCTTTGCTGCTTCTGTGATCTGCAGAAGGAAATGAAGCCTCCAGCACCCATCAGGGCCCTGCTCTGAGCATGGACAGACTGTGCTTGGAGCTGATATAATTACAGCCATTGGCAGTGATTAATAATCAGCTATTAGTGTGATCACATGCTTGCCATGACCATCAGGGACAGCAGAGCAGCTCAGGTTACCAGCAGCAAGGAGGAAACTTGTGCTTTGGCTGCTGGCAATAAATTAACTGGGTGTATGGAACCACACAGGAGAAACTCCAGGGCCAGTAACCAGATCTCTCACCCAGCTTTTTTTAAGCCTTAGCAAGATGACTCTGCAATTTAATTACAGCTCCAAAGCCATTTGACTGGACTGCAGAACCAAGGGAGCTGCAGTTCAGGGGCAAGGAAACGCAGAAAATTAATATTTCAGAGGCAAGGAAATGCAGAAAATTAATATTTCAGGGGTAAGGAAATGCAGAAAATGAATATTCCAGGGGTAAGGAAATGCAGATAAAGGAACAATTAAGGGGTAAGGAAACGCAGAAAAATGAGTATTTCAGGGGTAAGGAAATATAGAAAAAGGAATAATTCAGGGGTAAGGAGATGCAGAAAAATGAGTATTTCGGGGGTAAGGGAATGCAGAAAAAGGGACAATTCAGGGGTAAGAAAATTAATAAAAAGGGACTTTTCAGGGGTAAGGAAATGCAGAAAATTAATATTTCAGGGGTAAGGGAATGCAGAAAAAGGAACATTCCAGCAGCAGGAGAGGGTAACACCTTGGGAGGTGCTGGCTGGATTTGCACTCTGGGACTCACCAATGGGTCCAACTGAGCAGCTCCAGAAAATACCCAGCAAATACCCACAAAATACCCACCAAATACCCACCAAATACCCAGCAAACGCCCGAGCCACCAGCCAGGTAACTCCCAGGTGGCCCAGCAGAGGCTCCTGGCTATTGTCTCAGCATCTTCCTTCTCCTTATTTAATCAGAAAGGGCACAAAGCACTCGCTCTTGTCGTTGAAATTGAAAATCCAACAAACACTGAGCTAAGTGTTACCTCTGAAAGGTGATCAAACACAAGCAGGGCTTTAAAAACAACATCATTCTGTCTGAATGATATAATTAAAACAGAGTGACAGCACCGTGAAACAACACCAGCCTGAAAGGCTGTTCATAATTGATGAGCAGCTTCCTTTTCATCTCCTTGTGCACTTCTCCAAGCACTGCTTTTCCCAGACAGAGGAAGGAATATGGACCATGATCTCATTAATTGCAGCGAGCTGAGAAATTACACAGAAATTCAGGATATCTAGTCAAGAGGACAGAAAACTTCTTTTAGGCTCAAAGACAGATAAATGCCTCTTGGAGCAACAGGACAGTCAGAAAATAAATTGTCTCAAAAATGCATGTTTTCTTTTTTTCTTTTACGATTTTTTTCCATATTTATCATAGTTTAAATAACTCTTTGGAAGCCTGAAACTTTTGTCCCTTTCTCCAGGGTCTGGACACTTTCCAGAGAGACAAGAGATGGGTTTGGATCCCCAAAACAGCTTTTGGGGCACAGGAGTCTCATCACATCCATTGTCTTTCCCATTCCCCTGCCCAAAGGCCCTCTCAGCCTAAATTGTTACAAATTACAAATTACAAACCAAAGCTGCTCACAGCTCTGGGAGCTCCTGCCAGGGGTCACCAGGGGGTCTCCAGCCAGAGCAGGGAAGAGCCAAGGGACACTCACATGCTGATAAGTTCCTCAGGGTTGCTGAGAATTAAACTAACAGAATTTGCCATCCCAAATCAGCTTAGACCCAGCTCAGCAGCTGCCTCAGAGCAGGGCAGCAATTAGAGACCAGATTATCCAGCACAAAACCCAGGGGCTGAGCTGGAGCAGAGGGGGAATGGCCCTGCCTGGGCTGTGCCCAAATAAACAAAAATGGGAACTGCTCCAGCCTCCCCTCCCCAAGAGCTGCGGCACCCCTGGCACTAAATGGCCCTTCCTTGGCCCCTCAGCCTGGCCTGGCTCTCAGAGGGGTCTCAGGGAGCTGCTGGCACCCCAGGCCACCCTGCTCACTCCACAACAGGGTGCCAAAACCTGCCTGTCCCTAAGTCCCCAGTCTAGATTAGGGCTCTGATCAGCAGGGCTTAGGTGGCAGCTCAGGAAGCAGGAGCAGTTTTAGAGCTGCCCTGGGTGTTCAGCTCCTTGTGAGACAGGGAGAGAAGCCTCTTTGGCAGGGATTTACCAGGCTGCCTCTGGATTTCCTCCCAGCCCCCTGCTGCAGCACCTTGCACACATTCCACTGAGCCCAGGCATGGCTGATGGGGGATAAATTCTTCCTCCCCAAAATCCTGCTTGCTTGGGAAGCCTTTAAGCAGTTGAACAGCAGAGAGGATCAAAGAGAAGGCAGATCTTATTTACCAGCTAATTCTCTTTGACTCTTCCCATCCCAGGCTCAGCCCACCGTGCTGCAAACCAGAGCATCCCCTCTGCTGCTGCAGCTCCCAAGGGGGCTGCACAGCTCTCAGGCATCACTACCTGAGCAGAAACTGCTGCAAGGTTCATATTCCCCTTCTGCACACATGTGGCTGCAACACCAGGCAGGGCAGAGTCCAGGACAGTGCCAGACTGCTCCCCCAGCCACCAAAAGGGGTGGGGAGAGGAAAAAGAGGGGAAAAAGTTCCCAAAAAATGCCCCTGGATCTGCAAGAACTGGGACCAGAGCTGCTCTGCCCTGGCTGGCAAACAGCACCACGAGGAGGCAGGAATTGCTTTTCTGAGAGATTGCACTGCCTGAAGGAAGAAAAGCAGGTACCCCTCCCCACTCACTGCTGCTGCCCTGGGTGCTCAGTGGAGCTGTGAGGGATGCCCAGGATGAGCAGCAGAGGACAGAGCCACAGGCTGGGGACAGGAGCCTCACCTGCTCTGGGGACAGCTGCAATCTAACAAACACAGCAGAGCTGGTGTGGCCAGCAGTGCCTCGTGTTTATCACCACTGCCTTAATTAACATGGGGCCAGAAACAAGCTGACAGAACTTATTTCATGCTCTAGTGGGTACCAAGGCAGCTCCCAAGGCAGGGAGGGGCTGGGGGATGCAGGAGCAGCCTCATGTCCCCCAGCACAACCCCCTGAGCACTGGGACACCCACCCTGAGCCCCCTCCTGCCAGCCCCAGGGGCCTCTCAAACTGCCACCACTCCTGGGGCACCCTGAGCCAGGCCCAGGGACAGGACTGAGCCCTGCTGGGCCACATCCTGCAGTGCCACCAGTGCCACCAGTGCCACCAGTGCCACCAGTGCCACCAGGCTGCCCCTGGGCCAGGCTCCAGTGGTGCTGACACCACCCTGAGATCAATGTGCATAAATTAAAGAGAATTTCATGAGGAGAAAACCTCACTTGACCTGTAAAAGGACTTGGAGATTTGGGTACTTGGCACCTTAACCAAGCCAGCAGTGTGTGTGTATGTGTGCTGCAGCATCACCAAAATTCATGGTGAAGGGAGCAGGTACCTCAGAACAGCAGCTGTGGAAAGATCCAGAGAATGAGATCTGCAACAGCTGGGCAGGGCAGGCTGCAACTGGCCAAGCCAGGCTCAGATCTCTGGGCTGGCTCCTTGCTTTCCTGGAGCACCAGCTCTGCCCTGACATCCCCAGGGTCCAGGCACCAGAGTGAGCCCCTCACCAGCAGAAGGTGACACTGTGGTCACCTCTGTCTGGCTGAGGAGCAGCAGCACAGAGGGAAGGTGTGGGAGGCAGAGCTGTGCCAGCAGCAGCCACCACCCAGCTGCACCTGAGCCCCTCCCAGCTCTGCCCCGGGCTGCACAAACACCTCAGACAGAGGAGTGTGCTCACTGCTTCCTTTGATCTCTGCTGCTCCCCTGCCTTTCATTTCACTCTGCTGACATGTGCTGCACCCTGACAGAAGTTCTGTGAATATTCAATGGTGCCACAGTAATGAAGATATGAAATATGAAAGATTCTTTGTGCCACAGCTCCAGCGATCCCAGTCAGAGCAGATGTGACAGAACCAGGAGAGCCTTGTGGCTACTGATGCTGCAGGGCAAGGAGAACATTCTTCATGGATTGGGCCATCATTTCTAAAGTTATTTTGAGCCGTTTCAGCACAGGGATAGAAAATAAAACGATGGCTAGGGCACCATCTGCTGCAGCTCCTGTCACAGCACCGAGGCTGGCAGCCACAGAAACCCTGTCCCAGGGGAAGCAGGCAGGTGAGGCTCCCCAGGGATCCCTGCTCCCCTCTCAGCAGCCAGGCCTGCAGAAAGTGGATGCCAGTGCCCAGAGACAGCTCCAAAGGAAGCAGAGGGACAGCCAGGGTGTCCTGCAGGAATGGGGTCAGCAGCTGAGCCCTGCAGGAGGAGCACACACCTGCACACCGTGCTCACCTCACCAGCCATCCCTGCTGACCCCACACTGGGCACCAGCCCAGTGCCCAGTTCAGCTCCTGAAGGTGACTGGCAGTGCAGGAATGCAGCAGCTCAGGCTCTATAAATACAGAGAGCTGGGCACTCTCCCCAGGCTGCTGCTCAGCCTGGAAAGCAGCAAACACAAGATCCCAGCAGGGTCATCCTCACCCCACATCCACCACACAGCCCTGCCTGCTCCAGCCCCTGTCTGGCTCTGCTGAATTACTTTTGTTTTTCGTGACTCAGAGGCTCTTCAGATGAGGTCAAAAGTCACAGTGTGTTTCCTGAACATCATCTTTCATTCTTTAATGCCAAAAGACAACAGACAATAGGACATTCATCATGTGTTTCTGCTTTGCTTTTATGTTGTTGCATAACAGCAGAAAAACACTGCTCCCTAAAATGTTCACAACTGTATTTACTACAACTAAAAGTACCGGGTTTTTTATTAAATCTGTATCAGGTCAGTAAGAAGATAAACACAGGGGGGGAAAAAAAGCCTAATCTGGAAGAGCTCAAGAGAGAAAACAAACAAACATCAGCAGGAGAGCTGAGGGCAGGGATGAGAGAATCCTTAATTTCCTGGCAGGGAGGGGAGGGACTGGGACTGGCAGCCCGGGGGGGCAGGTGGGCACCCCAACATCTTCACAGCCCCCCAGGAAGGGGGCAGCCCCAGCCCTGCCCAGGGGCTGGCAAGGCTGTGTGGTTTTTCTCACAGCATACAGGAACAGCAAGGGCTTGTGATGGGAGGGGCTGTGTCCCCACACCCTGCACAAATTCACAGAATCGGGGAGCCACAGCTCTTCCTCCTGGCACAAAAACCCACCAGGAGCTGCGTTTGTACCTTTTGCTCCCCTGAGAAGGGAGCACAGTTCGTGCTGAGGCACAAGGCAAACGAGGATTTTACAGCCAGGATGAGCAGCAGATAAAAACCTTTATACCAAAGCATCCCTACTGAGCTCTTGGATGCCTCTCCCCAGCTGGTCTTTGCCCAGTTTGGGCCACTCGGGATGGCAATCAAGCAGCAATGTCTCCTGCCTTGATTTCAGTTTGATTTTAGCTTGATGGGGCAGGTTTGCAGCACCAGCAGATGCAGGCAGGGTGGCTGTGACAATGCACAAGGGAACACGCACCATCAATTCAGCCAAAGAGCTGTAAAACCACTGTTTCCCCTCCTAACCCAAAGGTTAAAGGAACAGACAGTTTAAAAAAAAATCCACCATCCACATGCATTTCAGCCTGCCCAGGAATTAGCCGAGTTGGTGCCAATCTTTCTTTAGGGATGAGGAAATTGTCCGAATGTGAGGCTGCCCCAAGTCTCGGAATTCCGGCTCGATTTGTTAAAAATAAACGAGGTGCAGTCAGACTCCCGGGGGATTCCATCCTCTCTGAGCTCTAAATGCAGCTCTGCTGTCACATGTACGACATGTCCAAAGGCACCGAGTGCCTCAGCATCATCCCGCTGCTGCCTGGGGCTGCCAGGGCTCCGTGGGTGCCCGTGCTCGCTCCCGGCCGCTGGCACAAAGGCACGGGTGTGTCAGCACCGCTGGATTTATCGCGGCTGGAGCATCCAGCCTGCCGGGAGAGGCTCTGACCACACCTAGAGCCGCGGCTTTGTCACCCCTTATCGAGGGCAGCAGGAGCCGCCAGCAAAGAAACCCCCAAAGCTTCACCAGCGCACAGAACTGCCCCTTCTGGCTGGTGAGAAGCACTCACGGCTTTTTTCCCTGCCTGCGGCACTTCTCAGCTCATAAATTCACTTTGCAGCCGCCCAGCATCACCTGGGAGTGTGCAGCTCCCTCCGGACCCGGTGCTGCTCACCTGCACACAAACACCACAAGCCCCAGGCAGGAGTTTTCTAAGAACTCAAGCACCAGGAGGTTCCTGGACGCTGATAGAGCAAACAAGTCCCAAACTCTTCTGTTAAAGGAGCAGCAGTGGCTGTGAAACTGCTCTGCAGCTGAGCACGGACCTCAGACAGCCGTGACAATAAGCCCTGTTATTAGACACAAAAGCAGCGACATATTTGAGAGATTAAGCATTAATAAGTGCCTTCACATTAAGGAATATTCATTCTTCACCTCCTGCCTGGAGGAACCTGGGGGGAGGGAGGAGCTGCCAAAGTGATCCAGCTACCAGTGAAACAGGGGGGAAAGCAGAACACACACAAAGCCCCAAACCATGAAATAAGGATGCAGCCCAGCAATGGTGCAGATGGAAATTCCCGGAATTCCACCTCCTGCAGAGAGCTGGGTCCCCACCTTGCCCCCAGGGGAACACGGGCTGGGTGTGACAGGGAGGGACGAGGGGCAGGGATGCAGGAGGAAGGAGAGCAGACAGGACAGGTGTGCTCGGGCTTGGCAGGTGCCCCAGGTGCTGCTCGGGATGAGAACAGAACCAGGGAGCACCCGGGGCTGCTCCTGCCCACAGCTGCTCTTTCTGCATCATCCACCTGCACCACAACCCTGCAAGGCTCCACAAACCCACAGGCACTGCCTTTGTCACAGCAGAACTCATTTTACTGGGACCTCACTTCGGTCCCAGTACCCTCACTTTGATCCCAATACCCTCATTTTGGTCCCAAATCCCTCGTTTTGGTTCCAATACCCTCATTTTGGTCCCAAATCCCTCGTTTTGGTCCCAATATCCTCATTTTGGTCCCAGTACCCTCATTTTGGTCCCAATACCCTCATTTTGGTCCCAAATCCCTCGTTTTGGTTCCAATACTCTCATTTTGGTCCCAGCACCCTCATTTTGGTCCCATACTCTCCGAATCCGCTCTCCCAGGCAGTGACTCCACCGCTCGAGCAGATTTTACCTGCTTTCCTTTTTGCCCCCAGCAGCAACATTTATTCCTTCTGCCTGTTCACGCCTGCCAGGCTCTCCATCATTGCACCGGGAAGTGCTGGGGAAAGCCGTGTAGCTTTTTGTCCAATTTGGAGAGGCCCATTGTTAAAAGCTCCTTGTACATATCCCTGCAGGCAGCTCCAGGCAGCACCCTTTGTCATGCTGATGAGGCAGGAGGTAAAACCACAGATAAGCTGCAACTTCAGAGGGCAGAATTTGCTGAGGGTGAAGTCTGCCCTTGAATTCAGAGTCAGTGGGAGCTGAAAACCAACCACAAAAGGCAATTCTGACTTTGGATTAAATCCCAGTTTTGGGCTCACTGACACCGCAAGGTAAAGAGCAGGAGATGCTCCAGTTCTGCACCATTACCCGGTTTCCTCACAGGTCTCACCTTAAAGCACACAGGTAACTCAACGCCAGCAATTGTCACCCCGGCAGGCAGGATCTGCAGCGCAGGGAAATGAAACAAAACACTCCCTGCTGCAGGCAGCAATCAGCACTTTGTGCCGGGGGTCAGCAACACGAGCCACGCACCCAAATCTTACATTCCCGATGCTCACATTTCCCTCACTTCTCACCATTCCAAAGTCAAGTGCAGCTCCAGGTATAAATGTCATTTTTACACAGAGCCCTGGGCACACAGAATGGATGGGATCCCTCAGATTATCCCTTCTCCTGGGACCCTCTGGCACCCCTGGAGCTAATGAACACACCCGAGCCCTGCAGAGCAGAGCAGCCCCTCCTCTGTGAGTCTGGGGTCTCTGAATTCTTCACTTCTCATCACCTATCTTATATTGACGTGAGCTTTACAGCAATCTAAAAGCATAGGAGATACTATGCCAAAAGAGCAGAAATGTATCTCTGAGTACTTAAAATTTCTATTAAGAAAATACGGCTTTAATGTCTACTTTATGCGTAAGTGGCTTAATATACTTCAACCCATCCAAACGCTTTAATTCAATCCTTGCACTCCAATTTCTCTCTGAAAAATTCAGAGAGACCCCCGAACCCACTGACACTCCCCCTGCCCAAGGCTCATCCTGGGGGTCCAAGGCAACCAGCCCTGTTTGCCCATCGCTGGTGACAGCCCTGGCCTGCCTGTGGCTTGACCGAGAACCTGCACAGCTGGCCAGATGTGCTCCCTGCACCACGAAGCTCACGTGAAATGACTTTTCACTGCTTTTTGCAGGAAGGAGCAGAGCTGCTGCTCAGCACCACATCCTCCACACCGAGAACAGCCGGGATGTAAGTAACCTTTAATCAAAGCGAAGATAAAATGTTTCCTAGGGCAGGGAACAATTTTACCACTCTGGACATCCCCCCACTTTCAATTTCACCTTCCAAAGCGAAGCAAACGCTCCTTTGCAGGCACAGCAAACAATCGGTTTATCTCCACAGCGAATCTCCAGCCCTGCACGAACAGGCTGAGCTGCATGTCCTCAGGAGTCACACCAGAGGCTTCTTTAGATTTTCTGAGTCATTTACAAACACCTCATGGAATTTCATTCTGCAGCAAGTGACTGAGGCACTGATGGAACCCGTCTGAAATTACATCTGGCACTTCCAGGCAGACAGCCCGGGGCAGGAGCTGAGGGCAGCCATAAAGAGCAGCGCTGATAAGAAACCCATTCCAAGCCTCACACGTGCTGCTCAAAGCCCTCCACTGAGTGGTTTCATCACCTCTCCTCAGGCTGGGGTGTTAACAGAGCCCTTCCTGCCCCTCGGGGCTGCACCTCATCCCTCAGCACCCAGACCAGCCTCTGAGCATTGCCCCAGCTCAGTGGGGATCCAGAATCAGGGAATATCCTGAGCTGAGAGGGACCACAACGATCACCGACCCCACAAGCCCACCCTGGGCCTGAGAGAATTGTCCAAACCCAGTTCAGCCCCAGGGATAAACCCTCTGCCTTCCCAGGGCAGCAGGGGCACAATCCCACTGCTCTGAGGGAAGGCAGGGAGCCCAGGACAGTGACCCCAGATCTGCTCCAGGAGGAGAGGTCAGGGCAGGTAGAGTGGACAGGCTGCAAAGATGGAAATAATTAGCCCAACTGCAGCAATAATCCCTTTAGCTTAACAGAAGGTATCCCCTGGTGCTCCCTTTCCTTGGATATTTAAAGCAGAGACACTGAAAACAGGAGCCATGCTGCGTGTTATGACCACCTTTACTAATTGGTCTGCTAGGAAAGAAAAGGAAAAACCGTGGATTGATTTCTGAGGAGCAAAAAACTCATTAGGCTTGCAAAGAAAACCCACTCAAGTCTCAAGGCACAGATACTCCTCCTGCAGACTCCAGTGTAAACCACACATGCTTTCCACAGGCACTGAAAAAAAAAACCAAAAAAAACCCTCCAGCCTACAACCAGCAGATTTCAGTGTAAAACAAAGCTCCAGCTCACAGATGGAGGAGGGAGATCCATCCTGCTGCAAGAGGGACTCAGATGCACACAGTCACTCCCAGCAGAGCTGTGCCCACTTTAAAAACCTCACAAGGGATTACCTACAGGGCCATAATTCTGCTGCACCCAGCACATCCTAGGGTGACCTGCAAAGAGCCCCTGGGACTGAGGGCTGTTCATGCTAAAAAGCAGGTGGGAACAGCCCTGCCCAGAGCAGGAGCTCCACACCCCCAGCAAGGAGCAGGGACCCAGCCTGGGGCTGCACCCAGCAAGGCTGAGCCAGCCTGGTGCTGGGGAAGTTTCACCAAACTCACCCTGATCCTCTTCCAGGACTGCTGCCAGGTGAGTGGAACATCCCAGTGCTGCTCTGCAAGATCAGCAGCCCAAGTGACTTCTGCAATTGCTTCCTTTTCCACAGGCAGGCAGAGCCCCAGGCATCCAGCACCCCCCAATTTACTGATGAGACCCCCAGCTCCAAGGATGTGCCCTTGGGGTGAGCCCCAGGCAGCACCCAGCCAGCTCTGGAGTCTGAGCAGCAGCAGCAGGCAGAGCCCTGAGGTAGAAAGGGATTACACTGCATTGGCAGAAAAACCTAGAAAGGCAGCCCAGCTCTGCTGCCACTGCTGCAGAAGGGAGAGGCCCTCAGGGAGCTGCTGCTGCTCTGAGCTGGGGCTGGGGACAGCCAGGATCTGAGCTGGGGACAGCCAGGGTGCTGATTTGGGGCTGGGGACAGCCAGGATCTGAGCTGGGGACAGCCAGGGTGCTGATTTGGGGCTGGGGACAGCCAGGATCTGAGCTGGGGACAGCCAGGGTGCTGATTTGGGGCTGGGGACAGCCAGGACCTGAGCTGGGGACAGCCAGGGTGCTGATTTGGGGCTGGGGACAGCCAGGATCTGATCTGGGGCTGGGGACAGCCAGGATCTGAGCTGGGGCTGGGGACAGCCAGGGTGCTGAGCTGGGGCTCCTCTGCACCCAGCTCCAGGACAGGTACACAGGGGGAACACTCACCTGGGTTCACCTGGGGTTTGGCAGCCTCAGCCACTGTAACACAGCCAGAGAGGCCCTTTCTGCTTTAGGAAAGGGCTCTCAGTGCTTTTCCACAGACCCATGGGTCTGCAGACCTCAGAAGGAGCCAGAAAGCACCAGCCATGACCATTTGGCCCAGGGTTGGCTGCTTTACCTGTGTGCAGAATCACAACCCCCCTAAACCCCTTTCAAACTCTGCTGCCCCCAGCATCACCCAGACCTGTCACAGGTCCAAGGCACTGCACCACAAGCTCCCACCTCTGAGCCCAGCCCACACCTCAGCACTGCCTAGGAGCCAACCAGCCAACCTAGAAGCCAACTGACCTCACAACCAGCAAGCTGAGCAAACTGGAAAATGCTGGGAGCCAGGTGGAAACCAGTGCTCTGGTTCTTCCTTGGCTCGTTCATCAAGTGTCAGAGCATTCCTACAGCTAAATTAGCAGCACTGCCCCAAAGGACACCAACACCACGGCCAAGCCTCATCAGCACACTGGGCTGACAAAATAAGATTATTCTGCTCAAGACAAACTCAAATTCATGCTTTCTCCCAGCTTTTGAATAATCTTGCTTTTGGGAAGAAAGGGCCTGGCCACCCTGAGCATTTCCCCTCAGACAGTGCCTCATGATCCAATTTTCCACGCTCTGCCAACCACGAGGGATTTGTTGGGAGGGCTGGGGTGGCACAGCCAGCACCCACCCAGGGGCCAGACGGGCCACACGGCCACTCCAGCTCCAGCTGTGCTGCAGATGTGTCAGGACAATTTGTCACTCCTGTGCTGATGAGGGCAGGCTCTCAGGAGCTCCAGCACCAGCTCAAAAACATTCCCAAGGTGGCTTCTCCAGCAGCCCCACAGTGCTGCAAAGCTCAGTTTGCTCCATCCCTGCTGCTGCACCCTCAGCACTGCTCAGCAGAGCCCAGCAAGGTGGGACACAAACACTTCCAAACACCTGCCAAAATACTGGGAAAAAGCCCTGTGGTGCTCCAGGGATCAAGGAGCTCTCCACGAGGAGCACAGCTCTCCAGAATGCAGCAGAGCAACACAAAAGGCAGCAGATAAAACACCCACCTCACAGCATCCCTGACTGGCTACACCCAGATCTCCCTCAAAGGGCAGCTCTACTGCCACATTTCCCTCATTTTTATGCTATGAGGACTGGCCAGGGGAGCAGAATTTCCCATGGCTTTTGGGAAGGAAATGGCAAAGCTGCAGCAATCCCCTTTTCATATATAAAATATGTGAAATGAATGCGTTTGGTCCTCGGGAAGCTGCAGCTCTTGAAGCACAGAGGGATGGGACAGTTTGAAGGGAAAGCCTTGGGAAGGCACAGGCTGGAAGCAGAGGGCAGCGAGGGGATACAGAGGAGAGGGAAGGGTAAGACAAAATTGGAAGCCTGACCTGTAAATACTTAACACAGACAGAGGGAGACACACAAGACCTGCGCTTACCACAGGGACTGGAGCCATCCCTCCTCACGGAGCTCCCACCGTTCTATCCCCAGTTAATCCCTGCTGATGCAGGATAAACATCCCCATCTGATCTGTGACACCATCTGTGGGATGGGCACCGTGTTTCCCAGGTCTCAAAAACTGAACCCCACCTTCCCCTCATTCAAAGGATGAGAAAATGCAATGCTTTAATCAGGTGTGAACCACCCGCCAGTGGATCCCCACCCCTGGAAGGGCTCCGGGCTGGAGGAATCTGGTCTAATGGAAGATGTCCCTGCCCAGGGCAGGGAGGTGGAATGAGATGGTCTGCAAGGCTCCTTTCAACCCAAACCATGCCACGATTCATGTTCTAATCCTCTACAAACTACAGGTAAATCAGCCAACACTTTGCTTTTCTCCGTAATTTGCTCATCTTGAGGTGAAAACCAAGCATTTTGTATCAAGAGAGAACAAAGCATAACTGGGTTAGACAATTTATTACTCCTAGAGAGAATGAGGTTTTGATTTTTCTTCCCACAAGAGCAGCAAACGCCCAAGACCCGTTTTGATTGACCACCCTGGGAAAAACAATGCCAAGAAAACTGAACCCCACCAGGAAAGCCATTAAACACCCCAAATCTGAGCACTGGCAGCAGAGCCAAAACCCCCTGAGCGGGTGGGAGCGGGCAGCCATCGCTCGACAGGGCAAATCAACAATGCTCAGCAGCAAATTCTGTTCCACTGGCTCAGCCACACACCCAACATCTGCCCACATCCACGCCGGGGAACTCGGGAATACTCTGCATGCAAATGGAGACAGCTCAGCTCAGCTCAGCTCGGCTCAGCTGCTCCTTGCAGCACGTTTCCAGGCAAGAGCAGCCTCGCTGCAAATGGAGCTGCACCTCGCCTGGTGCTACCACAGCAAATGGAAGGAGAAACTCCCCTTAAAGCGATGGCAGCTGCCCTGGGCGAGCAGCAGCAGCATCGCCTTCCTGCTGCTCAAAAGCAGCAGCAAAACCACCTTCCCTAAGCCGGTCCTGCCTCGTGTGGCACACAGGGATGCAGGCAGGAATATCCATCCCTCACCTGAAATGAGCTGTTTCTGCTCATTGCAGGTTTAATTGCTCCGAGGCAGGAGGGCAGAGGTGTGCTCCTGGAAACACCTGGTGAGGAAACTTCCCTTTTCCTAGCTAAGTTAGAATTAAAATAAAGAAATACCCAACAGCCACAGGTAAAAATGGTGAAACCCGTAAAGGGGGGCGGCCCACGCCCCGCCTGGTGGGATTTGGGGACAAGAAAGAAGAGACAGCACGGGAAGAGGCAGATGGAAGGGAGGAGGGGGCGATCCCAGCTCGGCACTGGGATGTGTGGGATGTGATCCAGGGACCACCGGTGACACCAAGCAGCACCACCCCGGCCCCAAACCCACGGGGAGGGGCACCGGCATCCCCATCCCGGCTGGAAAAGACCCGGGATTCAACAGGACGGGCCCCGCCTCGGCCACCTTAAACACCAGACCCTCGGCATGGGCACCGGGGGTGCAACAAAGCCGGGCAACGCCGGGGTGCCGTGACCTCAATAACGCTTCCCCCACGCAAAATTTAGGGCTGGGCGTGGACAGCTCCTTTTTTCCCATTTTTTTATTCGAAAGGCTTTTTCGTTCGGGTTGCCCATTATCGATTAACGTATCGTTTTCCATCAGCCGCTCGAGGCGGCTGCAGAACATGGCCCCGCGCTGCCGCCCCTCCTGCCGCAGCCCCGGCCCCACCTGCCGGGAGGAACCGGGGCCGAGCGCGGCGCAGAGCGGGGAGCGAGCCCCAAAATCCGCCCCGCTGCATCCCTGCTGTATCCCTGCTGCATCCCTGCTGCATCCTGCTGCATCCTGCTGCATCCCTGCTGCATCCCTCCATCCCTG
This sequence comes from Erithacus rubecula, assembly GCF_903797595.1. Classification (NCBI taxonomy): domain Eukaryota; kingdom Metazoa; phylum Chordata; class Aves; order Passeriformes; family Muscicapidae; genus Erithacus; species Erithacus rubecula. The sequence continues at coordinate 343,638 of NC_136679.1, read as the reverse complement.
CTGCATCCTCCATCCCCGCTGCATCCATCCATCCCTCCTGCATCCTCCTGCATCCCTGCATCCTCCTGCATCCCTGCATCCTCCTCCATCCCTGCTGCATCCCTCCATCGCTGCTCGCCCGCCGCACCTGCCCCGAGCCCGCGCTGCCGCAGGGGCCGCGCCTGGCGCTGCCGCAGCCCCGGGGCGCCGGCACCGGGACACGCCCCTCCCTCCGCTCGCTTTTGGGATGAAACGGGCGCATTTTGCCATTTCTCGGCGGTTGATTTTTTTTTAATTTTATTTTTTCTTTCCCCCCATCTCCGCGCGGGACGCGGCGGAGGGAGAGCGCGCCCGGGGGTTCTCCTCTGCCCCATCCCGTCCCGTCCCTTGCCGTGCCGTACCTGCCGCTGCGGGGGTGTCCGCACCGGAGCCGGCTGCTGACAGCGGTGGCGGTGACGGTGACAGCGGCGGTGGCGGCGGCGCGGGCGGGGCGGGGGCGCGCGCGGGCTCCGGAACCTTCGCCGCGCCGGCGGGGCGGGAGCGCGCGCGCGCGTGCGCGGAGCGCCGCCGAGAGCCCCCCCCGCTCCCTTCCCCGCGCGCGCCCCCGCCTCTCCCGGGGAGCGCCCGCCCCGCCCCGCGCGCGCCCCCGCGCGCCCCCGCCGCCGCCCCATTGTCTGCGGGGAGGCGGGGGCGCGCGCGCCGCCCCGGCCGGCAGGCGGCGCTGCCGCGATGCCCTCGGCCCCTCACGGCCCATGGCGGCCCCTCACGGCCCCTCACGGCCTCTGACAGACCCTCACCGCCCATGGCGGCCCCTCACGGCTCCTCACGGCCCCTGACGGACCCTCACGGTCTCTCACGGCCCCTCACAGCCCCTTACAGCCCCTGACGGACCCTCACGGCCCATGGCGGCGCTCAGCGGCGGCCGGCGCGGCCTCGGCGGGGCCGAGCGATCCCGCAGCGATCCCGCAGCGATCCCGCAGCGACCCCAGCCCGCCCCTGCAGCCGCCGCAGCCCCGCGGGGTGCGGGACAGCGCCTCGCCAGCAGCGCCGCCCGTTCCCACCCCGATCTCTGCCCCGCGTCCCGCAGTGCCCGCGTGGGGCCGGCAGCCCCTCAGCAGCCGCACAGGTTTCGGTTCCTCCTCATTTCATTCCTGGTGAGCTCCGGGCTGACAAAGCCCCCTGCACAGGGCGGCAGCTCCTCAGCATCCCCGTGCGGAGAGAGGAACAGGCACAGAGCGGAGGGACCGGGCTGGCGGCTCTCGCTGGCTTTTGGTGCAGCAGACACCCGTCAGAAGGAGCAACAGGTGACAGCAGAACGGCCCTGGGCTGCTCCCCCACCCCCCCGAAACACGGGAAAGCAAACGAGGGGCTGAAATACCAGATCCTGATCCCAAACGATCACTCTCGTTCTCGCCTGCTTCATCTGGAACAGTGAGCTGCTTGTGCTCGGCCTGGGAGTGCTGTGGACACAGTGGAGATCCCTCGATGGAATTACTACCTTGTGTTAACAGGGTTACTCTCCCTAATAATTGGATTTAATAGAGAAACTGCAGGAGGGCAGGATCCAGTTTTCAGTTTTGCCTGAGAAACGCTGAGATGCAAATCAAGGACCCACATCCAGTCTAAGAACAGACTTTTTGTGAGAGAAACAGATGAGGAGCCTGCAGCACCAGGTTCTTCTTAAAGCCTCTTTCACCTATACCTGCTGGGTAACACTTTAAGTCTAACTTAGATGTGAAAAGGCAAGTTTCCTCATCAGGTCTTTCCAGGAATGCACACATGCAGCACCAGTCTGCTTTTTGGGAATGGTCCGTCTTGGTTTGGAATAAAGGTTCATTTTCTTACTACAGTATCAATAACTGCAGATTTACAGATTAGATTTGTACCAAAAACAAATTGATTTATGAACATGGAATGTTCTGAGATGGCTTGGTTTGTTTGTTTTTGCATTTGTTTGTTTGTTTGTTGTCAGGTCAGTGGTAATGGGCGAGCCATCTAAAAACAGAGGAATGGTTCTTTTCTGCCCATTTTTAAACTGCCTAAAAACTATCCACTACAATTTAGCTGGGGAATTTTCCTAGATTAGACACATTTCCTCTCGAAAATCTATCACAGTTTTGGGAATTGTAAAAGAAACACTACAGCACTATAAGGAGATCCATCCTTGTGAGACAACAGAAAAGAAGATGAATAAGAAGCTCGAGCCCAATCTGGGCCAGCAGCTCTTCCAACAGGCAGTGTGGGATGCACTGGGAGCACCAGGCTGGCTGGGAATCAGCTCAGCATCCCCCAACTGCATTATTCCTTCATCTAAAGAGAGAAAATCAAAAAGACTCTGGGCCTCATTTCTTGAAGTGCTCAGCATGACAACACCTGTCTCTCTAAAGTTACCTCAAGGCCCGCTGATATCTGCCTGGTTTGCCAGGATCCAAGGTTTGTCTGGATCCAGGGAATCCTGGGCTGGGCACTGAGGCATCGTTAGAGCCCGTGCCAGAGAATGGTCAGGCACAGCCACATCCAGGCCCATTAGGAGACCTGTTGGCAAGGGTTTGTCGAGAGTGGGATGCATCCACTGCTGCAGCAACACCGAGATGTTTCCAGAGCTGCTGGAGCAGCCCAAGCCCCCGAGCGCAGCCCCAGATGGAACAGTGATCACAGATCCTGCTCCAGCTGACAGAGCTGCAGAGAAGCTCTCTAAGGGCACATTTCTTACCTGTGTGTGCAGCAGGCTGACAGCTGATGTGCAGTTTAATTACTGCACTGAGCTCTTCTGCTCTTCTTCATCTTCACAGGGGCTTTTGTTTATTGCAAAAGGGATCTGGGAATTTTTCCTACTATTCTCAGGCCAGGCTCCTCTTTCCTCCCCACTCCTGGCCCATACTGCTGCTAGGTGTACACTATTTTAACACAAAATTATGAAGGAAGCCTTTATGGAGGAAAACATGGGGTCTTCATCTTCCATACCTGTGTTTTCATCCCTAAGACCAGGCTTATTTTCCTCTCAGGTGAGGTTTGTCCCGTTTCATAACCACCAAGGTTTTCCCTGGCAGGTGCTATGGAAGGTGGGACGCTGCTCCCCAGGTCTCACCTGCAGTGGGAACTGACCTGCAGAGCTGCAGCTGCATTAGAAATTCTGGGTTATATTGGGTTATATTCTGGGTTATACAAGTCTGATGTCCCCAGGGCCTCCTCTGGCCACAAGCTGCTTCATTTCAGTCACTTAATTCAGCTTAAGCCTGGCTTTTGCAAAAACCATAATGATCCCAGCTGAAATAAATACTCAAATTCTGCACTGGCTTAATTCCATTAAAGCACTACCCAGACCCTTTTGCAACCTGGCCATTAAAGTTCACCTAAATAAAGGAAACAGACTAATTGCTTCCAAAATGCAACTTTGAAAGTGCCAAGACAGGATTGATCTCTCCAGAGCGACTGCAGGTGCTGAGAGCCCGTGGAGCAACCCTGGCTCGGCGAGGAGCCCCGGGCAGGCACGGAGCAGCTTCCCAGTGAGGGTCCAGCAGGGTCCCAGCAGGGTCCCGGGGGTCCCAGCAGGGTCCAGCAGGGTCCCAGCAGGGTCCCAGCAGGGTCCCGGGGGTCCCAGCAGGGTCCAGCAGGGTCCCAGCAGGGTCCCGGGGGTCCCAGCAGCTTCCCAGTGAGGGTCCAGCAGGGTCCCAGCAGGGTCCCGGGGGTCCCAGCAGGGTCCCAGCAGGATCCCAGCAGGTCCCAGCAGGTCCCAGCAGGTCCCAGCAGGTCCCAGCAGGATCCCAGCAGGATCCCAGCAGGATCCCAGGGGGTCCCAGCAGGATCCCAGCAGGTCCCAGCAGGTCCCAGCAGGTCCCAGCCGTGCCCCGGCCCAGGCCAGCAGCTGTTTCGTAAGCGCCGTGAGTGGTGCGGGCGGTTACACAAGCGCATTGGCGGCCGTGCTGCGGTGTCACGGCAGGACAGACCCGGCAGCGCTCACGCAAACCCTGCCTGCGGCTCAGGGCGGGATTAGAGCTCAGCCGGCTCCTTCCCTCGGCCCAGACACGTACTTCAGCTCGGTTCTCTCCCTCTGAAGTAACTGGAGTGTTGGTTTTCACGGTAATCAGAGCGCGGTGTGCCCTCAGCACCCCAAGGCCAGCGGGACCGCGAGGATGGGAACTGGGACAGGAGCGTTCCCGGGACTGGAGAGCGCCGGCGGCCAGCGGGCCGTGACTCAGCACACACAGCCAGCCAGGTCCTCAGCAGGGCTGAGCTTGGGATAAACAAACTCACCCTTTCACCCTGACCTCGTTAGCAAACGGACAGACACAAAAAATCGAGGCCAAGGCACTTAAACCATCTTTCACTGGTCCCTCTTGACCCCACCCCATCGAAAAAGCATTATTGCTGTCTCTCTTCAGCTGTGTGCAAGCCACACACAGTCCAACACCTAAACCAGAGGATACAAGACATGATACCCCTAAGGACAAATATATTTTTAATTAATCATTATTCCATTTCTAAATTCCCAGCTGCAAGAGGCTTTCAGATCGTTTAAAGCCCGTGTCTCCAAGAGGCTGAGCTGACTCATCAGGGAGGCGCAGGATGTGTTCACTTACGGGACCTTGTGGGAATTATCGGGCTCCTGGGCTCACATCACTTAAAGCCAAGATTCCCTCGGACCTGGTGACACGGAAGGGCAGTTCCTGGCAGTAGCTTCCCCCTTCACTGACAATTCTCAGAGATGCCAGCAGCCAGGAGAGACTTTATTCCTGGAGGAGAGCAGCCCCCAGAGCTCTGCAAGCTCTGCAGAGGGACAGGGAGCATCTCTGGGGGTGAAACAGGCTCCATTCCAAGCACCCCTGGACTGCAGACTGAGCCCTGAACTCCTGTTCAGCAGGCAGAGGCAGCTCTGGCACCTGCACATCACCTGTCCTGGAGCACAGGGTGCACTCTGTCCTTCCCACAGGGTGGCACTCACAGGGGAGCAAAGAGGCCTGTGGGATCAGCACAGCATTTATCCACGAGTTTGTCAGGGCAAGAGTTCAGCTGGCTCTGAGGCAGGGATTGCATCACACAGCACCACGGCCAGTCCATCCCATCCCTGTATCCCATCCCTGTATCCCATCCCTGTATCCCATCCCATCCCTGTATCCCATCCCTGTATCCCATCCCTGTATCCCATCCCTGTATCCCATCCCTGTATCCCATCCCATCCCATCCCATCCCATCCCATCCCATCCCATCCCATCCCATCCCATCCCATCCCATCCCATCCCATCCCATCCCATCCTCCCAAGAAAATCTCCAAATTTAAGGACAAGCAGAAATAAGAGCCCCTCAGGGGATCACCACCTCACCCAGAAGGGTTCTCTATAGGAAACACAGCGCTTGCAAAGGAAGGACTCAGCGTGAGGGTCTGCACTGAGCAGAGACGGGACTGCAGCCCCCAGACCCAGCAGGTGTGGCATTAATCCCTGCTCTCAGGTGGAAGTGGCAGGGCCCTCGCCCGTGCTCGGAGGAGCTGCAGGGAGCGGGGCAGAGCAGGGAGGTGCTGGCTGCTCACAGAGCTGGGAACTGAGAGCCTTTGTTCCTCTGCAGGCAGCAGAGTGACACTGGGCCTGGCACGGCACCGTGCCCGCGCCCCAGCCCGCCGCTGACCTGGCACCACAAGTGTGAGTGCCACACCTGAGAGTGTGACCCCGGCGGGCTCAGGGCGAGAGCCCCAGGGCTCCAGCAGGGCGAGCGTGCGAGGCACAGCCCTGTGCCACACGGAGGGCCATGTGTCTGTGTCCCGGCTCTTTCTGGACCCCAGCTGTGTGTTCCACCTGTTTGTGTCCCAGGTGTTTCTGTATTGGCTGTGTATGTTCCTGGTGCTTATGTATTCCAGCTGTTTCTATATCATCTGTTTGTGTACAATGTGTCTGTATCCCAGCTGTTTCTGTATCCCAGCTGTTTCTGTATCTCAGGTGTTTCTATACCCAGGTGTTTCTGTGTCCCAGCTATTTCTCTATCCCAGGTGTTTCTGTATCCCAGGTGTTTCTATACTCCGGTGTTTCTCTATCCCAGCTGTTTCTCTATCCCAGCTGTTTCTCTATTCCAGCTGTTTCTCTATCCCAGGTATTTCTATACTCCGGTGTTTCTCTATCCCAGGTGTTTCTGTGTCCCAGCTATTTCTCTATTCCAGCTGTTTCTCTATCCCAGGTGTTTCTATACTCCGGTGTTTCTCTATTCCAGCTGTTTCTGTATCCCAGCTGTTTCTCTATCCCAGCTGTTTCTGTGTCCCAGCTGTTTCTCTATTCCAGCTGTTTCTCTATCCCAGGTGTTTCTATGCTCCGGTGTTTCTCTATTCCAGCTGTTTCTCTATTCCAGCTGTTTCTGTGTCCCAGCTGTTTCTATCCTCTCGTGTTTCTATACCCAGGTGTTTCTGTATCCCAGCTGTTTCTCTATTCCAGCTGTTTCTCTATTCCAGCTGTTTCTCTAGCCCAGGTGTTTCTATGCTCCGGTTTTTCTCTATTCCAGCTGTTTCTCTATTCCAGCTGTTTCTGTCCCCGTTCCCGCGCTCAGGGTTCGCCCCCCGGGCCGGCAGGGGGCGCAGGGGCGCGCGGGGCGCAGCGCGCATGCGCGGGGCGGGGCGGGCGGAAGTGCTGCGGAGGGCGCGGGGCGCCCATGGGGTTCCTTAAAGGCGCCGCCGCCGCCGCTCCGCGCGCCGGTCCCGGAGGGACGCGCCAAGCCTGGCTGGAATGAGCAGGTGGGGGGAACCCCCGACACCCCCCGACACCCCCGGCACCACGTCCCCCACGGCATCCCCCTCGTGCCGCGGCACGCGGCGCCGCTGCCTCAGTTTCCCCCGGTGTCGGGGGTCGTGCGGCTGCGGACGGTGTGGGAGTGGCCGCAGGGACCCCCGAGCCCCCGACCCCCGAGATCGGCGGGGCTGCAGATGCGGAGAGAGGGACGTGTAGGGCCAGGGGAGGGGTCAGAGCGCTGGGCTGGGGGCTCCGGGAGGGGCTCCGGGCCGGGGGCTGGTTCACCCCGCGCGGGCCCGAGGCGGGAGCGGCCGCAGCCGGGCGGGGCTCGGGGCTCGGCGCCTTACGGGGTGAGTTTATCAGGAGCGGCAGGGCTGGGAGCGAGAGATTTCCCCGGCTTGCGTCAGGCCGAGCAGCAGGGCTGGCTCACTCCGCGCCCTGCCCCCGGCAGCGCTGCGGGGCCCGTGGGCTGTGCCCGGACAGCACCCGCTCCGGGGATGGGCTCAGGACAGACCCAGCTCTGGCACGGGCAGGGCTGGCACATGTGCAGGACAGACACAGCTCCCTGTGGGGCTGGCACATGTGGGTTTCAGGACAGACCCAGCTCTGCCAGTGGGGCTGGCACATGTGGGTTTCAGGACAGACCCAGCTCCCTGTAGGGCTGGCACATGTGCCAGGACAGACACAGCTCCCTCTGGGGCTGGCACATGTGCAGGACAGACCCAGCTCTGCCAGTGGGGCTGGCACATGTGGGTTTCAGGACAGACACAGCTCCCTGTGGGGCTGGCACATGTGCAGGACAGACACAGCTCCCAGTGGGGCTGGCACATGTGCAGGACAGACACAGCTCCCTGTGGGGCTGGCACATGTGCAGGACAGACACAGCTCCCTGTGGGGCTGGCACATGTGGGTTTCAGGACAGACCTGTCCCAACTTGCAGCCTTGGTCACCCAACAACTCCAGAGCCCATAAAGGAGAGATTTATGACTTCTCTGACCTTGGAAATTGCTGAGTCAGATGGTGATGGTTTTTTGCTGCATTCCCAGGCTTTAAAGAGCCCTGTGGGTTCCCAAAGCTGGAAGCTCTCCTGCTATGGCCCTGTCCCAGCATCATAGTCATTCTGCAGCGAGAGCAGCAGCTGGTGCTGAGTGTGCTGGGGTCTCTTCTCCACATCCTTCTCCCTGGGAAGGGTGTGATATCCCTGCTTCCCGAGGGCAGCACACCAGCCCTGGAGCCTACAGCCTTGCCAAGCCCCAGCAGGGTCACTCAGAAGTTTGGAGATGCCTAAACGCTTTTTGGGGTGCTTGCTGCAAGCTCACAAGGGGGTCTCCCCCTCCCTGCTGTCCTGCACTGGCTCTGCTGCCGTCCAGCCAGGCTCGGGGGGGTGTCACGGCACGGCTGCTCTGTTAGACTTTGTTCCTTCCTGTCCTTAATTTTCCGAGTGCAGGGAGGGGACAGTCCTCCTTCCCCAAGGACATGGGAGGCTGGACTGTCTCCACCTCTCCAGCCAGGCCGGGCCTGCTGCCAGTGTGAGGCCAGGGGGTGTTATCAGGGCAGGGCCGGCCCTGGGAGCCAGTCCCTGTCCCCCCAGGGCACCCTGATTGTGGGGGGCCCTGGCCTGCAGCGATAGCGCCGTGGCCGTGGGGCACCTGTGCTCGCCCTGCTGCACTGGGGGTGCCGGGGGGCTGCTCCCTGCACTGGGACCCCCAGCCCGAGCACCCCCTGCCCTGCATTGCAGGGGCACAGTGCCATGGCTGACAAGATGTCACCGAGCCCCGGCGCGGGCATCACGCCACTGCAGCAGATGCTGGCCTCGGGGACAGGTGCCATCCTCACCTCCCTGTTCGGTGAGCGGGGCGGGGGGCACTGGGGCGGGGGGCTGGCACTGGAGTGGGGGGCTGGCACTGGGGCAGTGCTGGGGCAGGGGGCTGGCACTGGGGCAGGGGGCTGGCACTGGGGCAGGGGGCTGGCACTGGGGCGGGGGGCTGGCACTGGGGCAGGGGGCTGGCACTGGGGCAGCACTGGGGCAGGGGGCTGGCACTGGAGTGGGGGGCTGGCACTGGGGCGGGGGGCTGACACTGGGGCAGGGGGCTGGCACTGGGGCAGTGCTGGGGCGGGGGGCTGGCACTGGAGTGGGGGGCAGGCACTGGGGCAGGGGGCTGGCACTGGGGAGCATGGCTAAGGGATGCTGTCGTTGTAGTGACGCCGCTGGACGTGGTGAAGATCCGGCTGCAGGCCCAGAGGACTCCCTTCTCCAAAGGTAACCCCAGTGAGGGCAGGGCAGGGGCTGCAGCCATTCCCTGCCAGCAGCCCACGGGGGTCCCAGTGGCAGAGCTGGTGGCAGGGATGTCTCAACTCTGGAGTGTGGGGCCGTGGTGAGCTGGCAGGTCACCGTGGGCCCCTCGTGCTCCCGGCTCGGGGGCCCTGCTGGGGGAGCTGGGCTGGAGCTGGGCTCTGTCCTTCCCCTCTGCACTGCCAGGGGGTCAGCGCTGGGCCTGGCAGCCCCCAGCCCCTGCTGCAGCTGCTGCCTGTTCCCCCACTGCCTTTGTTCCAGTCTCCATGCTGCTCCCCATGGCTCTGCCCCTTCCTGTGGGCTGGGGCTGCTGCTGGCCCCAGGGGACTGATGTGGTGACAGCAAGAACTGCTTGGGAAGTGGCTGTGGGGGCATGCAGCCCCCTCACCTGCAGAGCTGCCCCGCTGCCTGGCTGGGAGCTGTAGCACATCGTGTGCCCCGCCCGGGTGGTGGCATGTCCCCTGGGTGGCTGCTCAGTGTGTCCCCATTGTGTGTTTCAGTGTTGGCAGTGCAGTCAGTGCCCTGGGGCGCTCAGCCGGCCACATGTGAGTACCCCAGGGGCTCCTGTGCCAGGGGCTCCTGCTGCCAGTGGCTTTGCTTTCCCAGCCTTATCCTGGTTTGCTTCTCCACTGGCGGTGGCTTGGGCATCCCTGCAGTGTGGGGGCTGCCATTGCCCCAGCCCAGGCTGCCCCTGCAGCTCTGCTTTGGGGCTGGCTGTGCCACACCTATGGGGTTCTGCTGGGCAGCAAGCCTGGCTCTCTGTGGTCCCCCTGTCTTGTCACTCTGTCCTGTTGCCACATCAAAGTCCCCTTGGATTTCCAGTGCCCGGTGTCCCTTGTGCTTGGCTTGAGAGCACAATGGAGGGGCCAGTGCTGGTGTCCCCTCTGTGCCAGGGCAGCAGAGCCAAGATCAAGTGAGGCACAAACCCTCTCCCACTGCTGGCAGTGGGTCCTGCTGTACCCCCAGCCCTGCCATGGAGCTGGGTGTCCCCATCCCCTGGTTCTGGCCATGATCAGACCCTTGCTGGAGGGTTGCTCCTCTCCTGGCCTTGGTCTCAGACTGGCCCACACTGGGCTCAAGCACTGAGGGTTTGGCCCCTTCCTGCAAGATGTGAGAGCTCTGGGATCAGCAGTGCTGGGCGTGGGGCAGAGGGTCTCCTGTGTAATGGTGCTGCCGTTGTCTCCTGCCCCAGGGAAGTGTTTCCTGTACTGCAACGGGCTCATGGACCACCTGTACGTGTGCCAGAACGGCAACGGCTGCAGCGCCTGGTACAAGGCCCCTGGCCACTTCACGGGCACGCTGGTACGAGCTCCAGCCCTGGGCAGGGCAGGGGCATGGCTGCTGGGGGGTGTTTGTCCTTCCCCCTCCCCTAACTGCTGTCCCTGGTGCTCTGCTCTATCCCAGGACGCCTTTGTGAAGATCACACGCAACGAGGGCATCAGATCCCTGTGGAGCGGCTTGCCCCCCACCCTGTGAGTTGGGGGACTCTGGCTGCTCCCTGCTGCCCAGGCACACAGACACTGCTCCCAGCCCCCCTGGCAGCCCCCAGGGAGGACATGTGCCCCTCACACCCCTCCTCCTCCTCGCAGGGTGATGGCTGTGCCAGCCACCGTCATTTACTTCACCACCTACGACCAGCTGCGGGACTTCCTGCGCGCCCGGGTGGGGGGCTGGAGCCCCTCCATCCCCCTGCTGGCCGGGGCCCTGGCCAGGCGTGAGTGCCCCCCTCCCCGAGCCCACCCTGCGTGCTGGCAGGGCGCCGCTGGCCCCGCGGCAGGCAGGGCTCATTGTCCTGTGTTGCAGTGGGCGCAGTGACAGTCATCAGCCCCCTGGAGCTGATCCGCACCAAGATGCAGTCCCGGCAGCTCAGCTACCGCCAGCTGCGCCTCTGCATGCGCGCGGCGCTGGCGCAGGACGGCTGGCTGTCCCTCTGGAGGGGCTGGGGCCCCACCGTGCTGCGGGACGTGCCCTTCTCGGGTACGGCTGGGCCCCAGCGGGCCCTGGGGGGGCGAGCCCGGCCTGCCCGGTGCCAGCTCGGGTGTGTCTCCTCTCCCCAGCTCTCTACTGGTTCAACTACGAGCTGGTGAGGACGTGGCTCTGCAGGCAGGCCTGGCTGGACGGGGCCACCTTCACCGTCAGCTTCATATCCGGGGCCATCTCTGGCACGGTGAGTTTGGGGTGCTGGGCTGCCCTGGGGGCTGGCTGCTGTGGGAGGGAGGAGTGGGACTGGGATGGGGCTGGGAGGTGACAGGGCTGGCACTGGGCAGGAGCCCCACGTTCTGGGTCACCATCCAGTGTCAGCCCCACGTCCTGGTCACCATCCAGTGTCAGCCCCATGTCCTGGGTCACCATCCAGTGTCACCCCCACAGGTGGCCGCGGTGCTGACGCTTCCCTTCGACGTGGTCAAAACCCAGCGGCAGATCGAGCTGGGAGACAGTGAGGTGCACCCAGGTGAGGGGCCAGGCTGCAGGCAGGTGCCTGGGGGGCAGCCAGGGCTCCCCATGGGTGCCCCCAACCCTCACCCACTCCCTCTCCCCACAGCCAAAGCCTCCAAGCCTTCCTCCACCTGGCAGCTCATGCAGAGGATCCGGGCTGAGTCTGGCACCCGGGGGCTGTTTGCAGGTGAGGCTGTGCCCTGTGCTGGGGCTCTGGGTGCCCTGCTGTCCCCCTGGGCTCATGGGGCTCTGGGTGCCCTGCTGTCCCTGTGGGGCTCATGGGGCTCTGGGTGCCCTGCTGTCCCTGTGGGGTTCATGGGGCTCTGGGTGCCCTGCTGTCCCCGTGGGGCTCGTGGGGCTCTGGGTGCCCTGCTGTCCCCATGGGGCTCATGGCTCTGTCCTTGCAGGGTTCCTGCCCCGTGTCATCAAGGTGGCTCCTGCCTGTGCCATCATGATCACCACCTATGAATTTGGCAAGAGCTTTTTCCAGAAGCTGAACCAGGAGCAGCAGCTGCGGGGACTGTGAGCGGGCCTGGGGCAGGGCTGGATGTGGCCTTGCCCAGGGGACAGTGTCCCCTGGTGTCCCAGGTGTCCCAGGAGCTGTGCAGAGCCCAAGTGCCTTCGTTCCTGCTCTGCTGCCTGCACACGGAGCCGGGCCCAGCCTGGCCACTCCCAGGCCCAGCCACTCCGGGGGATGCCTGTGCCTGCTGCTGAGACACTGGGGGGAAATGGAGCCCCCCACACCCATCCCTTGGGGCTGGACAGATGCTGCTGCTGGAATCGTGGGCAGGGCCAAGGATGGCTGTCCCAGGAGCCTTGGCCTGGCAGGAGATGCAGCTGGGGCTCTGGCAAGGACCAAACTCCAGACCTTGGGGGCTTCTCTGCCTGCCCAGACCCCCCAGCCCTGCTCTGCCTGGGGATCTGCCCCTCTGACCATCACTCACACAGCCTGGCCTCGCTGGCTCTGCATGCCATGGGGACACGTCAGGACCCTCTCGCTGCCTCTGGACCTCTCCTCCACTCGGGCTGTCCCTGACCTTGGCTTGGACAGACCCTGTGTGGGGACAGACAGACCTCACTGCTGCTCCAGGGGGCCTCTGTGCCCCCCTGCCCCATCCTTCACTGCAAGGGCCTGCCCCAGCTCTGTGGGCACTGCCCCTCACCCCGGGACTCATGAAGGGAATTCCTCCTCGTTTCTTAAATAAAATTATTGTCTCTTAGTGGAAGGATTTCTCTTTGTGTGCTGGGGGGCTGCAGAGGCAGCTCTGGGGGGCCCTGTTGTGTGGGCATGGTACTGTGACCCACAGAACCCCCATCCTGCCCCCAGCAGCACCCAGTGCTGAGGGGCCAGGGGCTGCCCCATCCCTGTGCTCACTGGACCTTGTGGCAGGGGAGTGGGGGACAGGCCAGCTCTGCTTGCTGCGTTTATTGATTCCTTTTGCTCCAACAAGGCAGATGGGGCTGAAATAAAAACCAAAACAACCCAAAACCCAGGGGGGAGGAAGGGGGAAGAAGAGTCCTCCCCAGTTGTGGGGATACTGCAGGGGGGACAGGCAGCCCCCCACAGTGCAGGGGAGCTGGGGGAGGCCAGCCCGGGTGGGCACCAGGGGCTGAGCAGGACGGACGGGAGGGTCCCACCGGCCCTGCCCCCCTGGGAGGGGCCTGGCCCCGACCCCCACTCCCTGCCCGTGCCCCCCCACCGTGGCACAGCTCCTTCCCCCGCCCCCCGCCCTGCATCCCCCTCTCCACAGCTCCGTGCGTCCAGCGGGGTCCGGCCTGGGGGCCGGGCGGGGGTCTCGAGGTGGGGAGGGGGCTATTGGTCCCCAGGCTCCCCGCTGGGGTGGGCGAGCCCCTGGCGGTGCCGAGGGGGGCCGAGCTCAGTCCAGTGCCGGGCCGGGGGGCGGCGCGGGGGCCGGGGGTCTCAGCTGGGGCTGCGGCTCGGGCTGCCTTCCGTGCTGTCGCTCACCAGGCACTCGTTGGACTTGAGGCTGGCCAGGGACTTGCAGCTGGGCAGGGAGGCCAGGGAGCCGCAGAGCCCCAGCATGGAGGGCGTGGGGTCCTTCCCTGCAGGGGGGCACAGGGGGCGTCACGGGGGGCTCGGCCGCGCGTCCCCGCCCTGCCACCCCGGGGGGACAGCGACCGCCTCTGGGGCCACCTGCGCGTCCCCTCCCTGCCACCCCGGGGGAACAAAGACCGCCTCTCGGGCCACCTGCGCGTCCCCTCCCTGCCACCCCGGGGGACAGCGACCGCCTCTGGGGCCACCTGCGCGTCCCTGCGCTGCCGGGCACATCCCAGCCGTGAGGAGGGGCCGGCGGTGGGTCCGAGAGCCGGGGGCACCCTGCGGTGGGGGGCTCTTACCCAGGGGCCCCCAGGGCTCCCCTTCGCGCTTGCCCTCGCCCAGGCGCTGGGAGTCGGAGCTGAGGCTGTTCTCGGCCGAGAGCTGGTCGGTGCTCACGAAGCTGTGCCTGCAGAGGGACGGCCCTGAGCCCCCCGGGCTGGCACTGCCCTTGTGCCCCTCCTGTCCCCCCGGGGCAGGGCACGCTGCTCTGGCAGCTCTCTGAGCCTTACCTTCTGTACAGTTTGCTGTCCGAGCCGCTCTCGTTGCCGTTGAGGGTCCCCAGGGAGGGCCACTGGTTGACCAGGGGTGTCACCATCTCCTTGGAGAGCTGGGCCAGCTGCGGGTTCTCGCAGGGGATCAGCCCCGTCCTGCAGCCAAGGCGGGGGCTCAGCGCCCGGCACAGCCTGTGCACGGCCCGCGGGGTGTGTGGGGCGCTGGGCACCACCCAGGCGGCCCCAGGGACCCCCAGCCCCCCGCGTCCCCACTCACAGCTGCTCCTGCAGCTCCAGGATGACGCCCTCCAGCTCCCTCTTCTCCAGCTGGTTCTGCACCATCACCTCCTCCAGCCGCAGCTTCAGCCGCTTGTTCTCCGCCTCCAGGTCCTTCAGCTGCGACTCCCGCAGCCGCACCAGCTCCTCCAGGTACCCCTGTGCGAGGCCACCCTCAGCCGTGCCCGCTGCCACCGCCCCGGTGTCCCCAGAGTGACCAGGGGCGGGCGGGGTCACTGAGCAGGAGGGAGGGCAGAGGGTCCCGCGGGCTGTGGGAGGGGGTCGCAGAGGTGGAGACGCTCCAGGCTGGGGCATCCTGATCCCCCGGCAGCCCCAGCCTGGCTCCCAGTACCTTTTGGGCATAAACAATGCGGAATTTCTGCTCCATCTTGCGCCACTTGTTGTACCAGCTGTCCTCGTCCGTCACCAGCGGCAGGTAGGGGTGCTCAGGTGAGCTGTCCTCGCTTGTGCTGCTCTCCACGCTGCCCCGCTCCTCCTCCTCACTCAGGTAGTCGTAGCTGGGGGTGTGGGGGCTCAGCAGGGGCTCTCAGTGTTCAGGGAGCCCCATCGTGGGGCTGGGGGAGGGACGGGGGGTCCCCACCCCAGGGAGACCCCAGCTCCTACCTCTGCGTGAACTTCAGGTAGGGCGTGTAGTCAATGACCACGGGCGTTTTACCGTCCATCACCTCTCCCTTCAGGCAGAAGCTGAGCAGAGGCGGCAGGGGAAGGAGGAGAGAAGAAGGTCAGGGCACCCCGAGGGGCCAGTCGGGGCCTGTGTCCCCCTGTGTCTCCCTGTGTCACCTGCCCCCACCTGAAGTCGATGGCGCTGAGCCCAATGAGCATCCCCGTGAGCACTGTGGACTCCTCCCGCAGCATGATGGCCCCGTCATCATAAAACCTCCTGTGGGGAAACACGGGGTGGATGTGCCCCCCAGCACCCCAAAACCCACCCCAAACCCACCGGGGAAACACGGGGTGGATGTGCCCCCCCAGCGCCCCAAAACCCACCCTGGCACCCCAAACCCAGCCCAGCACAGGTGCTGCAGGCGTGGCCATGGCCAGGGGCTCACCTGGTGGTCCGAGTGTCCCTCAGGGCCGTGGAGATGTACTCGGACATTCGCTTCTCCATCAGCGCCACGCGGATCCAGGCCCGGCCCTGCGGGGCAGTGCTGAGCCTGGGGGCTGCCAGGGGCCACATCTGCCCCACATCCACACCCACCCACCCCAGCACTCCAACAGCAGCTGGAGGCACCCACATAGCAGCAGCTTTCAGCCCGGTTTTTGGGTTTTGGGGACTCACAGCTGCTGGTGTGTCCTGTGGGGCCCTGTGAGGTGGATGGGGAGGGGATGGGATGGGGATGGGGATGGGGATGGGGATGGGGATGGGGATGGGGATGGGGATGGGGATGGGGATGGGGATGGGGATGGGGATGGGGATGGGGATGGAGATGGGGATGGGGATGGAGATGGGAATGGAGATGGGGATGAGATGGGGATGGGGATGGGAATGGAGATGGGAATGGAGATGGGGATGAGATGGGGATGGGGATGGGGATGGGGACGGGGATGGGGACGGGAATGGGAATGGGAATGGGAATGGGAATGGGAATGGGAATGGGAATGGGAATGGGGATGGGGATGGGGATGGGGATGGGGATGGAGATGGGGATGGGGATGGAGATGGGGATGAGATGGGGATGGGGACGGGGATGGGGACGGGGATGGGGACGGGGATGGGGACGGGGACGGGGATGGGGATGGGGATGGGGATGGGGATGGGGATGGGGATGGAGATGGGGATGAGATGGGGATGGGGACGGGGATGGGGACGGGGATGGGGATGGGATGGGGATGGGGATGGGGATGGGGATGGGGATGGGGACAGCACTGGCACCTTGCTGACCTTGGCCCTGGAGGTGCTGATGTTCTCCATGTTCTCGATGCTGCTGACGCAGTTGTTGGGGACCTTGCTGCAGGCCAGGCGGATGTAATCCCAAAACCCGCGCTGCCCATCGGAGCTGAACCAGCTGACAGGGCCTGCGGGCACCAGGGCTGTGCTCAGGGGCTGCTGCGCCAGCCCAGCCCCTCCACCAGAGCTGGGCACGCCACGGGCACTCCCACGGGCTGGGGGACACCGGGAGGGGACGGGCCAGCCCCACCTTTGAAGCGGTGGCTGAGGATCTGCTCGAGGATGGCGGCGAAGTTGACGAACTCCTCGGAGGAGTCGTCGATGGGATCCGCCGTGTACTTCTCCAGCAGCGTCTTCACCGAGAACCTGGAGGGGCGGGGGTCAGAGGGGGCGCACACCCAGCTCCCACCCAGAGAGGATCCGGCTCCGAGCAAAGCGCTTTCCCAGCTGTTGGCTGCCGCTCCCGGCAGGGGGAAGAGGGCGGCGGGCTGGGCGCGGTGACCCCCTGCCCCCGCGTCCCCCGGGACCCCGAGGGGCGGCCGCTGCTCCCCGCCGTGCGAGTGGCCAGGAAGGGCGAACAAAGGCCCCCTTCCTCCCGGCCGTGCGCGGGCGGTGATGGCTTCCCCTTCCTCCCGCCGCCCGTGCTGGGGACACCGAGCCCGGCAGGACGGGGCAGGTGTTCGCCGGGGGGCGGCCCCGTCTGGGGGTCACAGCTGCCTGAGAGGGTCCCCGGGACAGCACCTGGGGGTGCCTCAATTCCAGGGAGGGCTGGAGGTGCAGCATGGCGCGGCACTGAGGGCTGGGGGCAGCTGCTGGAGATCCAGGGGGTCTCCATGTCGGGACAGTGGGGTCTTTATATCCCCCAGGCCATGTCAAGGATCCCCATGTCATGACAGTGGGGTCTGAA
This sequence comes from Erithacus rubecula, assembly GCF_903797595.1. Taxonomy (NCBI): domain Eukaryota; kingdom Metazoa; phylum Chordata; class Aves; order Passeriformes; family Muscicapidae; genus Erithacus; species Erithacus rubecula. Next base: position 326,581 of record NC_136679.1, on the reverse strand, counting down.
GCTGTCCTGTGCAGCGGTGAGGATCCCTGGGGACTCCAGACCCCAAAATGAGGCCCCGGGGGTCCCTGCCAGGTTGCCCAGGCTCTGGTACCTCCAAGTCCTCCCAGCCCTGGGCCAGGCTCCAGCGCTCCCAGCACCGGCAGCCCCTCTCCAGGACCCCGACTGTCACCCCGGCCGTGTCACCGCAGCCCCGCCCCCCGGCAGGAGCCACCTGCGCCCCCCACCCCGTCCCTCACCCCATTCCTGCCCCCCCATCCCGGTCCAGCCGGAGTCTCCATGACAACGCTCATCCTCCATCCTTCATCCCCCATCCCCGCCGCTCCGAGGCCCTGACGTCACTTCCTGGGCCCCCGCCCGCACGGGGGTCCCCAACCCCCCCCCCCCCCGCACCCCGCTGCCCCCAGCCCCCCCTCATCCTCCGCTGCCCCCTGCACCCCCCCGCCGTCCCCAGTGGCCCCCGACATCTGCGCACCGGCCGCCTCCATGTTGTCACTGCGTCCCCAGCCCCCTGTCTGCCCCCGCCGCCATCCCCCCAGCCCCTGAGGATCCCCGAAACCCCCCGGATCCCCCCGGAGCTCCCCCGAGCCCCCCGAGCCCCCGCAGCCCCGGCCCCACCGCCCGCGGCCCCGCGGCCCCGCAGCTCCGCTCCCCCCCTCCTTTCCCGCATCCCCATCCTTCTCCTCCCCCCTCCAAATCTGAATTTCCCCCCCTCAAAACGCGGCTGCGGCAACAACAAATCCCCCCAAAGGGTGGAGGGGCGGCGGGGGGGAGGGATGAACCCCCCAACCCTCCTCCCCACCGCCTCCCCTCCCCGCCCCCATCCCCTCCATCCCCACCGCCGGTGGTCGCGTCTCACTCCCCCCGCTCCCTGTCCCCCCCGGTTTTGGGGTGTCCCCCCGCCCGCCCCTCACCTGCAGACGGTGATGAGGTTTTTCCTCTCCACGGCGATGTTCCTGGAAGAAGCTTTCTTGGAGGAGAGCCCCAGAGCCATGGCAGCCGGCACCCAGCTCGCTTCCATGCAGCGGCCCGGGCGGCGCGGCCGCGGGCGATGCCCCCTCCCCCGCGGGGACCCCCGGGCCCGGCCCCGGCCGCGGGCGATGCCCCCTCCCCCGCGGGGACCCCCGGCCCCGGCCCCGCTCCGCGCTCGCCGCGCTCCGCCGGTGCCCGCAGCACGGGCCGTGCGCCGCCCCCCCAAAGGGATGCTCTCCCCGCCCCCGGCCCCCCAAATCTCTCTCCGGGGGATGGGGAGGGTGAGGAGGGGAGGGCCGGAGTCCCCCGCGGGGGTCCCCACCTGTCCCTCCCCACATGGGTGGGTAAAGCCGCGGGGAGGGGGCAGCCCCCGGGATTTTGCGGGGAGGGTCTTTTGACCACCCCTGGGGTTTTGGGGGAGTCTTTTGACCACCCCAGGCTCAGATCGCCACCCCCTGCCTCGATCCCCGTTTGGGAGGGCTGAGCATCATCCTCCCCCCCGGCGGGGTCTGCGGGGAGCGAGGGACCCCCTTCCCCGGGGTGGGCAGGGGCTGACTGTGCTGAAAATACACCGGTTTTCACTGTGCCTCAGTTTCCCCGTTGTTGTGACAGAGAAATCGGGAAAGGGGGGGCTGGTGAACCCCACAGCACCCACGAAAGACTCCACAGGCCCCCAAAAAATCAGAGTCACCCTCAGCACACAGACATCCCCCATGGGGACGTGTCCCGGCTCCCTGTGCCCGTGCCAAGGGGGCCTCAGCCACCGGAGCCCAGCTGGGGGACAGGTGGGCGCAGTGGGGGGAGGGACCCCCGAAATCCCGCGGCCGTGCAGGGAGGGGAGCCCCTGGCAGCGCCCCGATAAAGCCGGGGCGTTATCGGGACACCCAGAGCCAGCGCCACCCCTCCGCCCTCTGCGGGGCCACCGGGACCCCGGCGGGTCCCCGAGGTGTGCAGGTGGGTCCCCAAGGTATGCAGGTGGGTCCCCGAGGTGTGCAGGTGGGTCCCCAAGGTGTGCAGCTGGGTCCCCAGGGTGTGCAGGTGGGTCCCCAAGGTGTGCAGCTGGGTCCCCAGGGTGTGCAGGTGGGTCCCCGAGGTGTGCAGGTGGGTCCCCAGGGTGTGCAGGTGGGTCCCCAGGGTGTGCAGGTGGGTCCCCAGCCGGGATGGGCTCCCAAACTGGTGTGGCGCAGCGGGGACAGCAGTGGGGACAGCTCACTGCTGGGGGGACCCTGAGGGAGTCCCCAGGTACGGGGGGCTGAGCCCTGGTGTGGGGTTTTGTGCACAGGTGTGTGTGTGGATGCACAGGTGTGTGTGTGAGTGCAAAGGTGTGTGTGTGGATGCACAGGTGTGTGTGGATGCACAGGTGTGTGTGTGAATGCAAAGGGGTGTGTGTGAGTGCAGAGGTGTGTGTGAATGCGCAGGTGTGTGTGTGAATGCACAGGTGTGTGTGTGAGTGCAAAGGTGTGTGTGTGAGTGCACAGGTGTGTGTGTGAGTGCAAAGGTGTATGTGTGAGTGCAAAGGTGTGTGTGTGGATGCCCAGGTGTGTGTGAATGCCCAGGTGTGTGTGTGAATGCACAGGTGTGTGTGTGAATGCGCAGGTGTGTGTGTGGATGCACAGGTGTGTGTGTGAGTGCAAAGGTGTGTGTGTGGATGCACAGGTGTGTGTGAATGCGCAGGTGTGTGTGTGAGTGCACAGGTGTGTGTGTGAATGCGCAGGTGTGTGTGTGAGTGCAGAGGTGTGTGTGTGAGTGCACAGGTGTGTGTGTGAGTGCACAGGTGTGTGTGTGGATGCGCAGGTGTGTGTGTGAGTGCAGAGGTGTGTGTGTGAGTGCACAGGTGTGTGTGTGAGTGCACAGGTGTGTGTGTGAATGCGCAGGTGTGTGTGTGAGTGCAAAGGTGTGTGTGTGAATGCGCAGGTGTGTGTGTGAATGCGCAGGTGTGTGTGTGAGTGCACAGGTGTGTGTGTGAATGCGCAGGTGTGTGTGTGAATGCAGAGGTGTGTGTGTGAGTGCACAGGTGTGTGTGTGAGTGCAGAGGTGTGTGTGTGAGTGCAAAGGTGTGTGTGTGAATGCGCAGGTGTGTGTGTGAGTGCACAGGTGTGTGTGTGAGTGCAAAGGTGTGTGTGTGAATGCGCAGGTGTGTGTGTGAGTGCACAGGTGTGTGTGAATGCGCAGGTGTGTGTGTGAGTGCACAGGTGTGTGTGTGAATGCGCAGGTGTGTGTATGAATGCACAGGTGTGTGTGTGAGTGCAGAGGTGTGTGTGTGAGTGCACAGGTGTGTGTGTGAGTGCAAAGGTGTGTGTGTGAGTGTGCAGGTGTGTGTGTGAATGCGCAGGTGTGTGTGTGAGTCCACAGGTGTGTGTGAGTGCCAGGCTCACCCACCTCACCCTTGCCCTGGGATTTGGGATTGGGATTTTGGGGCCGAGAACCGTTTGAAAGGCTGTAAATGCAGAGACACAGGGGTGTGAGCACTCGTCCGTAGGTGATGATGGTGACCATGATGATGATGATGATGATGATGATGATGGTGATGGTGCGCAGGGATCTGCACCCCTCGCACACACCTGTGCCCGCGGGTGTGCACCAGCGTAGGTGCACCCGCACCTCGACCCCCTCCCAAGCACCCCAGCCCTCTCCAGGGCACCCCGGTGACCCCAAACCCACGGCACAGACGGACACCCCGTCCCCGTGTCCCCCCCGCGCCTCCTCCTCGGGGAACCTCCCCAGGAACCCCCTTTTTTTTCTAATTTTTTTTTTTTTTAAAGAGAACACCCCAAATCCGTGGAAAGGAGGAAGGGGGGGCAGACAACCGGGGGGATCCCGGGGATTCCCTGCAGGGAAACCCGGAGGTAAACAAGATTGGGGGGCCGCGGGGGGGCAGCGGGAGCAGGTTTTGGGGTGCCGGGCTGGGTGAGGGCCGGGAGGAGAGCGGGGCGCAGGCGGGGCTCAGCCAGGGCGCAGCTTTACACCCCGCAGATGTTGCACCCCGATAACCTTGTTTTTACGGGGGGCCCCGGCGGGGCGGGGGGAGCCGGGTGAGCCCGAGGGGGGCAAGATTAGGGAGGTGAGCGTGACTCAGGCATTGGCGTCTCACAGCCCGGGCGGCCGCAGGCAGAGCGGCGGAGGCACCCGGGGGTACGTGCGGGGTCACCGGGGGCGTCCCGGGCGGGGCGGGGGGATGCGGGGCTGGGGGGCACACGGGGCTGTCAGAGGGGAGTGTTGGGGTGGGAGGTGCTGTGGGATGGGGGTAGGGGCTCCACAGGGGGCAGAGGCGGTGGGAGGGGTCCCGGCCGTGCCGGGGGGACGGTGAGGGATGTTTGGGCTCCATGCCGAGCCGCGTTGGGCACCTGCTGGATGGAGATCCCAGCCAGGCTGCACGGCCGGCATGGGATGGGTGGGATGTACGGGATGGGTGGGATTTATGGGATGGATGGACTCCTTGGGGAGTTGTACCCACAGAGGGAAGGAGCAGCCCCACGCTGCCCGCATGGTTTGGGATGTGCTGTGGGGCGAGGCAGGAGGGATCCCAGCCGTGCCCCGTGCGTGGTGTGGGATTTGGGGGCTCCGCAGAGCCCTGGGGGCTGCGGGAAGGATCCCGGTGACCGTGCGGGACGGCCGGGGGTGTGCGGGCTCCGTGCTGAGCCTGCGGGTGTTGGTGTAGGAGGTGCGAGCCCCGTCCTGAGCCATGGCAGGGGATGTATGGATGCCATAGGGACACGCTGGCTGTGTATGGATCCCATAGGGGCACTCTGGCTGTGTATGGATGCCATAGAAGCAGGCTGGCTGTGTGTAGATCCTATAGGGACACGCTGGCTGTGTGTGGACCCCATAGGGGCACGCTGGCTGTGTATGGATCCCATAGGGACACGCTGGCTGTGTGTGGATCCCATAGGGACACGATGGCTGTGTGTAGATCCTATAGGGGCACGCTGGCTGTGTATGGACCCCATAGGAGCACGCTGGCTGTGTGTAGATCCTATAGGGGCACGCTGGCTGTGTATGGACCCCATAGGAGCACGCTGGCTGTGTATGGATCCCATAGGGACACGCTGGCTGTGTGTGGACCCCACAGGGGCACGCTGGCTGTGTGTGGACCCCATAGAGACACACCGGCTGCGCTGTGGGGACACGGGCTCCACTCGCGGGGTGCGGCTGCGGGAGGGGTGGGCTCCATCCCACGCACAGATGCGGGTCTGGGGTCTCTGCGCCCCCGGGGGTTGGTGGGGCGGAACGTGCCCAGTCAGGGCTGGATCCCGCGCTCCGTGCGGGGCTCTGCGGGTCCCGCCGCCGCCGTGCCCGGTCCCGCTGGCCGGTCCCGCAGCGGGGCAGAGCGGGGGGCAGCGGGCGGAGCGGGGCGGGGGCCGCCGCCCGGTGCCGGGCGTTATCAGCGGGGCGCAGCCCGGGCTCCGGGCTGATGCAAGAGCCGCGGCGGGGCTGGGGGGGCGGGGGGGCCCGGGCCGGGCCGGGCTGGGGCCGGGGGCCGCCGGCCCCGGGGCCAGGCGGGGCAGGAAGGAACGGCCGAGTCAGAGGCTCGCCGTCCATCCCGCGCCCCGCCGCCGCTCCCGCGCCCCGCCGGGGATCCCGAGCGGCTCTGCCGGGGGTCCCGTGTGGCCCCGCCGGGGGTCCCGTGAGGTCCCCTGGGTGTTCGGGACCCCGGCCTGGCCCCCGCCACCCCCGGCCGGGAGCGAGCTCCTGCATCACCCTGGTGAGATCTGGGGGGGCTGCTTCCCCCAAAGCCGCCCGTGCCCTGACCTGGCCCTGAGCCCCCGTGTGGGGTCCCCGGGCGGGATGTTGGGGGACAGCCGGAGCCCCCCGACCCCCCGAGCTGTGGGAGTCCCCACGGGGGGGCTGGAACAGCGGCTTTGGGGGTCCCGGGTCATGACCCCTCCTCAGAGAGTCTGGGCAGGGGCGGGCGGGGGTCACGGCTGAGGAGGTTCCAAGGGGGGGTCCGGACCCCCGGGACCCTCCGGGGCTTCTCGGGAGGGGGGGAAATTGGGGGGCGCGGAGTGCGGGCAGGGCGCCCCCTGGTGGTTGTCCCGCAGCGCAGCCCTGGGGCAGCTGCGGGAATCGGGGAGGGGTCAGAGGGGGTGACAGGGGGTGACGGGGGCACAGGGGGTGACAAGGGACACAGAGGGTCACAGGAGACACATACGGGGGTGACAGGGGACCCAGGGGGTCTGAGGAGGTCAGAGGGGGTCACAGAGGACACAGAGGTTACAGGGGGTGACAGGAGGCACAGGGGGCACAGGGGACAGCCAGGGGTCACAGGGGGTGACAGGAGACACAGGGGGTCAGAGGGGATTACAGGGGTTACAGGGAGGTCACAGGGACAAAGGGGACACCCAGGGGGTGACAGGGGACACAGGGGGTCCCAGGGGCTGCAGGCACTGGCTGCTGCAGAGGATCTGGGGGCTGATGGAAGGGCAGCAGCAGCAGGGGCCTCCCCAGCTGGGCACCCTGGGGGGCTTTGGGGGGCTCACCCCGGCGGGTTTGGAGTGTCCTGTGAATCAACTGTGCTTCAGTTTCCCCCCTTCTCCCCCCTGCTCTGCCAGGGGCTGGGGCCGCGTGCTGGGGGATTGGGGTGCTGTGTGCCAGACCCCAGCCCGTGTGTGGGATTGTAGGGGACCCTCAAACGCTGCAAGGGCTGCTCGGGGCTGTGTAGGACCCCAGAAACGTGCGTGGGTCCATACAGGACCCCCACCCACACACGGGAGGGGATCCCAGCCCCCGGTGTGGGTCCGTGCACACTGACCCCGAGCACAGGGCACGGCGTGCGTGGGCACGGGCGGCTCAGGGCGGGATGCCACGTCCCTGGGGGCAAACTGCCGGGGCTCTGCCGTGTCCTGACGTCGGTTCCCATCCCGAATAGCGGCAGGGCAGGGCACGACTTCCCTGGGGACCCCCGAGCCCGGGACCTCCCAGCCCGTGGGGAGCGGGTCAGGCAGGCAGGGGCTGCGGGAACGGCCCCGGCTCCAGCCCCAGCCCCGTCCCTGGGGACGCAGCCCAGTCCCGGGGGCACCGAGCGATGCCCTGCTCCCCGCTAACTTGTTCTCTCTCGTTTCCCCCGTGGCCGCCCCGCAGAGCGCCGGGTTATGGTGGCGCCGGGCTGAGCGCCGGGACGCGCCGAGGCGGCAGCGGGGGCCGAGCCCGGAGCCATGGAGGGGCCCGGCCAGGTAGGGACACCCGGCCCCCGCCCCGGCACGGCCCCGGCGAGGCGGTGGGGGGCCGGATCCTGCTGACCCCCCTCTCTCTGTCCCGCAGGAGGCCTACGAGGAGGGGATGAGGAGGACCCTGGACCCCGAAGGCTACGAGGACCCCGGCCTGAAGAGCTCTCACCTGTCGCTGGGCGAGATGAGCAGTGAGTGGCTCCTGGGGCGCTGGGGGACGCGGGCAGCGTGGCCACCAGGGCTGCACGGGGGTGGCATTGCATGGGCAGCAGTGTCGGGGGTGCCAGCCCTGCACGGGTGTGGCAGGGCAGGGGTGCTGCTGTGCCACCAGGGCACAGAGTCACAGGGTGACACTGCTGCGTGTGTGACAGTGGCATTAGACAGGTGACAGCTTTGCAGGGCTGATGGCACCAGCTGGGTGCCAGCATGGCAGGGCAGCAGCACGGCTCAAGGGCACAGGCTGGCAGCAGAGTTTTGTGGGTGCAGCTGTGCAGGGACACCAGCATGGCTCATGGCGTTGCACGGGCACCAGCAGTGCATGGGCACAGGTGTTCCCTGGCTGCAGCTTCTGGTGGGCACGCATGGCGCACTGGCAGCTCGCTGCACGGGTGCCAGCACGGCACAGATGCATTGCATGGGCTGCACGGATGCGTTGCATGGCCGCGGCGTTGCAGGGATGCGTTTCCCGGGTGCCAGCGGGGCCGTGGCCGCGGGGCTCGCTCGGAGCGCGGGGTCAGGCAGGGACACCCCCCACCCCCTCAGGGCAGCATCGCCCACAGGCAGCGGCCCTGGAGCCGCGAGGTGCCGCCTCCAGCTGCGGGTACCCGAATTGGGGCTGAGCTCGGGGACACCCGAGGTCCTTGAGCCCCCCCGGAGGGCGGAGAGGGGAGTTCGGGGGTCTGCGTTCCGCACAGAGTTCCCTTGCCCCAGGCTCGGCTGTTTCGGAGCTGCCACCCTGAGGAGGGGTTTGGGCTCGGGTCCTCCGCCGGGGTGGCACAGGCCGGGGTAACGCTGCCCCTGTTCTGCGCAGGGGCCGGCGCTGGCATCGGGTCCCCCCTGCAGGCCTGGAGGGCCAGGGCCGAGGAGATGAACCCCCTGCGGTGAGTCCCCAAATCGGGGCGGGGGCTCTCGTCTGCCCGGCTGGCATCACCGGGGGCGGCCGGTGGCACCCGCGGTGCCCGGCGCTGAACCCCCGCGCCCGCGGTGTGTGTTTTGCAGCCAGTATTTGCCCGGCCGCCGGGGATTTTATGACCTGGACGGGAAGAGGCGCTCGGCCGGGGCCCCCCCGGGACACCCCAGCCGTGGCGAAGGGCAGCGTGAGTGACCGCGGGGACCCCGGGTGACAAAGCCCGGCCCCGGCGTCCCCCCCACCTCAAGCCCTGCCCGCCCCGGTTCTGCCACCCCCGTGTCCCACCCGCCGCGGGGTGACGGTCACCCGGGCGTCAGGGCACGCCGCGGGGTGACCGCTGCCACTTGCCCGTAATCGCCCACTGATTGAGGATAAATAAAGTCTTTGTTTGGGGTGAGGACAAGAACCACTTGGGGCCGAACGCCGGCTGGCGCCGGGCGGCTCGGTGGCGGTGGCGGCGGGCAGGGACGAGGACACGCTCGTGCCCAGCGCCGTCGGGGACAGGCGGGGACGCGCCCCATCCCCGCTGCCGTGGGCGCAGCATCCTCGCCCGGCAGAGCGGGATGCGGCTCTCGCAGCATCCCCCCGCCGGGTGCCCGGGCTGGGGACAGCGAGGGGACCGCGCTGGTCCCCCTGGAGGGCGGAGGGGGACGGGGTGAGCCTGTCCCCACGGCGGGGTGACAGCGGGCGGGCGGGTGCCGTGCTGGTGTTTACTGTCAGCAAAGGAAGTGCTGCGGGATTTACGGTGCGAAAAGTCGGCCGCGGGGATCGCTCCCCACTTTATAGGGACGGAGCCGCGGGGACATGGGGAGCGCAGGGGGGGCCGCAGGTAGGCAGGGGACGGGGACAGGGACACCTCGGGGGTCAGGCTGGCCGGGGATGTGCTGTCCCCGTGTCCCCATCCCAGCGCTGGTGCTCGGTCCTGGGGCTGTGCCGGGGGCAGGGCGGTGGCCGCGAGCCCCGTCCTCACCCCGGCCACGGTGACGTCCCCAGACTGTCACCCTGCCTCGGGGTCCGGGCTGTGGGGATGTGACGGGACCGAGGTGGGCACGGGCAGGGCAAAAGGAGGCCGAGGGGACATCCAGCAAACTCCAGCTGGGTCTGGGGCGAGGCAACATGGGGGGCACATCCAGCGAGTGCCCAGCAGGGCTGGGGTGGGGGTGATGGAGAAGGGGACACGTCCGGGTGACCCCAAATGGGGGCTGGGATGGGTGTGATAATAGGAGACACTTCAAACAGACCCCGGAGGGGCTCGGGCTGGGGCAGGGACCGGCTAACACCTTGGTGGCTCCACTTGCAGCTGTGTCAGTGACCGATGTGGAACTGGAGGCAACGGGGAGCAAGAGGCTCCTGTCCCAGCAGGACACCCATGAGGTGGGTGCTGCCTCAGGGACCCCCATTCCCTCCCCATTCTGGAGCTGGTGACCCTGGGACCAACCCTACAATTCAGCCCTGGGGATACCAGGACACTGTGGGGGGATGCTGAGTGTCCTGGGGGTCCCCAGTGTGGCCAGGGACAGCCTGACCCCTCCATCTCTGGCTGCAGGGATACGTGGAGCTGCACGAGCTGGTGCTGGACAATGCAAAGGACTTGTGCTGGATGGAGGCTGGCCACTGGCTGAAGCTGGAGGAGGACTTCCAGGAATCGGGGGACTGGAGCCAGCCCCATCTCTCCTTCCTGACCTACCACAGCCTCCTGGAGATCCGCCGGGCTCTGAACAAAGGTGGGGACGCCTCTGGGGACAGCAGCAGGGTGGCGAGGAGCCTGTGCTGGCTGCATGGTGACAGTGCTGTCCCCACAGGTGCCATTCTCCTCGGCGTGGAGGCCACCTCACTGCCAGCCATCGTCCACATCCTCCTGGACCAGCTCATCTACGAGGGGCAGCTGAAGCCACAGGACCGGGACGATGCCATGAGGACGCTGCTCCTGCGCCACAGGTATAGCCAGGGCTGGGGGGATCCCAGGGGCTGGAACCCCCCCAGTGTGTCCAGCTGGAGCTGCCTCAGGGTGGGAAAGCTTTGGGGGTACCCGTGCACCCACAGCTCTGGGGCTGTCTGGGGAGGAATGGGGTGTCTGGCACTGGGGGGTCTGGCACTGGGGTGTCTGGCACTGGGGGGTCTGACTGCCCCCCGGTGTTTTCAGCCACCCCACCGAGGATGAGTCCGTGTGGACGATGCCGCCGGCGCTGGTGCAGCGCTCGGGCAGCAGCAGGACGGACGTGGAGCGGCCACTGCTGCGGGAGCAGAGACCCATGGAGATGAGCAGGATGGCAGGGAAGGAGCAGGTGAGCGGGGACAGGGGGCACGGGGGGGTGCAGGGGGCACTGGGGGCACGGGGGCCACTGGGTGTGTGGGGCTGGGAGCCGGGATGTACACAGGGTACACACCTTGGCACACACAGGTGCACACTCCAGTTGTACACACACACACACCTGCAGAGGGGAAGACACAGGGAAGAGTGGGGGATACTTTGGGGACAGGGGAACACTCAGGAATAGTGGGGGACGTGCAGGAGATGGAGGGGGACACACAGAGAACAGAAGGGGACATGGAGGGGGAAATGCAGGGGAACACGCAGGGGGTGGTGGGTGACACACAGGGACATGCAGGGTACGTGGGGGACGATAGGGGACAGCCACCAAGGCTGGCTGGCTGATTCCTGCCATCCATCTGCCTGCGACAGAGCGGGGTACCCAAACCCCAACTCCTGGAGACAATCCCAGAGGGTGCCGAGGCCACCCTGGTCCTTGTGGGTGAGTGCTCAGCGGGGTGCTGGGTGCTGGTTTGGGTGGTGGGTGCCGGGTGGGGGTGCAGGCTCGGGGGGCAGGGGCAGGCTCGGGGGGCAGGGGCAGGCTCGGGGGGTGCAGGGGGAGCTTTGCCACGTGCGCCTCACTGCGCTGCTCACTCGCTGCTTTTCTTGCACCTTTTTTGCCTCTCCCCGTTCTCAGCACTCGCCGCCGCCTGCTGCTGCTCAGCGCTGCTCTCCCATGGCCCTTGTCCCCATGCCCTCATGCCTCTGTGTCCCCGTGTCCCAATGTCCCTGTCCTCCAATGCCCACCCATCTGTATCCGTGTGTCCCTGTACTTGCATGCCCACTTGCCCCTTTGTCTGTCACCTCGTATCTTTGTGCCCCTCTCCCATTCTCTTTGTCCCCACGCCTCTGTGTCACCTCGTCTCCATTCCTGATGTCCCCGTGTTTTGCTGTCCCCGTGTCTCCGTGCTCCCCTGTCCCCATGTCCCCGTCCCCTGTGTCCCCGTGCATGGTCCCCCATGATCCCTGTCCCGTCCCATCCTCCCCCCAGGCTGTGCAGCCTTCCTGGAGCAGCCCGTGCTGGCCTTTGTGCGCCTGAAGGACGCGGTGACAATGGACGGCGTCCTCGACGTGTCCGTCCCCGTGCGCTTCCTGGTCGTGGTGCTGGGGCCCGACTCCCCCCAGATCAGCTACCACGAGATCGGCCGTGCCTTCGCCACCATGATGTCCGAGAGGGTACGGGTCACCTGCCACTGCCACCCGGGCACCATCCTGGGAGCCACCCCTGTCCCCTGTGCCATGTCCCTCTCTGATCCACACCTGTCCCATGTCCCTCTCTGATCCACCCCTGTCCCCTGTGCCACTGTCCCTATCTGATCCACACCTGTCCCCTGTGCCATGTCCCTCTCTGATCCATCTCTGTCCCCTGTGCCATGTCCCTCTCTGATCCACACCTGTCCCCTGTGCCATGTCCCTCTCTGATCCATCTCTGTCCCCTGTGCCATGTCCCTCTCTGATCCACACCTGTCCCCTGTGCCACTGTCCCTCTCTGATCCACCCCTGTCCCCTGTGCCATGTCCCTCTCTGATCCACCTCTGTCCCCTGTGCCATGTCCCTCTCTGATCCACACGTCCCCTCCGCTCTCACGCCCCCGTCCTCAAGACTCTGTGTCCTCACCTGCCTATGTCCCCTTATCCCCAAGCCCCGGTGCCCCCTCAGCCCTGTGGCCCCTCGGGGACACTCGGGGGACACTCGGGGACACTCGGGGTGCTGGCACCGCCTGAGTCCGGGCCGCCCCGCAGGTGTTCCGCCGGGACGCGTACCTGGCCGAGGGGCGGCAGGACCTGCTGCGGGGCGTGGAGGATTTCCTGGACGCCAGCATCGTCCTGCCGCCCGCCGAGGCCCCCAGCGAGCCGCTGCTCCGCGCCCTGGTGCCGCTGCAGCGGGAGCTGCTCCGCCGGCGCTACCAGCCCCTCGAGAGGCTGCACATCGGGGACTTCCTGAAAGATCTGGGTACGGCGGGGAGACCCCGCGATGCCCCGTGCATCCCCCGGCTGGGGGACGCCCCCCCGGGACACGGGTGCCCTGACGGCCGCCCGATGTGTCCGCAGGGCCGGACGAGGCTGCGGAGGACGATGACCCCCTGCGCAGGACGGGGCGGCCTTTCGGGGGGCTGGTGCGGGACATCCGCCGCCGCTACCCCAAATATCTCAGCGACATCAGGGACGCCCTGAACCCCCAGTGCCTGGCCGCCGTCATCTTCATCTACTTCGCGGCGCTGTCACCCGCCATCACCTTCGGCGGCTTGCTGGGTAATGGCGGGGACAGGGGACAGGGGTGTCCCCCCAGCCGGGCACTGGGGGTGTCTCCGCCTTCCCCACCCTCCTCGGGGATGCTCCGGGAGGGTTGTTGTCCCTGATGCCGGTGCCGAGAGGTGCGGGAGGGGGCACAGCGCTGTCGCCCCCAGCCCGGCACCCACCGGCTCCGCCCCCGCAGGTGAGAAGACCAAGGGGATGATGGGGGTCTCGGAGCTGCTCATCTCCACCTGCGTGCAGTGCGTGCTCTTCAGCCTCCTCAGCGCCCAGCCCCTCCTCGTCGTCGGCTTCTCGGGACCCCTCCTTGTCTTTGAGGAAGCCTTTTACTCGGTGGGTGCTGCCTGCACCCCTGGGTGCCCCCCAGGCTGCCACCAGCTGTCCCCACAGCGAGGCTGGGGGTGTCCCCGACAGGGACAGGGTGCAGCTGCATGGGGGATGGCACGGGAGGGTGACACATGGAGGGTGTATGGAGGTGATGCCACCCGTGTGACGACCCAGGGGTGACACCACACCCAGCTGGTGGCCCTGGCGTGACAGGAGGTGCATGACACCACGGGGGTGATGCCAAACAGTTGGGTGACCCCAAATGGGTGACACCCCAGGCAGGGGTGATGGGTGGGGGATCCCACGGGGGTCCTGGCAGCACGGAGCCACCGTGGGTGAGTCCAGCACAGCTGGGTGCCCGTGCCAGGGGCTCCAGGGCACTGACAGGGCTGTGCCCTCTGGCTCCCCAGTTCTGCAGCAGCAATGGCTTGGAATACATCGTGGGGCGGGTCTGGATCGGCTTCTGGCTGATCCTGCTGGTGCTGGTGGTGGTGGCCTGCGAGGGCAGTTTCCTGGTGCGCTACCTGTCCCGCTACACCCAGGAGATCTTCTCCTTCCTCATCTCCCTCATCTTCATCTTCGAGACCTTCTCCAAGCTGGTCACGGTGAGGGACACGGGGGTCCCACGGTGGGGGAATGGCAGGTTGTGGTTGTCACCCAGGTTTCCATAGAAACAGTGGGATGCAGGTGAGGGTGGGAGTCTCCCGGTGCTTCCTCACCTTTCCCAGGTGTTTCCCAGCTGGTGAGGCCCCTCCAGCGCTGATGATTCTGTGATCCATGCTTCTCTCTGCAGAGGGATTTTGGGGCACACTTGTCCATCCTCACTGCACCACCGAGCCCTTGCTCTGTCCCCACTTCCAAAACCACACAGAAAATCGACCCCAAAAACACCCCCTGCTCAATCTGTGCTGAGCTCTCAGCCTCACCCAGCCCCTGGTTCACATCCTGAACCCACTGGGAAGGTTCCACCACGGCAGGGGGGTGCAGGGATCCCCCTCCCCACTCTCCCTCACTCCCTGCTCTCCCTCCCCAGATTTTCAGGGATCACCCTCTGCAGCGGCGCTACGAGGTGCAGGACGAGTACCAGCGTGGGGTGGCAGAGCCCAACACGGCGCTGCTGTCCCTGGTGCTCATGGCTGGCACCTTCTTCCTGGCCTTCTTCCTGCGCAAGTTCAAGAACAGCTCCTTCCTGCCTGGCAAGGTGAGCCTGGGGGCACGGCGGGGTCCCCCTGCGCCCCGGGCTGAGGCTGTGCAAAGTCATTGCCTGTCCCTGCAGGGGGGGGGGGTGCTGGGACCCCCGGGGCTGGGGGGACACGCGGGTTTCTCACGGTGTCCCCACAGGTGCGGCGCTTGATCGGGGATTTTGGGGTGCCCATCTCCATCTTCATCATGGCGCTGGCCGACTTCTTCATCAGTGACACGTACACCCAGGTCTGGGAGGGCAGGGCTGGGGGGATGTGTGTCCCTGCTGGTCCCTGCGTCCCACCCCTCACTCCCCCCTCTGCTCTGTGCAGAAACTGAGCGTCCCCAAAGGGCTGCAGGTCACCAACGCGACTGCCCGGAGCTGGTTCATCCAGCCCATGGGCGAGAAGAAACCCTTCCCCATCTGGATGATGTTTGCCTCCGTGATTCCCGCCCTTCTCGTCTTCATCCTCATCTTCCTCGAGACGCAGATCACCACGTGAGGACGGAGCTGTGGGCAGGGGAGGGCTGCGGGGTGCCTGGTGGGTTGGGGTGTCACCAACCCGTCCCTGTGTCCCCTCAGCCTCATCGTCAGCAAGCCCGAGAGGAAACTGGTGAAGGGCACCGGCTTCCACCTGGACCTGCTGCTGATCGTGGCCATGGGGGGGCTGGCAGCCCTTTTTGGGATGCCCTGGCTCAGCGCCACCACCGTCCGCACCATCACCCACGCCAACGCCCTGACCATCATGAGCAAGACCTCAGCTCAGGGAGAGAAATCCCAGATCCTGGAGGTCAAGGAGCAGCGCATCAGCGGCCTCTTGGTGGCCGTGCTCATTGGTGAGCTGGGGAGGGGTCCCCAGGTGGGCAGGGAGCGGTGGGGGTCCCCAGGGTCTCCCCCCAACCTCTCCTCCCCCCCGCAGGCGTGTCCATCCTGATGGAGCCCATCCTGAAGTACATCCCGCTGGCCGTGCTCTTCGGCATCTTCCTCTACATGGGGGTCACCTCCCTCTTCGGCATCCAGCTCTTCGACCGCATCCTGCTCCTGCTGAAGCCCCCCAAGTACCACCCCGACGAGCCCTACGTCACGCGGGTGAGGGAGCCCTGTGTGGGTCTGGGGGTGTCCTGGGCTGGGACACCCCTGCAAATGGCTCGGGGAAGCCTCCCCTGCCGCGCTGCTCCCGCAGCAGCCACCGCCCCAGAAGGGTGTGGGACGCTGCCCTGTCCTCAACCTTCGGCTCCTCGTCCCGCAGGTGAAGACTTGGAGGATGCACTTGTTCACCTTCACCCAGATCGTCTTCCTGGTGGTGCTCTGGGTGGTGAAGTCCACCCCGGCCTCGCTGGCGCTGCCCTTCGTCCTCATCCTCACCGTGCCGCTGCGGCGCTTCCTGCTCCCCAGGATCTTCCGGGACATCGAGCTCAAATGTGTACGCAGCCCTGGCACACCCGCCCTGTCCCCAGCCCCGCCTTTGTCCCGTCCTCACCTCCGGCTCTGTCCCTGCCGCATCCCTGTCCCTGTCCTTCCCATCCCCGTCACCATCTGCGCCCCTCATCCCACCCCTGAACCCATCCTCACCCTGCCCCATTCCTGTCCCCATCCCCATCCTCACCCCGTCCCTGCCCCATTCCTGTCCCCATCCCTGTCCCCATCCCTGCCCCATTCCTGTCCCCATCCTCATCCCATCCCTGCCCCATTCCTGTCCCCATCCCCATCCTCACCCTGTCCCTGTCCCCATCCCTGTCCCCTCACGGCCTCTCCTCTCTCCAGCTGGACGCAGATGACGCCGTTGTGACCTTTGATGAGGCCGAGGGGACAGATGTGTACAACGAGGTGCAGATGCCCAGTTAAGGGCCCCCCGATGCCCCCCCAGCCCTGCTTCCATCTCCTCTGCTGCCATCCTGGGGCCACTGGGCAAACAAGGACTGGGGACACCCTCCCCACCTGCCCACCCTGGGAACGGAGCTTTTTTTGGGTTTCCCTTTTATTTTTTTTTTTTTCTGTCTATTTTAAAAAATATTTTGGATGATATGATCTCACCCCCACTTTGCTGCCTGCTGAGGAAGGGGCTGCCTGGGCTGAGGGGGCCCCACGAGCCACCCTCCACCCGTGGCAAGGTGGGAAGTGTCCCTGTCCTGTCCCTAAAGCCACCACCAGGCGCCCAGGGTAGGGAGGAGCTGGAGGAAGACCCCGGAGCCTGGAGGAGGAGGAAGGCAGGGACAGGGGTACAGCATGATGGGGTCCTCCCCACTGTCCCCCCCAGCCCAGCCCCTCTCCCCACATGAACTTTCAACAAGCTGGGACAGACCCATCACCCCGTGGAACCTTTTCCCATTTCTCCATCACTTCCTCCATGGGTTTATTGCCCTGCTGCACTCCCAGCACATCCCAGAGCCAGGATGTAAATAGTCCAGCAAGGGGGTTTGTAGATTTACAATTAAAACAATCATGCTAAAAGCACACCAAAAAATACTTACAACTATGCTGATGCTTCTGCAGGTAGAGTTCACTTAGAGCCAAGCAAAAATTAAAAAAAAAAAAAAAAAAAAGGCTGAAAAAGCACCTTAAAAATACAAAAAAAAAAAAAAAAAAAAAAAAAAAAAAAAGGAAAAAAAGAAAGAAAAAAAAGTAGCTGCAAGGAGTGATCTGTATATTTGATGCTACTGGGGGGGTTTGTAATTTATTTTTTTGGGCTGGTTGTGCCCCTGCTGCAGCAGGGCCATGTGCGTGTGTGTATATACTAGAGAATTATAGCAAAATCTAGAAATTTCTGGAAGAGATGATTTTAAAGGATCCTGGTCAGGGCCTAAACTCTACGGACCAGTCTGGCAGCATCATTTAACTGATAAGTTAGTGTTAGTTAGTTAGTTAATTAGTCCTCTTTATTTTTATAGCATTTCAGGTAAATCCGTGTAGTTTTTCCTTGATTTTCCCTTGCTTGCTCTCCATGTCTTGCCCCATTTCCCTTGGGATTGCTCCCAGGCCAGCTGAGCATCCCCCAATCCTGCCAGGGCTGATTCTGCCCCGGGCAGCCCAAGGGTTGGGGCAGAGCACCAGATCAGGTTCCAAATTTGCTCCTTTTTGCAAATATCAGAGTGAGGGACCCCAAAATCGGGGGGGGGGGGGGGGGGGGGGAAGGGGCAGCAGCCTCATGTTTGGGTTGGTTTAGTTTTATTAATTATGTGTCTGAAATAAAAATGTTTTGATCTTTGGGGGTTTCTCCTTCCCTTCCCCACACCTCTGTATCAGGCTTTAATAAACAAATTAATAAAATCAGAGATGAAATGGGAGTTTTCTTTCCAGCTGGGAATTTTCTGGGATGGTGCCTTAATTCTCCCCCACAGAGAGCAGCTGCATCCTTTGGGGGGTCTCCATCCCCCTGGAATGCACAGTGGGGCTGCACCCAGACCCCCGGTGGGTTTCCTATCAGTGAATCCCAAAATCCCATTGCACCCCAGCATCCAGAACCGCCCAGAATCACCCCTGGCTGTCCATCCCCATCTCCCCCCTCCCCCCGCTGCCGGGCTGTCCCCATGTCCCCGGGGCGATTGGGAATGTCCCACCCAGCTGCTGGCACAGGGCACGGAGCAGCCCCCGCCCCTCCCCCAGCCCCTGGCACCGCGGTGACCCCGATTATCCCTAATCCCATTACGGGATGGGTGACACGGCTCCGGCAGCGGGGCCGTGGGAAGGGCCATGCCCACCCCCCCCAGCCTTTGCTGGGGCACCGCTGGAACCCCAAAACCCCCCTGGGGGGCTGGGGTACATCCCAGCCTGGCCACAGCTCGCCCCCAGCCCAGCAGAGCCGCGGGCCCGGTTTGCAGAGAGGGAATCCCGTGGGTGGTGCTGCCCAGCCCCGGTGCCGTCCCCGCCTCCGAACCCCCCCGGGCCCTGCCCGGCCCCCCGTTCCCCACCCTGGAGGGGTTTGCTGCTCCCCGCGGGATCCAGCCCGGCTGGGGCTGGGAATTTAGGTCAAGCTCTGCTTTGAACTGGCCTCAGCCCTGGGAAATGGAGGGGGGGAATTAGGGAAGGACAGGAGTAACGAGGGGGAAATAAATGGTAATTAATTGGTTGTTAATGAGGGGGATCATCACCCCTGGGAAGGGAGAGCCCCGGTGCCAGCAGCATCACCCACGGGCAGGGGACATGGGACACCCCGGGATCTCCTGCCAGTGTCACTGCTGGTGCGCTGGAAAAGCAGAAAAGCAGACAAACCCCGCCAAACTGCAGCTTTATTCCCCAAAAATATTAATTGGCACAAGTAACAGCAAATAAAAAATTCCCGTGGTCAGAAGCAAGGCCTGGGAAGGGCAAGGAGTGAGGGGGAGTGTTGGGGTGGGCATTTGGGGGGTCCCCATTCCCAGCCCTCCTGCTGCAGGGTCTGTGATGTGCCTCGGTGGTAACAAAAGCCACAAAACCACATTGGAAGTATTGGAATTAGAGCACATTGGCAATTCAACTGATTTTTTAAAATCTAAAAAATTAAAAATTTCAATTTTCACGTGCTGGGCCTGATTGGCTCTAAATATTTTATGCTGGGTTGTTTTTGTTTTTTTTTTTTTACTTTTGTCATTTTTCCCTCTTGCAAAATAGCGGCAATTCCTGAAATTCAGCTCAAGCCAGGCCCTTTTCCACGCAGAATAAATACATATATTTTTATTTTTAAGCTCTCACAGTGGGGATTAAGCAGCCGGCGCCAGAGCCGCCTGGCCGGGCTTGGCACAGCTCGGGCAGGACGTGGCGGAGGAGCCGCCTGTCCCTCCCTCTGCTGATCCTTCCTTTCGGGATAAAGCCCAAATGAGCCACTCGCACACCGGGCACCGCCCCGCACCCCAAACCGGCCGGGCCGGGCGGGGGACCCAGGTGGAAGGGTTATTATATCGATCGTTTCCTTTTCCATATAAAATCGCCCGGGTTTTGGCCGTTCCCTGCGAGCTGGGTGACCCCACATTCCCATCCCGCATCCGCGGGGGGCAGCACCGGCTGCCGGTGCCGGTACCGGGAGCAGCGCCATGGCCGGGAAGGGCCGGGAATGGCCGGAGCGGGCCGGGAATGGCCGGGAATGGCCGGGAAGGGCCGGGAATGGCCGTGGCCGCAGCACCGCCAGCCTGTGCTCGGTGCCGCTGGAGCTTCCAGGACCCGGGAGCGGAGCGGCGGCCGGGCCCGAGCAGCAGCCGCTCGGTATCGCCGGGCCGATCGGTGCCGCCGGGGCCGCCCGGTGCCGCGGAAGCAGCCCGGGATGGCCCGAGCTGTGCCGGCAGCCGGGATGGCCGGGAATGTGCAGGCGCTGCCCGGCCGGGATTGGCTGCGGGGAATGACGCCCAGCACAACAAAGGTGGAGTTGGAGAAATTCCATTAAAAAAAATTAAGAGAGAGAGAGAGAGGGAGAGAGAGAGAGAGAGGGAGAGGAGAGAAAGGGAGCGGAGGGAGGGAGGAGGGGAGGAAGCTGCCCCTCGCCCGCCCCGCCGGGCAGAGCCCCCCCCGCCGCCGTGTCCCGGGGCCGCGGGGCGGGCAGGAGCGCGGCCCCGCCGTGCCGTGGGGGGGCCCGGCTCGGCCCCCCTCCCCCCCCCCACCGCTTCCCCCCCTTTATTTTTTTTTCCCCCCTCATCTGTCTTTTTTTTTCCCCTATTTTTTATTTTTTTCTTTATGCAAACGCCGGCCGAGGATTGTTGCACATGTAAGGAGATTTTTTTTTTTTTTTCTTCCTCCCTTCCCCCCCCACCCCACCCCCCCTCCTTTCCCTCCTCTTCTCCTTCCTCCTCCTCCTCCTCCTCTTTTTCTTCTCACCACAGTGTTGCAAAAGCAAAGAGCAATAAAAAACCCGGCGGAAAGCGGCGGCGGGGCGGCGGGGCTGGCGGGGAGATCCCGGCGGATCCCGGCGCGCTCAGCCCGGCTGATTGGAAGAGCGAACGCAGCGCCATGGAGGCGGGGGAAAGCGCGATCGTCTCTGCGGGGACTGGAGCGCGTCCACGCCCGGGGCCAGCGCTGCAGAGCTGGCCGCCGTTCAACCGCCGCTCCCCCGCCCCGGCCCCGCCGAGCGAGCCCCGAGCCCCCGCCGCCCCCCAAAGCGGCGGCCCCGCCGGTACGTGCCCGCGCCGGGGGAGCCGCCGCCGCCGTGCCCCGCCGCGCCGCGCCGTGCCCGCCGCCCGGGCTCGCCATTCGCCGCCGCGCCGCTCCGCCGGCGGGGCTGGAGGAGGCGCTTTGTTCCTCCCCGGGCTCCCGCTGCCGCTGCCGCCGCCACCGCCGCGCTCCGGGCTCGGTAAGGCGCTCCGCCGCCGCTCCGACGGGAACGGGGAGGGGGTCGCGCCCACCGCAGCGATTTTTTTTTTTAGATAGATAGATAGATTGATAAATATAAAAGGGAGAAAATAGATATATATTTTTTTTAGAAAGGCTGGTTTCGCGCAGGCCCCGCGGGCAGGAAGCCGCCGCCGCCACCGCCACCGCCGGGGCTCGCCCGCCTCGCCCGCCCGCGGGGGGCACCGCGCTGGGGCTCGGGGCGGGGGGCAGCGCCCGGCTCGGCGGCCCCGGTGTGCCCCCCCCTTCTCTCCCTCCTTTTTCCCTTCCCTTCCCTCTCCTCCTCCTCGCTCCCTCCCTCCTTCCCGCTCGCCTTCCCTCCCTCCTCCCCGGTGCCGCAGCTGGATTTCGGGGGCAGGCTTCCAGCGCTGCCCGCTTGTTTTTCCCGAGCCCGGGTGAGTCCCGCGCCGCGGCGGGAGCTGGGCGCCGCGCTCCGCCGGTGCGTGCCGGGGCTCGGCCGACCCCCCCCGCGCTTCATCTCCCCTTAGCCTCTCTTTATCCTCTCTTTATCCCTTTTTTCTCCTTATTTTCTTTTTATCTAATTTTTTTCTCCCCCTCTTTTTTTTTTTTTTTTTTTTTTTTTTTTTTTTTTCCGCCTTTTCCCCCCTTCCCTTCCTTTCTTCCCTCCGGACCGGGAGCGGGGCTCCAGCCCCCCGCTGGGTGGGTGGGTGTTTGCGGGCTCGAGGAGGGGTCGCGGAGAGAAAAAGAGGGGGGTAAGAAAGGGAGGAAAGGGAAGGAAAATCGAGGAAAGGAAAAGCGAGGAGGGGGCGGCGGTGGGGAAAAAGCGAGGGGGGGAGGATCGGGTAGGAGCCGCTCCCCGGGGGTCGGTGCGGGGAGGTCGCGCTGCCCTCGCCCGGCTCGCTGCAGCTGCCCGGCCGCCCCCAGCCGGGCATCCCCGCCCCCCCTTCCCCCTCCTCCTCCTCCTCCTCCTTCTTCTCCTTCTCCTTCTTCTTCTTCCCCCAGCGGCTCCGGCGGCGGGGTTGGGGCTGCGGCGGCTCGGTTAGAGCTCCCCCCCACACCCCCCCCCGCTCCAACCTCCTCCCTCCTTCTTCCACCACCACCTCCTCCTCCTCCTCCTCCCCCTCAGCAGCCCGGAGAGGTGGGTTTGTCTCGGCTTTATAACCGCGGGTGGAGGGGAAGGAGCGGCGGGCGGAGGCGGGCGCAGCCCGGCCATTGTGTGCCGCGGCGGAGAGCGGCCGGTAACGATGGGGGGATGCGGGGGGGGATGCGGTCGGGGGGGGATGAAGCAGCGCATCGCATCGCTCCGGGGCACCGGGGGTGCGGAGAGGGGCCGGGGGAGCGCGGAGCGGCACCCCCGGCCCCCCGAACTCGCCTTCCATTGTCTGCCCGGGTGTTGTTGGAGGGAAAGAAAGAAAAAGAAAAAAAAAAGGGGGGGGGGAGCTCAGCTCGCTGGCGCCCGGGTGGGAACCGGGGGCGGGGGAGGCGCCGCCGGGGCCGCCCGCGCTCGGTCCCACCCGGTTCCTGCTGCCTGCTGGAGGAGGAGACTGGAGCTGGCCGGCGGCGCAGGGCATGTGCGGGCTCCCCGCCTCCGCCCGCCGGCCCGGCCCCTTCCTCCCCCGCCTCCTCCTCCTCCTCCTCCTCCTTCCCCGCTCCGGGCGCGGATCCGGTGCCCCCCCTCCCCTCCCCGCGGGGGATCCCGCGCCCTCCGCGCGCCCCCCCGGGATCCCGGTGCGCGCGCACCGCCCCGCCCCGCCATGATCCCGCCGAGCCCTCCCCCTGTCGCGATCCCGCCTATCGCGACACCCCCGCGCGACCCCCCCGACCGCGCCGCTCCCACCCCCGGGCGATCCCGCGTTCACGGCGCCCGGGGGCTGCGCTCCGTCCCACCCCGGCCATCCCCACACCGCCCGGGGGCTGCGCTCCATCCCACCCCGGGCTATTCCTCATTCACAGTGCCCGGGGGCTGCTCTCCATCCCACCCCGGGCCATCCCCCCTTCACACCGCCTGGGGGCTGCGCTCCATCCAGCCCCGGCCATCCCCCCTTCACACCACCCGGGGGCTGCGCTCCATCCCACCCCGGGCTATTCCTCATTCACACCGCCCGGGGGCTGCGCTCCATCCTACCCCGGCCATCCCCACACCCCCCGGGGGCTGCGCTCCATCCAGCCCCGGCCATCCCCACAGTGCCCGGGGGCTGCGCTCCATCCCACCCCGGGCCCTTCACAGCGCCCGGGGGCTGCGCTCCATCCCACCCTGGGCTATTCCTCATTCACAGCGCCCGGGGGCTGCTCTCCATCCCACCCCGGGCCCTTCACAGCGCCCGGGGGCTGCGCTCCATCCCACCCCGGGCCATCCCCCCTTCACACCGCCTGGGGGCTGCGCTCCATCCCACCCTGGGCTATTCCTCATTCACAGTGCCCGGGGGCTGCGCTCCATCCAGCCCCGGCCATCCCCACAGTGCCCGGGGGCTGCGCTCCATCCCACCCCGGCCATCCCCACACCCCCCGAGGGCTGCGCTCCATCCCACCCCGGGCCATCCCCACACCCCCCGGGGGCTGCGCTCCATCCAGCCCCGGCCATCCCCACACGGCCCGGGGGCTGCGCTCCATCCTACCCCGGCCATCCCCACACCCCCGGGGGCTGCGCTCCATCCCACCCCGGCCATCCCCACAGTGCCCAGGGGCTGCTCTCCATCCAGCCCCGGCCATCCCCACACCCCCCGGGGGCTGCGCTCCATCCCACCCTGGGCCCTTCACAGCGCCCGGGGCTGCTCTCCATCCCACCCCGGCCATCCCCACACGGCCCGGGGGCTGCGCTCCATCCAGCCCCGGCCATCCCCACACCCCCCGGGGGCTGCGCTCCATCCCACCCCGGCCATCCCCACACGGCCCGGGGGCTGCTCTCCATCCCACCCTGGGCCCTTCACAGCGCCCGGGGGCTGCTCTCCATCCCACCCCGGCCATCCCCACACCCCCCGGGGGCTGCGCTCCATCCCACCCCGGGCTATTCCTCATTCACAGCGCCCGGGGGCTGAGCTCCATCCCACCCTGGGCCCTTCACAGCGCCCGGGGCTGCGCTCCATCCAGCCCCGGCCATCCCGGGCCGGGCCGAGATCTGCCCCCGGGGTTGGTCCGGGCCTGGAGCGGCTCCCTCGGTCCCCTCAGGGCTGCTCCTGCCCCGCTGATTCTCCGCCCGCGCTGGCGGGCGCTGCACGCCCCTCGTTCCCCCAGGTGATCCCCGGGCACCCGGCAGCGCTGGCCCTCAGGCGGGGCCCGTCTGTCCCCCGTGTCTGTCCCCACCAGGGCCGGCCCCGGTTTGTCCCCAGCAGGGCCGTGCCGGGTTTGTCCCGGTTTGTCCCCAGCAGGCCGGCCTGGTTTGTCCCGGTTTGTCCCCAGCAGGGCTGTACTGGATTTGTCCCAGTTTGTCCCGGTTTGTCCCCAGCAGGGCCGTGCCGGGTTTGTCCCCAGCAGGCCAGCCCGGTTTGTCCCCAGCAGGCCGGCCTGGTTTGTCCCGGTTTGTCCCCAGCAGGGCCAGTCCCAGTTTGTCCTGGTTTGTCCCCAGCAGGCCGGCCCGGTTTGTCCCCAGCAGGCCGGCCCGGTTTGTCCCCAGCAGGGCTGTACTGGATTTGTCCCAGTTTGTCCCGGTTTGTCCCCAGCAGAGCTGTCCCATGTTTGTCCCCAGCAGGGCCAGTCCCAATTTGTCCCGGTTTGTCCCCAGCAGGGCCGGCCCGGGTTTGTCCCGGTTTGTCCCCAGCAGGGCCAGTCCCAGTTTGTCCCGGTTTGTCCCCAGCAGGGCTGTACTGGATTTGTCCCAGTTTGTCCCGGTTTGTCCCCAGCAGGCCGGCCCGGTTCCCCGGCCTGGCGGGGCCTGCAGCCCTGGTGCGGTTCCCGGTTCCCCGTTCCCGGTTCCCGTCCCGCTGATCTCCCAGCCCGGATCCCGCCTGGCTCCGGGCGCTCTGCTCCCGGGGCTCTCCCGTGCCCTGCTGGGCTGATGCTCTCTCAGAGCCCCCTCCTCCCGGGACCCCCACGCCTGGTTCCCCCGAGCCGCTGCCAGGCCCGGGCCTGCGGCCTGTCCCTGGGGGATCCCTGCGGGCTCCCGGTGCAGCCCCCGATGGGATCCCCCAAAGTGCCATCCTGCCTCCCCCACACCAGGACACCCCCTCCCTGGAGCCCTTCCCACGGAGCCCTGAGATCCATCCTAATGAGGGGATGCTTCCCCTTGTTCCTCTCCCTCTGAGACCCTGAATCCCCCCGAGGTCCCTTGGATCTGGGGCTCCCTCTCTTCTCCAAGCATGTTCCCACCTCTGGCGAGGATTTTGCCGGATCTGTGGTGGGCCTTCCTTTGAAACCCCCCTTTTGTGGTGGGGGGAGTGCCCCCCTTAGACAGTATCCCTTGGAGCCCTCAGCTCAGATTCTCTTGATCCCGGGTTTTTGGATCCCACCCCAGGGAGCCACCTTGAACCTGTCTGCTCTGGGACTTACTGGGATCCCTCCTATCCTACTCCCCATTTTGGGGACAAACCCCTGGACCCTTGCCCCCTTCTCCTCTCGCTGTGGGGCTCACATCAGCACCAAGGATCCCCCAAGCCTCGGAGGGATGGGTGTGTGTGGATATTCCAGCACCTCACCCACCGGGGAGTGCAGAGGATGCCTGGATCACGTCCCCCCCTCCCCGTTAGGAGCTGGGGGCTCCCCCATCCCGCTGGGGACGCCTAGCAGGGCTCTCCTTCCCCCGCAGAGCCGTGCCCGAGTGATTTCGGGAAGAGGGTGAGGAGGGAGCCGGCGGGACCGTCCCGGGCACAGGCAGGAGGAGGATGAACGGCGAAGCTGAGTGCCCTGCAGACCTGGAAATGACAGCTCCCAAAAACCAAGGTGAGCCCCGCAGCCCCCCGGCATGCAGTGCTCCCAGAGGAATTCCGCTGCCACGCCTGAAAATAATAATAATAATAATAATAAATAAACCTCAGAGCAGCCCTTTTCTCAGAGGGGTGGCAGAGGGGAAGGGATGGAGGAGGAGGAGGGATGGGGGATCTGTGATCCCAGCTGCCAGCAGATTGAGGTGGGGGGATCTGCCTCTCCAAATCCTGATCCACCTGGGAAACACACACACACACACACGTGTGCAAGCACACAGATTCCTGCTCCCGTGCACCAGCAGCCCCTTGGCACTGGGATGCTCTTTTGGGGGGCTGGAGTTCCGGGGGGTTGGGAAGGGGGGCTGGCACAGGGGTGCTGCCCTCCCTGCTCACATCTGGGCTGCATTAAAAGCTGAGCTGTTACCTCGGGCCTCCAGCTTCAGAGCCCGGCGTGACATCAGAGCTTCAGCTTTTATTGGAGAAGGGGCAGGAAAACAAGGGGAAAAAAAGAAAGATGTTTATTTAGGGCAGCTCGCAGGGCTCTGCTACTATACCCCTCCAAAGCCCCCTGGGACCCCCAAACCTCTGCCAGGTGCCCCCAGTTCCTCCTGCCTTGCTGCAGCCGGGGTTGTTGCCCCGAGCGAACCTGGCTGGAGCACGTGTCCTTCTGCAGGACTTTGGGTGGATTTAATTACACCAGGGCAGCTTTCCTAATATAGCCCGGGCCAGACTGGTGCCAGGAGAGCCAGGAGAAATCACTCCTGGGGCATGGACAGCCCATTCATCCTGCTGGGAGAGCAATCCCAGCCTTTGCCCCAGCCTGAGGAAGGGGAGCAGAGGGATGGGGGGGTCCCTGTTGTCCTCACCCTGCTGCCAGCGAGGATTTGGGATGTTTTCACTGTTTATTTCACTGTTTTTTGGGATGTGGTTATTCTGGCTGTCTGCCAGCGGGGGGTTCATGCAGGGCCACAGGTCTCTGTGTGTTTCTGCATTTGGGGGGAAACTGAGGCACTGGGCTGGATGGGGGCAGGCCTGGGGGTGTCTCGTTCCCTTCTCCATCCCCTGTGGATTTTTGTGGCTGTGCTGCTTTTGGTAATTCCTCCTGATTTCTGCAAGTTGGCACCTTCTTCCCAGCCCTGTTCTGCCTCGTTGGTCCTTGCCTGGGAGGCCTGGAAACTGCATGGGGAAAACAGGAAGACAGAATTTGGGGCTGTTCTCCCTCCCCCAGCTCTGTAGGGAGTGGGGGTTTCCCATCTCTTCTGCCTCTCCATGGTGCTTTGGGATGAAGCCAGGAGTGTGGGGACACACCCCAAACCACCAGACCCTCACTTTCCAGGCTTCTCCCTCCACATTAATCCCTACTGAGGTCACTGTAGGGACCAGCTGGATCCTAAACTGTTCCTGCCTTAACCCCCAACCAGGCAGGTCCAGGAGAGGAAATGGTCCCTGGGGGTCACATCCTGGCTATGCTCCCTTCACCTTTAACATCCCCTGCTTGGATTTGGGATTCTGGAGGAATTGTCCTTCCCCAGACCCCTGCAAGGGCAGGATATGGGAAATGGTTTTCCTCATGTTGAGGCTTGAGTGGAGGGAGAGTTGCAGCTGGATATTCCTGGTTTCATTCCTGGAGATGGAGGGAGAGATGCTGCACTCAGATCCATGGCTGCTCTGTCCCCATCCCTTCAGGATCTCTGTCCCCTGGGGTGCTCCATGTCCCATGGGCAGCTCCAGGCACCTCAGCCTTCCCCTGGCAGAGATGTGAGGCAGGGAATGCCGTGGAATCCCATGCCCATCCCAGCATGAGGCAGCCAGGGCTGCGTGGGCGGCTGGCTTGGGGCTCTGCTCCTCCTCCAGCCCATCCCCAGGGAATTTTCCTTCCTCTCCCAGGCCCCCCTGCACTCCCCACGTTTGCAGAGCACCCTGGGCAGTGCTGCCCAGCTGGTGTGGAGGCTCAGAGCAGGCAGGAATTCCCCTGGCAAGGAGGCAGCCCCGGGGCTGGGACTGGAGGAGGTTCAGGGCTGGGATATCCTGCCCTGGCCTCTCAGCTCTGCCACCTGCCCATCCCACCACTCCAGCAGCTTGGGGGATGTTGGGGTGACATGAACATCATCCCTGCGCTGTCAGGGACCCCTCTGTGGGATGGGGGGGCTGTGCTGGGCTCTGCCCCCCTCACTTTGTGGTCTGGGAGCTTTGACCTTGGCAGAGGTCACTGTGGAGCTGGGCCCAGGTGCTCACAAAGCTCTCTGAGGTGCAGGAAAAGCAGCGCTGAGCTTTTCCAGTTGCTCTGCACTCATCTTTTCCTCTTAGAAAGTGGCTTTCCCTGCTTGCTGCTGACTGGAGAGCTCACTGCTCCCGTGTCACTGCGGGGTAGGAAATGGCCCTGTGCTCCCGTGCAGCACAGCACCCCTTATCTGATGCATTTCGGGGATGAGCCAGTCTCTCTGGTTTGCACCAGGTGGAATTTCTAGCTTTGCCCAGATTGTTTTGGCCCACAGAGAGTTGCTGGAGGGTGATGGAAACTGCCACGTCCCTTTGATCTTTAATCTCGAGAGGCAGCATGTGGAGATTACGTGTCCTGGCGTGCGGCACGCCGGGAGCTGCAGTCCTGGGAAGGGAGGGGAAGGGAAGGGAAGGGAAGGGAAGGGAAGAGGCTTCCTGCCCTGGCTGATGCTGTTTCTCTCTCTCAGACCGCTGGTCACAGGAGGACATGCTGACCCTCCTGGAGTGCATGAAGAATAACCTGCCCTCCAACGACGGGAGCAAGTTCAAAACCACCGAGTCCCACCTGGACTGGGAGAAAGTGGCTTTCAAGGACTTCTCAGGGGAGATGTGCAAGATGAAGTGGATGGAGATCTCTAATGAGGTGATTGACACCACGTGGGGCTTTGTGGGGGCTTTGTGGCAGGGTCCCAGTGTCCTACTGACGTTCCTGGGGCAGTTGGAATTGTCTTAGTTGGTGCCCAGAGCCCTTGGCCATTGCTGCCAGCACCATCCCACTGCTATCAGCATTGGGGCACCCTCAGAGGGGCTGGGATTGGTCATTTTTGGGGTTTCTGCTATGCCAGGCACCTGCCCTGTCCCCTGCTCAAGTCTTTGTCTCTTCATTTTCTGCACAGGTGAGGAAATTCCGGACCCTCACAGAGCTCATTATGGACGCTGAAGAGCACGTGAAGAATCCTTACAAAGGCAAAAAGCTCAAGGTACTGGGCAGGAATTAGGCTCAGTCCCTATAGGGTGACCCCACACTTGCTCAGAATAGGGGCCTGTGGCCCCTCAGATCCCCGTGGGAGCCCCTGGCAGCCCCTCCCTGCCCCTGATCCTGGTGTCCAGAGGCCGTGGTGCTGGGCCTGGGCCAGCTCCTGGGTACATTTAATATGGCTGGCTGTGCTGCTGGCAGCCTGCAGCCAAGTTTAGCTCCAGAGGGGCTGGGAGCTGCTGTCCTATTCCTGTCCTGTGCTTTCAGCAGGGTGGCCCTGGGGCAGCCCAGGGTCTATCCCTGGGAGCTGGATGCCATCCCCTCCTGCCCCAGTGTCCCTCCTGCTCTGTGCTGACAGCTCTGGGTGGCTGGAGGCTGCTCCCAAGGCTCCCAGCCATGGGGTGCTGTAGTTCCTTGGGCAGCCCTCGTCCCCAGCAGTTTCCCCGTCCTTGCCTGCCGTGCCTGGATCACCAGCAGGGCTGGATGGAGGCAGGTGCCCCAGGACTGGGCAGCCTTGGGTTTGGCTGTGCCCCTGTGGTGCTGCCAGCTCCAAGCTCAGTGTCCTCCCCCTGCTGTCTCCCCAGAAACACCCCGACTTCCCCAAGAAGCCCCTGACTCCCTATTTCCGCTTCTTCATGGAGAAGCGAGCCAAGTACGCCAAGCTGCACCCCGAAATGAGCAACCTGGATCTCACCAAGATCCTGTCCAAGAAATACAAGGAGCTTCCCGAGAAGAAAAAGGTATGGAGGGGGGTCAGCAAGCCCCTTCCCAGCCTGTGCCTCTGTGTGCTGGGCTCTGCTCAGCTCTTCCAGTAAAACCAGCAGAACTCAAGCTCTCCAGCTCTCGATGGGAGCAGACAGGTGTTCCTTTAGTCCTGTCAGACCTGTAAGACTTCCTTGGCTTTTCCTGTCCTGGTTCCCAGGATCTGTGGGGTGGAGGCTGCTTGGGTCTGGCCAGGTGTCCAGCTCTTCCTGATGGAGCTGGATGGTGGCTTTGCCCGTGGGTGGATCCGTGCTCAGTGCCAGGGTTGGGGCACATGCCCCTCTGTGCCACCCAGGACATGGGGACAGGCTCTGGGAGACGCTGGGAGCAGAGATCTGCCCACTTTGGGAGATGCCAGAGCCTGGCAGGGCTTTGGGGGGGCCAACTTTCCCTCTGGGGTGTCCAGGAAGAGTCCAGGGCCCAAAGTCCTGCTGTGCCCTTTCCCAGGGCTGGGGTAGCAGAGAGGGGAGGTATCCAGCTGCTGGATCTCAGGCAGGCTGAGAACCCTCTGCAGGAGCATTCTGGGGCTGGAGAGCCCTTGAGTCCCTCTTGGGCAGGTGGGATGCCCAGCCAGGTCGACAGGGATGTATCTCCCTGCCTGTTCCTGGTGCTGATGTCCCTCTCCACCTGTGTGGTGGCTTTGTGTCCCCAGATGAAATACATCCAGGACTTCCAGCGAGAGAAGCAGGAGTTTGAGAGGAACTTGGCGAGGTTCAGGTGAGCAGGCAGCCCCCCCTCATGTTTCCCCAGACCCTTCCAGGCAGATCCAGATTCCCCTGCTGTGCATAACTCACAGAAGAAGCCCTGATGGGCTTTTAACTTGAAGAGGGAATTCAGCAAAAAGAGAGCAAGGAAAAGGTGTCTGAGAGCATCCCTCCAGCTGGGAGACTGGATGAGGGGGAGAGCAGAGGGCCAGCCGTGCTCTGGGTCAGGGTCTGCGAGGTGGAGACAGGAGCCCTGCCACCAGCACTGATGAAAGCTGAAGTGTCCCCCCAGTCACTCCAGACCTTCCCCTTGGACGTGATCCTTGCTGTGATCCAGGTGGATCCTGGCACTGCCAGTGACCTGCTGGTGCTTTAGGCTTGCTCTGAGCCCTGGGATGCCTGTAGCCAATGCTCCCCAAGGAGGGACAAACTTCAGTCTCTCCTGAAACCCTCCTGCTCTTTTTTGGGACAGCCCAGTACCTGAGCCCGTGGAGGCTCAGCCCTGCAGTGACAGTCAGGGGTGCAGGCAGGTTTAGGGGTGCTCTCCTTGCCTCTGCCACCTCCCTGACACTGTCCCCTCCCCACCTCCCCCCGTGCTGAAGGGAAGACCACCCGGATCTCATCCAGAACGCCAAGAAATCCGACGTCCCCGAGAAACCCAAGACCCCCCAGCAGCTGTGGTACAACCACGAGAAGAAGATCTACCTGAAAGTGCGTCCAGATGTGAGTACGGTGGGTGGGAGTGAGTGTGAGTGTGAGTGCTGGGGGTCCTGGACCCCGCTCTGGGGGCAGGAGGGGGAAGGAGAGAAGCATTTTAGGGGCTCGGGATGGAGGAGACACCGCTAGGAGCTCCCGCAGCCAGGTAAGGACACCTGGAAGAGGCTCAGGGATCCAGCCCCCACTTTTTGGCAGGAAGGGGTGACCACAGCCTGAGTCAGGGCAGGAAAGGATTCCAGCACAGACATTCACCTCTGGCCATGCCCTTCACTCCCACACACGCCCACGGCTCCCACGCGCCCATCAGGCCCTGCCAGGCCACACCATTTTTTTTGCCATTTTTTCATATTTTTTCATTCAAAAAAAAATTTTTTTTTTTTTTGGATTTTACCCCTCTGCCCTCACCTCTGGCTTTGGGTTTTCAGGCCACCACGAAGGAGGTGAAAGAGTCGCTGGGCAAGCAGTGGTCTCAACTCTCGGATAAAAAGAGGCTGAAATGGATTCATAAGGCCCTGGAACAGCGGAAGGAGTACGAGGTAGGGAGCAGCCCCACCCGGTCCCCTGCACACTGGTCACTCCCAGGCACCCTGCAGGGCCTGTCCCGATAGGCAGGTGGGCTCAGGCAGGTCCCCAGCGAGGCAGAGCCCTGGCCCGGGGCAGGCACAGGGGCAGGGGCACAGCAGTAGGGAATGGTTGGCTTCTCTCCTCCTCCGGCCCCCAGCGGGGGTGGCAGCCCCTCTGACTGCTGTGCCTCCCACAGGAGATCATGAGGGATTACATCCAGAAGCACCCCGAGCTGAACATCAGCGAGGAGGGGATCACCCGCTCCACCCTCACCAAGGCCGAGCGGCAGCTCAAGGACAAGTTCGACGGGCGACCCACGAAGCCTCCCCCGTGAGTCCTGTCCCTGCTGCCTCTTGCAGCACAGAAACTGCCCTGGGCTTGGGCAGCCCACGTAACTTGGGGGAGCACAGGCACACGGGGGCTAGCTGGGATTTATGGGATCCACTTCTTCAAGCCTGGGAACAGGCTGTCCAGGAGTCACCGTCCCTGGAATGTTCAAAAAGTGTGGATGTGGCACTTGAGGACATGGTTTAGTGGTGTTAGTTAATAGTTGGACTAATGATCTTAGAGGGCTTTTAATGATTACATGACTCTGATGATGATCCCTTTAAACCAGTCCTTAAATATACATTGAATACACATTTTGGGGAGAATCTGAGCAGGGTTTACAGTGATACTCTGGCTTTGAGGGGTAACCCAGCAGCCAGCTGCCCTAAAACACAGGCACTTCACTTCCTTGCCTGGTGCAGCCCAGCTGGGGGCTTCTGGGGAGGCTTTTAGCACCGAGCCAGCTCCACAGGGCCAGGTTTTCCCTAACACTGGGTCCCTCTGTGGGTTTTTCAGGAATAGCTACTCCCTGTACTGTGCAGAGCTGATGGCAAACATGAAAGACGTGCCCAGCACGGAGCGGATGGTGCTGTGCAGCCAGCAGTGGAAGCTGCTCTCCCAGAAGGAAAAGGATGCCTACCACAAAAAGTGTGACCAGGTGAGTGGCTGAGGATGGACAGGTGGAGGAGAGGCAGGTGGGCAGCAGTGCTGTGGGAAAGGAGCAGAAAATGCCTCACCTTTGCTCAGTGCCTGTGCCAGTCTGCATCACCAGTTCTCCCCGAGGCCCTCGGTCAGCTCCCTCGATCCTGTCTCCTGTGTGGGACAAACAGATGGTCCAGGTGGAGGGTGCCCAGGGATGGAGGATGGGTCGGGGGCTGCAAGGGGCAGGGATGGAGTGAGGGATATCTGTGTAACCACACGTCTCCATCCCCCCACAGAAAAAGAAAGACTATGAGATCGAGCTGCTCCGCTTCCTGGAGGTGAGTGGTGAGGGGGTGCTCAGCCAAATCTGGGAATGGGGAACATCCCAGGGACTGGGGTGGCTCAAATGGGGGGCTCCAGTGTTCCCCCAAAACATGTCTGGGCCCAGTGCAGGTACATAGCCTTGACCTTCGGGCTCTCCTAATGCCTGACCCGGTGTGAGGGAGGAGAGCTGGGGTGAGCAGAGGGCTGCAGCTGGAGGGGAGGCTGCTCGGTGGCTGTGGCCTCTCACTTCCTTCCCTGGCTGGGCTGTGGGTGGGGGAGCTGCACGGGGCCACCCCAGCAGCGGCCCCGGCGGATGTGACGCGGCCCCGGCTGCGGCTGCAGGGCACGGGCTGGAAATGCCAGGCTGTGCCCGGACCCTGCCACCTGCTCTCACTGAGAAACAGCTGAGCTGGGGGACAGGGACACTGCCCAGAGAGGGGCTGGCAGCGGGGGGACCCCCAGGCTGCACGTGAGCAGCTCCAGGTGTTGGTCCTGACCGGGACAGGATTTGGATCGGGACACCCAAGTGCCTCAAGAGTCCCTGTTCCCCAGTTACCTCAAAGCCTCATTAGTCTAATGATGCCTCCTCCTGTGCCACCCAGAGCCTGCCCGAGGAGGAGCAGCAGCGGGTGCTGGGCGAGGAGAAGATGCTGGGCAGCAACCGGAAAGGGGCGACGAGTCCTGCATCCAAAAAATCCTCACCTGAGACCGGCAAGGTGGGAGCGGCCCCGGGAGGGATGGGGCAGCACCTGCCAGAGGCTTGGGCTGGGGTTGTGCATCTCAGGGGCTTTTGAGGGCTTTAGTCCCTGCGGGGGCTGGCCCCTGACAGCCCCTGTGCCCCCTCAGGCCAGCTCAGAGAAGCCCAAGAGGCCCATCTCAGCCATGTTCATCTTCTCGGAGGAGAAGCGGAAGCAGCTGCAGGAGGAGCGGCCGGAGCTGTCGGAGAGCGAGCTGACCCGGCTGCTGGCCCGCATGTGGAACGACCTCTCCGAGAAGAAGAAGGTTGGTCCCATCCCCGTCTCCCTTCTGCACTGCTCCTGTGGGCATCTGGGGGGATTGTCCTGTCCTTGTCCTGCAGCTGGAGCATCACAGTGACCTGTCACGCAGGTGCCAGGGGCAGCTCCGAGGGGCAGCACTGGCTGTGCCTCCCCCTCTCATCACCTGGGGGGGTCAAAACCCACCAAAGAAACCTCAGAGGGCCCTTGAGCCTCGGTTTTGGTGGTTTTGCTGATGGGCAGAGTCCTGAGATGGGGCTGGGGCTGGTGGAGGAGCTGTGGGTGCTGCTGTGGGGATAGTGCTGGTGTTTGGGAGCTGTGCCCCTGCTGTGCCCCCCTCACCTCCTGCCCCCTGCCCAGGCCAAGTACAAGGCACGGGAGGCAGCCATGAAGGCACAGTCAGAGAAGAAGCACGGCTCAGACAAAGAGGAGCGTGGGAAGCTGCCAGAGTCTCCCAAAACTGCCGAGGAGATCTGGCAACAGAGCGTCATCGGGGACTACCTGGCTCGTTTCAAGGTGAGGAGTGGGCTGGGAGAGAGGCTGGAGGTGGGATCATCACTCCACCAGCAGGAATGCCCATGTGCTTTGGCTCTCACACCTGGGTTTGGGCTGGGAGCCGTGGGGAGGGTGGGGTCACAGCACCCCAATGTGCCAGGGATTTTGGGTGCACCTGATCATGGTGGTGGTTCTGTCCCACAGAACGACCGGGGCAAAGCGCTGAAGGCCATGGAGGCCACCTGGAACAACATGGAGAAGAAGGAGAAGCTGATGTGGATCAAGAAGGCGGCGGAGGATCAGAAGCGATACGAGGTGGGTCTCTGCCCCGTCCTGTCCCTCGCCCTGTCCCTTGGCCAGCACTGCCCCTGTCCCTTGGCCAGCACTGCCCCTCTCCTGACCCTCTGTCTCTCCTGTGGCTCAGAGGGAGCTGAGTGAGATGCGAGCCCCTCCGTGCTCCACCAACTCCACCAAGAAAATGAAATTCCAGGGAGAGCCGAAGAAACCCCCCATGTGAGTAGCTGGGGTGTGAGGAACTGGCTGTGCTGGTGGGAGCAAGAGGAGGGAGGGTGGGCTGGACCCTGGTGTGGCTGGACGGGGGTTATGGACACCTGGGCTGTCTGTGCCCGCTGTCCCAGCCCGGTCCCTCCCCTCTCCCCTGCAGGAACGGTTACCAGAAGTTCTCCCAGGAGCTGCTGTCCAACGGGGAGCTGAACCACCTCCCGCTGAAGGAGCGCATGGTGGAGATCGGCAGCCGCTGGCAGCGCATCTCCCAGGGCCAGAAGGACCACTACAAAAAACTGGCAGAGGAGCAGCAGAAACAGTACAAGGTGCACCTCGACATCTGGCTCAAGGTGGGTGCTGGATCCTGCTGCCTGGTGGGAGACTCGGGGATCCCTTGGGGCTGATGCTTGGCCTGGTCTGTGTTCCCACTCCAGAAACCACCCAGACCAATTTTTGACATTTTGTAACTTAAAAGGATAAAAGTTATATACATGAGGCTGTGCCCTGTGCTGGAGCCCTGCCCCGATCCATCCCCAGTTCTGTTCCATGCCTCCCCATCCCTGACTGTGTCCCTGTCCCCACAGAGCCTCTCGCCCCAGGAGCGAGCTGCCTACAAGGAACACATTTCCAACGTGAGTGTCCACGTGGCTCTGCAGTGCTGGGATCCCAGGAGGTTGGGAGTGGGATGGGGCTGGAGAACCTGGGGGCTTGGGGCTGGGCAGGATCAGTCCTGGGCGAGGTTTGGATGTGCCACTCTGCAGGGAGCCCCTCCAGTGGGGATTTGTCCCCATGGCAGCTCAGCAGTGGGATTTTCTGTGGGCTGGACGCTGGGAAGGAGCTGAATTGAGCCCTGAAGGGTTTGTTTTTGTTCCCACAGAAACGCAAGAGCATAGGGAAGATGCGGGGTCCCAACCCCAAGATGAAGCCCACCATGCAGTCCAAGTCGGTGAGTCACTCCCTGGGGAGTGGCAGGGGGGACCCACACCCCTTGTCTGAGGCCCCCCTTGTGCTTCCAGCTGCCTGCCCTGTCCTTGAGACCATAACCTTTCCCCAAATCCCTGCTCAGAGCCCATCCAGGTGGGATTTTGACCCCTGGTACCTGCTGAGGGACTGCTTTTGGTGCATTCTCAGTATGAATGGGTAAAGGTGTGGGGTAGGGACTCCCCTGATCTGCCCAGTGGATGGAGGAACCCAAGGGAGGATTGTCAAGGATGGGGTGGGAGCTGCACCCATGGGTGTGGAGATGCAGGGACTCACCGAGCCCCTCCCGTCCTGCAGGAGTCAGAGGACGATGACGAGGAGGAAGAGGAGGAAGAAGACGACGATGAAGATGAGGATGACGATGATGACAACGGTGACTCGTCAGAGGAGGGCGGGGACTCCTCGGAGTCCAGCAGCGAGGAGGAGAGCGAGGACGGGGACGAGGTGAGGCCGTGGCACGGGGAGGGCACGGGGCCCCCTCCCCTGGGCTGGGCTCAGATAGATCCGTGGTGCAGGAGCCCCCGGGGAGCAGGGGGACACGGGGAGGAGAAGGGGGAGCAGCGTCCCCCCGGTGCTGCCGGGGAGGGCACGAGGAGCAGCCGCGGGGTGCAGTCAGGAGCAGCCTCGGGGCCTGGGAGGGGTGTGCAGAGCCCCCAGTGAGCAGAGAAAAATCTCCTGTCTTTTTCCTGGTGGAGATACTGAGTCTGGTCTCGGCTCCGTTTGCGCCAGTGTGAATGCCGAGTAAGTCACCAGAGTCAAAGCTTTACACCGGTGCAACTGAAATCAGCCTATGCTGGATGGCGCTGGGGCCAGAAACCGTGTCCGTGCCTTGTGCTCGCCCCCGGACAGGTGAGGTGTTTGCACCCCCTCGCTGGTCTCAGCTCACGCCTCTTCCTTCCCTGGCTTTAGAGGGGGGAAACTGAGGCACGAGGCGGGTCGGGCAGCCTCGCAGGCAGTGGCAGAGGTGAGGGCAGGACCCCGCGCGCTGCTCCGGCTCGCCCCCCGAGCTGAGCCCTTGCAAACTGACTCCTGGCTCCTGCCCCGCGTCCCTCCTCCTCCTCCTCCAGCCCCGGGGGCAGCATGGGAGGGTGGGGGTCACACCCCCGGGGAGGGGAGCAGGGGACAAGGAGGTGACAATGGACTAACCCCGCCCTGACCTCCCCCTCCTCTGTGCCACCCCCCTGCCAGAACGACGAGGATGATGAGGATGAGGACGATGAGGACGAGGACGACAACGACTCGGAGGGCAGCAGCAGCTCCTCCTCCTCCTCGGGGGACTCCTCCGACTCCGACTCCAACTGATCGGCCAAGCTCTTCGTAAAGTCGTTTGGTCTCTCGGTCTCGGTCCCGAATGCCCCCTGCAGCCCCTCCGAATCCTTCCTCCTCTTCCTCCTGCCCCCCCGTGGGACCCCAGCGCGGGGAGCGGGGGCCGGGGGGACCCCTCACACTACGGAGGGGGATCAGGGGCTGCTTCCCCCAGGCTGGGGGGCGAGGAGAGAGCCCCCCCCACCCCTGCCCCCTGCTTTACTCCCGAGGGGAAGCGATTTTTTTTTTGGAATTTCATTCTTTCCAGGGGGGTGTCTCTCCATCCCTACCCCCAAAACCCCCTCGCTACCAGCTCTGGACTTTCTAGAAAGAGAAGAAAAACACACAGGAAAAACAAACAAACAAACCAACCAACAACACCCCCCACACCTTTTTTTTAATTACAAGCCCCAGAAATGGGAAGAAAATCCCCTCGCCCCTCCGGCAGCGGGCGCGGAGCAGGAGCCGCGGGCTCAGGACTCAGCCGATGGGACGATGCCGCCCTGCGCCCCCCGCCAGCATCCTGGGGCTCCTCCCACCCCCCAAAACCCTTGTACAGTCCGGGAGCTGCCCCGGGAGCTGCCCGGGCGCTGCACACCCGCGGCGGCGCCGGTGCCGTGCCCGTGTTCCCGGTGATTCCGGTGCCGTGCCGGTGATCCCGGTGCCGGTGATCCCGGTGATGCCGGTGCCGGTGATCCCGGTGATCCCGGTGCCGGTGCCCCGGGCGTGTCCCCGCGCGGGGGTGGCGGTGGCGGTGGCCTGGGGGTGCGGGTGTGTGTGTGAACGTGTGAGTGTGTGCGGGGGGGCACCGGGGCCGCCCCCGCCCGGGGCCGGCGGCTCAGCGTGACCAAGGGGGGGGCGCGGGGTCCCCCCGCTCTGTTGTCGGTGGTTGTTGTGCCGTTGTATTTTATTTTTTTTTTTTCGTTTTGTTTTTTCCTTTTTATAAACAAGAAAGATCCATCTTTTATTTTTCATTTCCCCCTGCCCCTTCTCCTTGCCCTCCTCCCCCGTTTTCCTCTCTGTCTCTGCTGAAGCTGCTCCTCTCCCTCCGTTCCAAATCCTGGGGGGGGGCCAGAGCTCCCCTCGCCCCAGTTAATCCCAGTTACCACCAGTTCATGTCCCCCCCGGGGCCATGCTGTAAATATTGGTGTGGTTTGGGTTTATTTGGGGGGTTGGTGCCCCTTTCCCGGGAGGGGATGGGGCCGTGGGGCCCGGGGTGGGTGCATGGGGGGTCTGTTAGGGCCCCCCCTTTTTTTTAAGCAGACACGAGCACCAGCAATCCCACGGCACCTCCCTGCAGGGTTCTGTCCCCCCACCCCCTGCCACCCCCAAAACCTACCCAGTGGCACTGGGGACCCCCACTCTGTTTGGGGGGGCTCGAGATTTGTTCTTTGTGCCCCCCCTGCCCTGTCCCTGGAGAGGAGCTGGGCTTTGGGGGGCCCCAGAGAAGGGGCTGGGGGTTTTCTCTCTAGGACTGTAATTTAGCCATTTTTCTCTGCACCCAAATCTCTGCAGGGCTGGGGGGCTGCAGGGGGGCCCTGCTGCAGGTTTGGGGTTTTTAGGGGAGTCCCCACCCCCCCAGCACCCCAAATCCAGCCCCCCGCAAAGACTTTGGGACCCCCTCGATGCTGAGGGGGGTGGGGGCAGCTCCCCTCGTCCTGGCCTGGGTTTGGGCTGAAAAATCACCATTTTGGGCCAGCTGAGCCCGAGCTGGGGGCAGGGGGTGCAGCTCGGACAATCCCCCCGAGTCCCCCGGGACCGGGGCCCCGGAGAGACCCCAGGTGGTGTCCCCACCCCCCCCCAGTGTCTGTCTGTCCGTCCCTCTGTCCCCCCTCCCCCCTACCCCAATCCATTTGGGATTTCCCTTTCATTTTCTTCCCAATTTTTAATCGCCGCCCCTCCCAAAATCCCCTAAGGGGAACCCCCCCCATCCCTTTTTTTCTGCTGAATGTACCCAGCGCCGTCGTGTTTTAGTGGATGTGTTTTTAGTACAAAAAAAAAGACAAAAAAAAAAAAAAAATTTAAACCCCACCTTTTTTTTCCCCTTACCTTTTTTTCTGTTAAAAAAAAAAAAAAAAGGTAAAAAAAAAAATGAAATAATAAAAAAGAAAAATTCTTACAGCGCCGACAGTTTGGGAGGGGGGAGAAAATGTTTGCGCTGCAAGAGAATTCCTGAGTGCATTTTGGCACTGCCACAAAATCCCGGGATCCTTTAGATGGAAGTTCTTGTGAATTACGTTAAAAAAAAAAAGGCAAAAAAACAAAAAAAAAAAAAAAAAGAATAAAAAAAAAAATCATCTTTTTTTTCTAATATTTAAAGAGTGTTTTTGTAGGTTTAAAAAAAAGACAAAAAAAAAAGGAAAAAAAAAAGAAAAATAATAATAATCCCGACTCGGAATTTGTACGGCTGAGCGGGATGCGGGGGTTGTGTCCCCGGTTTCCCGGTTTGCTTGGGGTTTCAGTTCTTTTTGGTTTTTTTTTTTTATTTTTGAGTTTTTTGGGGTTTTTTTGTTTTTCCTTTTTTTTTTTTTTTTTTTTTCTTTTTTTTTTTTTTTTTTTTTTTTTTTTTTTTTGTATAATAAAGTGAAAAATAATGTTTCTGTTCTCATGTCATTACTATAAAAAATAAAATTTTAGGAAAAAAAAAAAAAGGACAAGCGTGAGGAGTGTTCTTCCTCCTTTCTGTGGGATCCGCTGTGGGATGGGACCCCTTGGGGTCATTTTTGGGGGTTGTGGGGCACTGGGGGCTCCCCAGCGGGTTGGGATCTGGAATGTCACCGGGGTCTCGTAGTGGGGTCTGCAGGGATGAGGGTCGGGGGATCGCTGGGGATGGGGGAACCACCCGGACCGGTGACCTGGGAGAACCGGGGGGTCCGGGAGTGGGATCCGAGGGGCACCGGGGGTGCGGGGAGGGTCCTGGGGGTGCGGGGCTTTGGGGAGCGGGATTTTGGGGTTTTGGGGTGCGGGATTTTGGGGTTTGGGGTGCGGGATTTTTGGGGTTTGGGGTGCGGGATTTTGGGGTTTGGGGTGCGGGATTTTGGGTTTTGGGGTGCGGGATTTTGGGGTTTTGGGGTGCGGGATTTTTTGGGGTTGGGGTGCGGGATTTGGGGTTTTGGGTGCGGGATTTTGGGGTTTTGGGGTGCGGGATTTTGGGGGTTTTTGGGGTGCGAGATTTTGGGGTTTTGGGGTGCGGGATTTTGGGGGGTTTGGGGTGCGGGATTTTTGGGGTTTTGGGGTGCGGGATTTTGGGGGTTTTGGGGTGCGGGATTTTGGGGGTTTTGGGGTGCGGGGTCCCCGCCAGGCCCCGCCCCGTTCAGGCCCCGCCCCGTTCAGACCCCGCCCCCCGCGCCTCTGCCGGGGCCCCGCGCGGCGCCGGCGGCTCCGCCCGCTTCCATTGGCCGCCGCCGCTGACGGCGCCTCCCCATTGGCCCGCGGCCGGGGGGGCGCGGGCCCAGCCGTGCGGCGCGCCGGGCGCGCCGCCCCGCCCCTCCCTCCCGCCTCACCCCCCTGGGCCGCCGCCGCCGCCGGGCGGAGGCTCCGCCAGGCCCGGCCCGGCCCCGCACGGCCCGCACGGCCCCCGACCATGGCCAGCCGCCGCCGGGCCCCGCGCTGGAGCGGCGGGGGGCGCTGAGCCGGCCCCGCACCGGCCTCGGCCCCGGCGGACCCTCCGTGCCGGTGAGTGACCGCCCGGCGCGGCCCTGCCCGGCGCCGCGGCCCCGCCGCACCGGAGAGGGAACCGGAGAGGGCCCCGCTGGCCCCGCCCGGGACCTCCCCCTCGGCTCGGGGGGACCCCGGGACCCTCCCGGCACCGCCCCGCCCGTGCCCTCCGCCCCCGGCCCCTTCCCTGCGACCCCCAGGTCCCGCGCCCCCTCCCCCGCAGGCTGTGCCTGAGCGCCCCCGGGGCCCCCCAGACCTGCTGGGGGCTCTGGGATCCCCTTCCCTGCCCCCCCCTCCGCCGAGTCCCCTCAGCCCTCTCTGGGCCCCCAGCACCACCGAGACCCTCCCGGCCCTGCCATCTCCCCTCCCCCATTTTCCTGTTCTTCGCTCCACTCCCCGAGCCCCCGGCCCCTCCCTTGTCTCCCCCAGACCTGCGGGAGCCCCCCTGAGCGGCCTTTAGCCCCCCTTTCCTGTCCTGCCACCCCCACCCTCCTCTCCCTGGACCACCCTGGACCCCCAGGCCCTGAGAACCCTCATTCCTACCCCAAAACCTTATCCTGAGCCCCCCTGAGCCTCCCCCTGAGCCCCCCAGCCCTATGGGAGACCGCCTGAGCCCCCCCTGCTCCCCTTCCATTTTCTGCCTCAGCCTGAAGGGGTCCTGGGGGCCGAGCCAATCCCAGCCCCTGTTTCCTCTTTCTGCTGTGGAAGGAAGAAATCCTTGAATCAGAAATCCTTGGATCAGAAATCCGTGGATCAGAAATCCGTGGATCAGAAATCCCTGGGGGGTGAACGGGGGATGTGGAGGCCTCTCCTCTGTCCCCCCCATCCCCGTGGCTGGCCAGAGCCCCCTGCCCCGTGACAATCAGGGGTCAGCACCGTTGGC
This sequence comes from Erithacus rubecula, assembly GCF_903797595.1. Lineage (NCBI taxonomy): Eukaryota > Metazoa > Chordata > Aves > Passeriformes > Muscicapidae > Erithacus > Erithacus rubecula. The sequence goes on along the minus strand of NC_136679.1, from coordinate 285,082 downwards.
TGCTGGGAGTGTCTGACCACGAGTTTGGGGTTTTTGGACTCTCATTTTTGGGGGGCACACGGTGCTCCCCTCCCTGCCCTGTCTCCCCTTCATCTGCTGCAAGGGAGGGTGATGCAGCAAAACCCACCCCCTCTGGGAGGGGGCAGTTTGGGGAACCCACCCCCTCTGGGGGGGGCAGTTTGGGGAACCCACCCCCTCTGGGAGGGGGCAGTTTGGGGACACCCCGAGTCCCCTGTGCTCCCCTAAAATCCAGAGACAATGGGGGGTGAGATGGGGCTCCTGGGGGGTCTGACACTTTGTGCAGGCTGGGCATGTCCCCAGCTGGCCTGAGGACAACAGGATGGACACAGGGGACACAGGGGACACCCCGCCCTGGGCAGCCAGTGCCCCCCACTCGCCTGGGGAGGGACATCCCTGAGCCCCCCACTTCACTCCCGGAGGGTTTAACCCCGGGGCTCTTTCTCTTGGGGCAATGCCAGTAGGATTTTGGCTGGGAAGGGGGTCGGGAGGGGTCTGCAGGAGGGGGCTCAGGTGCCAGTGAGACCCCCCGTGCCCCCAGCCCCCCGTGTCCCGTGCTATGAGCGTTCAGCGTGACTTCTCCGCAAGCAGCTGCAAATGAAAATGGAGGATATGTCTTTGTCTGGCCTGGATAACAGCAAACGGAGGTGAGCTGCCCCCTCGGGGGTCTGTCTGTCCCCTGGGGAGTGTCCCCCTGTCCCTAACAGCCCCTGGGCCCCCAGGCCATCGCACACGAGATCTACACAGAGCTGGTGGAGGATGCCTGCCTGGGGCTGTGCTTCGAGGTGCACGGGCTGTCAAGTGTGGCTACTTCTTCCTGGATGACACAGACCCCGACAGCATGAAGGACTTTGGTGAGCCCCCCCCCTCCCTGAGTGGGGGTGACACTGGTGACAGGGACATAGCCCCAGAGAGGCCGTTCCCACACACAGGGATTGGGTTTGAGGGGCATTGAACACCCAACACTGACCAGACTGTCTCAGGGGGGTTAATGGGGGGGTCAGTGAGCCCCTGAATGTGGAGCTGGGGGGGTCAGTGAGTCCCTGAGTGTGGAGCTGGGGGGTCAGTGAGCCCCTGAATGGTGCTGGGGGGTCACTGAACCCCTGAATGTGGTAATGGGGGGGTCAGTGAACCCCTGAATGTGGAGCTGGGGGCCCAGCTGGGGTGCAGAGCGGGTGGGAGGTGGCACAGCCCCCCCGGCAGCGCTGCTGCTGCTTTCAGCCCCCCGAGTCCCGCTGAGGCTGTGGGGAGGCTGTGGCAGCCCCAGGGACCCCCAGAGCAGACTGGGGGGTGTCAGGGCAGGGCTGAGCGTGTCCCCCCGCAGAGATCGTGGACCAGCCGGGCGTGGACATCTTCGGGCAGGTGTACAACCAGTGGAAGAACAAGGAGTGCGTGTGCCCCAACTGCAGCCGCAGCATCGCCGCCTCGCGCTTCGCCCCGCACCTGGAGAAGTGCCTGGGCATGGGGCGCAACAGCAGCCGCATCGCCAACCGCAGGTGGGGCTGGGGACGGGCACGGGGGGCTGGGGGTGCCTGGGGCTCCCCCTGTGCTGCTGTGGGTGGGCTCTGGTGAGCCTGGGATATCAGTTTGGCATCTGGCTCTCCCCAGTCCTTCCTTTCCATCGTGCGGCTGTGGGGGTGTCCAGCTTGGTTCTCTTGTTCCTCCTTGCCAGTCTGGGAACCCCAGGTCCTCTGTCCCCCCTTGGGGGGCTGCTGGGGACTCCTGTCTGGATCCCGGGGTGCAGGGGGGGATGGGAGGTGCAGGATGGATCCCGGGGTGCAGGGGGGGACGTGGGGCAGACCCCAGCCATGATCTCCCTCCCCTCCCCGCTCAGGATCGCCAGCAGCAACAACCTGAACAAGTCTGAGAGTGACCAGGAGGACAACGATGACATCAATGACAACGACTGGTCCTATGGCTCTGAGAAGAAAGGTGGGGGGGTCCCTGCTGTCCTGAGGGGTGGCGGACACGTCCTGCTGCCCCTGCCCCTGAACCCTGCCCCTGGGTGGGTGTGTAGGGGGGTCCCAGCCCTGGGGAGGCCCTGGGCTAGGGGTCACATCCCCTGGAAAAGGTGAAATCTTCCTTTCTGTGTCTGTCCCCACAGCAAAGAAGAGGAAATCGGATAAGGTGAGGGGGTGAGGGGGTGCAGGGGCGGGGGGCGCGGGGCAGGACACAGGACACCCCAACACCCCGTCTCGTTGCAGAACCCCAACTCGCCCCGCAGGTCCAAGTCCCTGAAACACAAAAATGGTGAGGGGGCGGGCTGCTGCCCTGGGGTGGGGCTAAAAACAAGGGAGGGGCTCACAGAATTGGGCGGGGCTTGTGTGGGTGGGGCACGTGTAGGGGTGGGGTTTTCAGTGGGTGGGGCACTGATGGGCGGGGCAGCTGCAGTGGGTGGGGTCTGTGGGGAAGCAGTGGCCGTGGGAGGGGGCTCGGGGTCCCAGGCAGGGACCCCCCTCACCTTCCTCCCTCCCAGGCGAGATCGGCGGGAACCCCGATCCCTTCAAGGTGAGCCTGGGATGGGGGACACGGCTGCCAGTCCCTCCTCTGCCTCCCCAGGGGGTCTGTGGCCCCCAGGAGGGCCCCCCAGCCCTGAGCTGCTCTCTGCCCCCCAGTACAGCAACTCAGCTGGCATCAACTACGAGACGCTGGGCCCCGAGGAGCTGCGGACGCTGCTGACCACGGTGTGGGGCTGGGGGATTGGGGGGCACCACAGGGGAGGGACCCCGGGATCTGCCACTGGGGTGGGAATGGGGACTGCAGCACTGGGGCAGTGGACACAGCACTGGGGACTGGGGGGCTGCAGTGATGGTGCAGGGGTCACTCACCTGTCCCCCCCAAACTCACTGTCCTTCCCTCCCAGCAATGCGGGGTCATCTCTGAAACACCAAGAAGATGTGCACCAGGTGAGGCCCGGCCCTGCTCACTCTGGGGGTCCCCAGGGCCCGTGGGAGGGGGAGCCCCCCCTCAGTGCTGTCTGTCCCAGGTCCCTGCGGTGTCCCCAGCACACGGATGAGCAGCAGGGCAGTCCGTGTGTACCTCCTCGGGCCCTCGGCGTAAGTGCCTGCAGCCTGGGGGTCCTGGGGATGGTTTTGGGGGTCCTGGGGGGTCCCTGGGAGGTCTCTGGGGGTCCCTGGGAGGTCTCTGGGGGTCCCGGGGGGGTCTCTGTGCCATGGGACAGGGGCTGGGGGCGCTGCATGGGGTGCTCAGCAGGGGCTGGGGATGGGGACAGGGCTGGGATTGGGATTTGTTGGGATTTGTGGCGGGGGCTGGGCTGAGCCCTGGGGCGCCCCCTGGCATCTGGGGGGCTCTGTGCCCACACCCCCTGTGGCACCTGCGGCAGGTCCCTGCCCGAGGCCGAGGGCAGCGTGGAAATGACAGCTTCGAGGTGGCCGAGAGCCAGCGCGCTGATGAGCCGCCTGCAGTGGGACGGCGCCTCCGACATCTCCCCTCCGACTCGGCCTCCTCCAAAGCCAGTGAGTGCTGGGGCTGGGGGCAACTGGGGCACCCCAGGGCAATGCCCCTCTGAGGGGCAACCCTGACCCCCCCCATTTCTTCTTTTCCCCTCCCCAGGTACAAACAACTCCGAGTCCGCAAGACCAAGAAGAAGAAGCCGCACCTGGGGCTGGTGAGCGGCCCCCGGGCTCGGCTCCAGCAAGAAGAAGAAGCCCAAGCCCCCCGCCCCCCACACCCCCAGCATCTACGACGACATCAACTGAGCCCCAGGGAGCTGGGGAGGGGCAGGACGGACAGAGGGACGGACAGAGGGATGGGCAGGGGCGGGGCCAGCCCTGGCACCACACAGGGAACTCGGTCACTGCTGGAGTGGGGCTGGGTTGGGGAGCCCCCATTCGTGCCCCCCGTCCTGCCCCTGCCCCGGTGCCTCTATTTATTCTGTGACACTTTTTGTACCTGGGGCTCCCATGGGGGCATCTCCCTCAGACATGGGGGTACAGCCCCCCCCTTCCCTCCCAGCTCCCCCAAACCCCCCCACACCACTCCTCACTTACCCAATGGGGTGGGGCACCTGGACACCCTGGACAGGTCCGGGCCTGGGTCAGGGTGTTGTGAATCCCCCCTGCCCTGGGGTTTTGGCTGAGCCCCCCACTCGGGCTGCCCCCCCTCCTGCCCCGGGCTGGCTCAGGAGAGGGGTCACACTGGAGGGGGTGTTTCCCACTCACAGAAAACTGGGCACCCCCTCACCCCCCAAAATCTGCTCAGCTGTGCCTGTATTCAGTTGTGGGGTCCTGGGGCCTGGCAGTGCCCCAGGGGGGTCACAGGGGGCTGCATGCTGCATCCTTCATGTTTGGGGCTGTTTGGGGTGGGTCTGGGGGTAGGGGGAGCTGCTGTGACCATCCCTGTGCCAACTGTTTGGGGAAGGGGGACCCCAACCTGCCAGGCACCTCTGGGGGGAGCTGGGAATGGAGCAAAGCTGGGGGGAGCACAGCCCGACTCCAGCACAGAGCCCCCCCTCTAGTGTCCCCAGGGCAGCTCCACATCCCCTCCTGGGGACCCCCACAGGCTCTGCTGTTGTTTGGGGGGGCTGGGACCAGCGCCCCACCTGCGGGCAGGGGGGGACGGGTCCCTCTGGCTGGGTCCAGGTCAGCCCTGCCCGGGACCCCTCCCCTCCTGTTCTCCCACCACAGGGGCCGTGGGGGGCAGCGTTGGGTCCATCCCCTCTGCTGCCCCTCCCATGGCTGTCTGCCCCCCCGTTTGGCCATATGTCCCGGGGGGGCTGTGTCTGCCCCCACTCCTGCCCTGGCTCATCCTCTCGCTGGGACTCAGAATTATGGTGCTCTCGACTCTGGATTCACTATTGTTTTCAAACTGCTGCTAAAGCTGGGCTGGGGGTCCTGCAGAGCCCCGGGCACCTCAGAACTGCGTGGGGCCCCCCGTGTGCTCCCACGCTGGGGCTGGGGGCTCTGGCCACGGCATGCTGAGCTGGCCTTCGTGTGCCCCGGGGCCCATGGACGGGGCTGTGGGCACCCAAAAACCCGGGGAGCACCCCAAACTGCCTGGGGGGGCACGGCGAGCTGGAGGGGTGGGGGCAGCCTGAGCCCCTTCAGCTCAGGAGAGGCGCTGCAATTTGGGGTCCAGGGGCTTGGGGGGCTCAGACCGTGCCCTGTGACCCCCAGGTGTCCCCCACCCCCCCCCCCGGTGTTTCTGTGTGTCCCCCCGCAGGGGAGCTGAGCCCTTGTGAGGTCTGTGTGTCCCGTGCGTGGGTTGTGGCTGCCCCTGTAAATAAAACTGCATCTTGACTTGGTATCTCTGGCATTCATTATGGCTCATTAATTAAGCAGGGCCTTTATCCACCCACCCACCCATTTCCCCCACTTCATTCACCACAGGTGGGGCTGGATTTGTTTTTATAACCCCCCAAAAGTGTGGGTGGGTGGGTGGGGAGAGCAGCCCCAGGGCAGGAAGGCAACCACTGGGGTGACTTGACACCTTTTATTTGCTTTAAAAAGTCCTTTTTTTGGGGCTTGGGAAGAAGCCACTGCCCGTTCCAGTGCTGTCCCACTCCCCCAGAGCTGGGATTGGGGCTGGCGGATGGAGTTTGGGGAGGGGGGCACAGCCCATTTTTGGGGGGTAAAGTCCGGCAGCAGGGCGTGGTAGCTCCAGTCTCGGAAGGAGGACGGGGACACGGGGCACAGGGACCCCGCGGTGCCCCCCGCGGTGCCCCCCGCCTCAGCCCGCCTGCCCGTACACCCCGAAGGCCAGGAAGGTGACCAGCACGGTGACAACCGATCAGGGACACGGTGGCCGGCGCCGTGAAGAGCTGCCGGTAGTTGATGCGGAAATACCAGCCCAGCGCCAGCACCACCATCACGGTGGGCACCATCAGCGTCCCCCGGCCAGCGGCAGCGCGGGGGCGGCGGCGGGGCCGGGCTCGGGCAGGGCGGGGGCGGCCGCGCCGCCGCCCCGGCAGCGGTGACAGTGGATGACACAGTTGTCGGTGATGCGCAGCGAGCGCAGCGTCCGCGCCTGGTCCTGCAGCAGCTGCCCGCGGTAGATGAGCTTCATCTGGCTCTCCTGGCCCGGGAAGCACTTGCTGCGGGAGGAGGAACAGCTTGGGGGTGGCACTGAGGCGCTCCTGGGGTGGAAACCCCCCAGTGCTGCACGGGGAGGGGACGGCGACGGCACTGCCACCGCCACCTCTTCCAAACTTCTCGTTTTCAAGCCCACACCCCTCGGTATTTTTGGCACAGCCAAAAATAAAACCACAGGCTTCAATAAAATATAAAATCACAGGGTAAAACTACAGGCTTTTATCTCAAGAGGGATAAAAGCCCTCCCCCGTTCCGTGGAGGGGGCTGTTTGCTGCAGGGGGGGCGCAGCCAGGCTGGCCCGTCCCTCGGGACTCACCTCTTGAGAATCCCCACGGTGTCCTCGGGCCGGGCCACCGCCACCTCCTCGGTGTCGTTGAGGAACTTGAGGCGGATCTTGATGAGCCCGGGACACGCGTCCCCCGCCGCGGGGGCGCCGGGCTCGGCGGCGCTTGGGGACGCGCTCCGGCCGGGATCCGGGCCGGGATCCGGGGGGCTCCCGCTGTCCCCCGCGCCGCCGCCCCCCTTCCTCCTCCGCTTTCTCCGCGTTCTGGGGGTCTGGGGGGCTCCGGGGCCTCGGCCGCCCCGCGGGCCCCGCGTAGGGCGGGAGGGGCGAGGCGGATCACGGCCCCGTCCCCGGTGCCCAGGAGCTGGCTGCTGCCATCGGCCACGTACGTGGAGAGCCAGGCCAGCACCAGCGCCAGCAGCAGCGCGGCCACCCCGGCCACCAGCGTCACCTCGTCCCCCAGCCCCGGGATGAGGGGCGCGCCCGGGGGCTCCATCTGCGCCGCCCCCCGCCTCTACCCCGCCTCGACCTCCCGGTGCCGGTGCACCGAGCCGTGCGGGGACCCCCGGCGCTGCCCCGGTGCCACCTTGGGGCTCAGGACAGGGACACCGCAGGGACGGGAGCTGCTCGCTCGCTGCGGATTTTCCTCCTCGCCGCCGCGGCGCCGAAGCGGCAGCGCTGCGCTCACGGTCCCGGGCGGGCGGAGGCTCCGGAGGGTTCCCGCGGCCCCTCGGTGCCCAGCGGGCAGGCTCAGGCCATCCCCGACCTGCACGGAGCAGAGCGGCGCGGTCAGCGCGGCCGGCGGGAGGAACCGGCGCGGTCGCTGCCCGTGCCCGGGGTCCGGTGTGTCCCTACCGGTCCCGGTGCGTCCGGGGGTCTCCACCGGCCCGGGGGTGCCGCTGTGTCCCTGTCAGCCCCCGCGGTCCCGGGGTGTCCCCGCCATCCCCGGGGGTCCGGGGTGTCCCCGCCATCCCGGGGGTCCCGGTGCCCCCCCCACTCACCGCCTCCCGCCGCCGCCCGCGCGCCGGAAGCGCCACGTCACAGAGCGCCGCCGCCAGGGGGCGGGAGCGGCCGCGGGCGCGCGGGGATTACGTCATACCACAGTCAATGGGCGGGGTCAAGGGAGGAGGAGCTATCGCGACACGCCCCGAGTGGGCGGGTCTGGGAATGGGAGGGGCCAGTGTGATGGGCGGGGTCATTTTGGTGGGCGGAGTCACTGACAGAGGGGCGGTGCCGCGGGAACATCGTGGGAACCCTCGGTCTGACTCCCCCACCACTGGTCCTGGGCAGGACCGGACACCGCCGGACACCGCCGGACAGCCCGGACACCCCCGGACACCGCCGGACACCACGGACACCGCCGGACAGCCCCGGACACCCCCGGACACCCCGGACACCCCGGACACCGCCGGACACCCCGGACACCCCCGGACACCGCCGGACAGCCCCGGACACCCCCGGACACCCCGGACACCACGAACACCGCCGGACACCCCCGGACACCCCGGACACCGCCGGACACCCCCGGACACCGCCGGACACCGCCGGACACCCCCGACACCCGGACACACGACACCCCCGGACACCGCCCCACCCCGGACACCCTGGACCCGCCGGACATCCTGGACACCCCGGACACCGCCGGACACCACGGACCGCCGGACACCGCCGGACACCCGGACACCCCGGACACCACGGACACCCCGGACCGCCAGACACCCCGGACACCCCGGACACCGCCGGACACCCCCGGACATCCCCGGACACCGCCGGACACCGCCGGACACCGCCGGACAGCCCGGACACCGCCGGACACCCCCGGACACCTCGCGGCTGTCACCCCCCCACGGTCCCCACATCGCCCAGCGTCCATCTGTCCCCTCCCCACCACCTGTGACCCCCTGGCTCTGTCCCCCCTCATTCCCTGTGCCACCCCAGTCCCTGTCCCCACAGCCACCGTCCCCACCCTGGTCCACAGCGACAAAGAGCCTCAAGAGCCACCTCTGCCACGTCCTTTATTGTCACCAGGCCACGGAGGGGACGCAGCAAGCGGAGGGGACACATGAAGGGGGCACCAGCAGGGACACATGCAGCGCCCTCAGGAGATGAGCCCCTCGATGGGCAGCTGGAGGTAGCGGCGCAGGGGGGGTGGCAGCGCCAGCCTGGGGACAGCGGTGTGACAGCGCGCGCCCAGGTGCCGCCGGATGGCCACACGCGCCAGGTGCTGCAGCCGCCGCGGCCGCCCCGCCATGCGCACGGCCGAGGAGTAGAACTCACAGTGCTCCTGCTCGGGGGGACACGGGGGGCAGCGGGCTGGGGCTGGGACACGGGCACAGCCCAGGACACCCCAGGACACCCCAGGACACCCCAGTACATCCCAGGACACTCTAGTACAGCCCAGGACACCCCAGGACAATACAGGACACCCCAGGACATCCCAGGACATCCCAGTACATCCCAGGACACTCTAGTACAGCCCAGGACACCCCAGGACAATACAGGACACCCCAGGACAATACAGGACACTCCAGGACACCCCAGGACACTCCAGGACACCCAGGACACCCAGGACACTCCAGGACACCCCAGGACAATACAGGACACCCCAGGACCACTCCAGAACACCCCAGGACATCCCAGGACACTCTAGTACAGCCCAGGACATCCCAGGACACTCCAGGACATCCCAGTACACCCCAGGACATCCCAGGACACCCCAAAACACTTCAGGACACCCCAGGACATCTCAGGACACCCCAGTACACCCTAGGACATCCAGGACCACTCCAGGACACTCCAGGACACCCCAGGACACCCCAGGACATCCCAGAGTACCCCAGGACACCTCAGGACACCCCAGTGACACCCCATGGACACCCCAGGACACCCCGGGACACCCCAGGACACCCCTTACCTCCCAGAGCTCGGGGGGCACGGCCTCCACCCAGCTTTGGGCGGGGGGCACACGGTCGTAGGCGTTGAGCATCACCTCCAGCGCCGGGGGGTGCTGGCAGCACAGCCTGAGCATCTGCCAGCAGAGCCGTGTCACCCCTGCGGCCCCGCCACCCGCCACCCCCCGTGCCCCCCGTGCCCCGTGCCCACCTTGGGGTGCGCGGGCAGGGCTCCGTGGTCGAGCAGCAGCGCGATGGTTTCCTCGGGCCGCTGCTGGCGGTACTCGAGCACGGCGTGCAGGGCGCAGTCCATCGGGGTGTCGCCGGCGCCGTTGGGGACGGGTGGCGTCGGCGCACGTGGCGCAGCAGCAGCCGGGCCAGCGCGGGGTGCCCGTTGGCACAGGCGTTGTGCAGCGGCGTGTGGCCCTTGCGCCCCGCGCCCCGGGCTCGGCGCCGGCCCGCCAGCAGCCGCTCGGCCACAGCAGGAAACGCTCGGCGTCCTCGGGCGCTCGGCAGCGGCGGCCGCCGCGTTCAGGGGGGTCTAGCCTGGTGGGTGCGCTGCGAGGGGTCGGCGCCGTGGTGCAGGTACAGCTCCACGTGGGCCACCAGCCCCTGCGCGCGCGCCACGTGCAGGGCTGTCACCTGCCGCCGCGCGTGCCAGGTTCACCTGCGCCCCGTGCGCCAGCAGCAGCTCCGCACATGGAGCGACGGGGGAAGGGTGAGGGGACACTTCGGAGAGACGCGGCACCCGTGGGGCACCCGGGGACCTCCCAGGACAGCCCAGATGCGCGGGTGGGCAGGAGTGAGGATTTCGGGGCGGGGGTCTCACCCGCAGGTGCCCCCCGTACCTGAGGGTGTGCGGCGCCGTGCAGAGGTGCAGCGGGGCCGAGCCGTCGGCGCTCAGCACGTTG